>NC_080085.1:26736472-27044186 GCF_949987535.1 Balaenoptera acutorostrata | reverse complement strand
GAGTCCGAGTTCTAGTTCTTAACTGCTATGTGATCTTAGGCAAATTAGTTAGGCTTTCTGAGACTCCATTTATTCACCTATATAATGGTGGTGACTATAACAACAGTTACCTAAAGAAATTACGACGAGGCTCAATACAGGAAGTATACAGGAGTACACAGGAAGGTTCTTACTGAATGTAAATATTAGCTTCTTTAATTCTTTAAGTGTTAAAAAAGTATCAGCCAAATTCCACTGACTGATGCATGGGTAAATAAAATGTAGTATATCCACACAATGGAAAATTATTTGGCCATGAAAAGACATGAAATTCTGCTACAACATGGATGAATCTTGAAAACATTATGCTAAGTGAAAGACCATATATTGCATGACTCCATTTATATGAAGTGTCCAGAATAAGCAAATCCAGAGAGACAAAGAGTTGGTTAGTGCTTGCCTAGGGTTGAGGTGATGGAGTTATTCTTTGGGGTGATAAAAATGTTCTAAAGTTAGACTGTGGTGATGGCTGCACAACTTCGTGAATATACTAAAGAACGCTGAATTACACACCTTAAAAGAGTGAATCATGTGATATGGGAATTACATCTCAATAAAGATGTTTATAAAAAGATTCTGGGGGCAAAAGAAGTATCAGCACAAACCATTAGGAATTCCAAAAAAAAAAGTTTTTTGGTTCTGATGCTTCATTCATATAGATTATTTTTTTCCTTCTGTTTTTCTTCATATAGATTATTAATGTAAATTACTTCCACAGAGTCACCCCAAACCAAAACATCAGGTAATATTAAGTGTAGGAAGCAGAATGTTTTTTATATGTCGCCTGCCTCCCTGTCCCCAATTAAATTAATTGAATTACAAATGGTTACCCTTTCTTGCCATCAGTTTTCAGGATGTAAACAAACTAGATGCTGAACGTGTTGATACGTCCTATCATTCATAGCTGCTGTGAGAACAGGTCACTATATGCTACTGCAAAGCTGGCAAAACATCACAGTTGCTCTTTTTATACAGTGAATTTTCAGCTATAAAAAATTATTTGAGGAACAGATTTGACATCCCTGTGCAAATATAACCAGACTTTAAAAATAGGACAAAGACAATTCAGCAAACACCTGACAAGGGACTCTAACCCAATGTCTCTCCCGCCCCAAAAAAGAAAGTTCTTAATACACTTCCTAATTTTGATATATTATATATTTAGGTACAGAGTGGGACCATCAAGGAGAACTAAGTAAATTGTTTGCTTTTGGAGACAATAGTTCAACTCTCACACATCCTCTGGAAGCAAACAATTCAGAGATAGTAGCTGCCAAAGGCTAGAAAATATGTAAGATTTTTCTAGAACAGTGCTGTTTAATAGAAATATAATGTGAGCCACGCATGTAATTTAAATTTTCTAGTTACCATATTTAAAAAGGTTAGATTAATTGTAATATATTTTGCTTAACCCAATATATTAAAAATATTATCATTGCAACATGCAATCAATATAAAACTTGAGATCTTTTATTTGTATATATTTCACTAAGTCTTTGATATCAGGTATATCGTTTATGCTTACGGCACATCTCAATTTGGACTAGCCACATTTCAAGTGCTCAGTAGTCAGGTGTGGCTAGTGGCTACCATATTGGACAGCACAGTTCTAGATCTAAATGGAAACACAGATGTTCTATACTCTCAAAAAGACACTGGTCCTACATGGCATCTAACCACGAAATGTGTATATTGTATATTTCCAATAGTTTTAGGTGAGTAAGCAACGAATTTTAAAAAGCCACTGAGCTAGAAGTCTAGTGGAGTGGTCTTGCAGCTACCAGCTAGTGGAACTTTATATTTTGGGAAATCAAATGCCGATGTACCTCACTTCCACTGGAAAGGGCAGGATGTTACATGCTCAATTTTTTTTGAGAGGAAGCAATGTGGTTGCAGTAAAAGGAAAATCAAGGTTTTCATTAAAGGTAACTGGTTGAGGACCAGAGGGCATTATTTTAGATTAAAACAATAGAAAAAAAAATACAAAGCCACTGTCAAGGCTCCAAAAGAAAATTATTCTAAATTTGGTCATCAGGAGTACACAGGAGTGTTTTGTTACTGAACGAAGAAGTAGGTTCAATATAAAAAACACTTATCTGAAAGAAGTATATAATTTTGGTATCAGGATATAATACTTGGTATAGCTTTTTAAAAATTAATAAAAATAAGAGAAATCTCCAAATTCACAAAAGATGTAGTCTTCTGAATCCAGAGGCAGGAGATAAAGTGGAAGATGGTATAATGCTTTGAAGATGGGCAGAAAAAAGAGTACAGGAATGGAAACCTAAAACGATAGATAGAAGGTGACTGTCTACTTGCTATCAAATAAGTTACTGTCAATTATATCATAAATATAAACATTCAATACTTCAGCTCATCAACTATAAATATGAATCAACCCTTATTCTAAGTCATGATCCACTGGGAAAGCTGCACACAAACCTAATAGTGGCTCTCTAAGAAAAACATAATAGAAATGAGAGGGTAAAAAGAAGAAATTCTATGATAACTGGACAAGAGAAATAAATTACTCAAAAACTAGACACATAGCCTGGAAAGTGAAAGGCTAAGGAACAGGCTATGCGAAGATTAGATTAAAAATAATCAAGTAGATCTGATATAATGTCATAGTAGGCAAACATACTTTCCCTCAAAAGCTCCTTGACATGAATGCCACTGCCATGAACAGTATCTGTATAAAGCAGATATTTCAGGATGCAGGATGTATATTATAATGCAGTTATGGTTAAAATCAGTAAGTGTGGAGAAAAATTATGTAAAATTAAGATTATCCGTAAATTGCTTAAAATCAACCATTAGGCACAGTAAACATAGTTTTGTGTATGCTACAGTCATATGTAACACTACATATATAACTTACATTGTACTTAACTTCTGTATGATTACAAATGCAAAATCTAACTCTATAGCATTTTTAATTGCAAAGAAAAGAGAACAGGAGCACAGAGTTGAATTGGGGAAGCATTTAGGAAATGTAATCTGTATCATTAATACTTCGATAACCAGTTAGGGAATTACACTTATTGCTCAGAAAGTACACTTTCCAAGAAAGTACCTTAGAAAAGTCCATAAACAATGTTTATAGGCCCCCATGATCCTCGCCTCCTGCTGTTCATGGGCTTCCATGATCCTTTCCCTTTGAGTGAGGTGGGACTATGACTTGCTTCTAACCAACAGGACATGTCAAAGGTGATGGGACGTATATGATGATATGCATGTGATTACGTTGCATAAGATTATCACACCTGTTTTCTGGACTCTCTCCCTCCCTTGCTGGCGTTAAGTCCTCACATGGGAAGGAACTTCAGGCGGCCTCTAGGAGCTGAGGGCAGCCTCTGGCTGACTGCTAGCAAGAAACTGAAACCCCCAGTCCTACAACCACAAGGAACTAAATCCGGCCAATAATCTGCAGGAACCTAGAAGCAGATGGAGCCTCAGATGAGACTGTAGCCTCAGCCTACACCTTGACTGCAGCCTGGTGAGACCCTGAGCAGAGGATCCAGCTAAGCTTTGCCTGGACTCCTGACCCGTGGAAACTATAAGATAATAAATGGGTATGGTTTTAAGCCGCTTACATCAGTGGTAATATTGTTATGCAGCAACAGTTAACTAATATATGAGACTTATACCTGAAATGGAATATCTGGCTGAAGAGGGATGAAAAACTCCAAAAACAAAAACTTAACAATATAATCACAAATCATACCAAAGAGAGGAGAAAAAGGACATTCAAAGAAAACAATGGGGGGATATAAGGAATCCTCTTTGAAGCTCATGTTTAAATAGACAAAAATGGCATAACATAGGATTTGGTATATAAACAATATTTATTAAGTGTCTGCTATATGCCAGCCTCTGGGATAGAGTGGTGAACAAGACAGATAAATATTCTGACCTCAGGGAACTTATATCCTAGTGACAGAATACAGAACGTGGAAGTCTCAAATCCAAAGTAAGCTCAAGTTCATAATCAGATTAAAGGCCCCCAAAAGAATTTTGTTTTGTGAAATAACATTAAGAAAAAGAAGATGAACAAGGAAGGGAAAAGCACAGCTTAGGGAAGATAGTGCACAGATGGCAGAGGGAAGGCAGAACTACTCGTTCTATTTTGGTAATTCTTGCTCTATTTTGCTTCAGTATCTTCCACCACTAAGAAAATTTTCCAACTATTAAGAGTGGGACAAATTTTAGCAGTTTAATACGAGTTTAAAGTCTCAAAACAACTGAAGCATCATGTGTCCCAATTCCTTTTTACTAATAATGAAATAAGGCCCCAGAGATGTTAATATTCTTGGTGATAAAAAAGAGGTAAACATCCCTATCAACAGAGATGGATGAGTTTGCACTTTAAAAATCACCTGTCCTGGGTTTCCCTGGTGGTGCAGTGGTTAAGAATCCGCCTGCCAATGCAGGGGACACGGGTTCGAACCCTGGTCCGGGAAGATCCCACATGCCTGCCGTGGAGCAACTAAGCCCATGAGCCACAACTACTGAGCCTGCACTCTAGAGCCCGCGAGCCACAACTACTGAAGCCTGCGCGCCTAGAGCCCGTGCTCCGCAACAAGAGAAGCCACTGTAGTGAGAAGTCCGCGCACCGCAATGAAGAGTAGCCCCCGCTTGCGGCAACTAGAGAAAGCCCGCGCGCAGCAACAAAGACCCAATGCAGCCATAAATATAAACAAACAAACAAACTACATTGTTAAAAAAAAAATCACCTCTGTCCCTAACAGAGGATAACAGGCAAAACGTAAAAAGAAAAAACCAAAACAACACATGCTAACTCAAATAGAGACTAGCATCGATGTGGACAGAAACAGAAATGCATGGCTAAGCAGGATTTGAGGCCACAGGCATGATGGATTCCAATTCATTTTTCTGTATGTGTCAGGGAGCAGGAGTGGTGGCCAGAGCTGACTCCTGCAGAGGAAAGGGATTCGAAGTGCTTTGTGTAAGATCAGGAATAGTGTCAGTGCTTGAAGCCAGGGGCTAGGTAGTGCTTTCCTGCTTGTGTAGCGGTACTGGAAAACAAGCAATTGTCTACGTGCTGACTAAGGCTATTGGCTTAATGGAAAATGAGGCTGGAAGGGAAAATTTCAAAATACATGAAGAAATCTATTATTAAAACATCAGCCATGGTGTTGGGAAAATAGAACAGCTACATGCAAGAGAATCAAACTGGACTACTTTCTCACACCATATATAAAAATAAACTCCAAATAGATTAAAAACTTAAACGCAAGACCTGGAACCATAAAACTCGTAGAAGAAAACACAGACAGTATGCTCTCTGACCTCGGGTCTTAGCAATATTTTTTTGGATCTGTCTCCTCAGGCAAGGGAAACAAAAGCGAAAATAAACTAAAAAGCTTTTGCACAGTGAAGGAAGGTATCAACAAAACGAAAAGGCAGCCCACTGAATGGGAGAAGATATTTGCAAATGATATATCTCATAAGGGGTTAATATACAAAATATACAAAGAACTCAACATCAAAAACAAACAAACAATTTGATTAAAAAATTGACAGAGGACCTGAGTAGATATTTTTCCAAAGAAGACATATAGATAGTCAATTAACACATGAAAAGGTGCTCAACATCATTAATCAACAGGGAAATGCAAATCAAAACCACAATGAGATCTCTTCATACCTGTCATAATGGCTATTATCAAAAATACTACAAACAACAAGTTTTGGCGAGGATGTGGAGAAAAGGGAACTCTTGGATGCTGTTGGTGGGAATGTAAGTTGGTGCAGCCACTGTGGAGAACAGTGTGGAGGTTCCTCAAAAAATCAAAAACAGAGCTACCATACGATACAGCAAATCCACTTCTGGGTATTTTTCCAAAGAAAACAAAAACACCAGTTAGAAAAGATATATGCACCCCTACGTTCATTGCAGCACTATTTACAATAGCCAAGATATGAAAGCAACCTAAGCATCTATTAATAGATGGGTAAAATGGATAGCTTTATAATATATATAAAATGGAATATTATGACATCTTGCCATTTGTGAAAATATGGATGGATTTGGAGGGTATTGTGCTAAGTGAAATAAATCAGAGAAAGAAAATATAGCATGCGTTCACTTACATGTGGAATCTAAAAAATAAAACAAACGAGTAAACATAATAAAAGAGAAATAGACTCATAGAAACAGAGAACAAAATGCTGGTTGCCAGGGGGTAAGGGGGTAGCAGAATGAGTGAAATAGATGAGGGAGATTAAGAGGTACAAACTTCCAGTTATAAAATAAACAAGGCATGGGGATGTAATATACAGCATTGGGAATAGAGTCAATAATATTGTAATAACTTTGTATGGTGACAGGTGCTAACTAGACTTACTGTGGTGATCATTTTGTAATGTACAAAAATACTGAATCACTATGCTACACACCTAAAACTAATGTAATATTGTAAGTCAATTATACTTCTATTAAAAATTGATTAAATTAAAAAAATATATATACTTTGTATATATACTATATAAATTAGACATTACAGCATATCATATGCTAGCTTGCAAGCATCACTTCTAATG
Source organism: Balaenoptera acutorostrata (assembly GCF_949987535.1). NCBI lineage: Eukaryota > Metazoa > Chordata > Mammalia > Artiodactyla > Balaenopteridae > Balaenoptera > Balaenoptera acutorostrata. The sequence continues at coordinate 27,037,580 of NC_080085.1, read as the reverse complement.
AAAATGTATGGAAGGGGAAAAAATGACATCAGTCAACAAAACGTAACATCTGGAATAGAATTCATTCCAATCCAGTGGTTAGGACTCTGCGCTTGTACCGCAGGGGGCACAGGTTCAATCCCTGGTCAGGGAACTAAGACACTGCATGTCCGCAGCACCACCAAAAAGAGAAAAAAACAACAACAATACAAAACAGTAACAACAAAAAAACACAAAGAGGTAGATTAAGGTATGATTTCCATGGAAAAAAACCCCATGAATTACAAATCAAAAGAAAAGAGAAATAAAACAAAATCAGGTGGACATGAAAAATAACCAGTTAAAGATTCTAGAAATGAAATTACTGAGTGAGATTAAAAAATGTAATAGATGAGATAAACTGTAGAATAGACAGAGAAAATAGGCAAAGTCGTGTTCCCATATACTGCTGGTGGTATTTACACATGGTAATGAAAAAGAATGAAACAATAGCTATATCTAACAACACAGATGAATCTCCCAAATAAAATGTTGAGTGAAAGAGGCCAGATCAAAGATTGCATACTGTATTACTCAGTCTCTCTCTTATATTTTTAATATATAAAGTATTAAAAACACGCAAAACTAACTTCCGTGTTTAGGGTTGCACATTTAAGAGTTAGAATTGTAAAGAAAAGTAAGAAAGTGATCATAATAAAAGTCAGGGCAGGGTTAACTTAGGGGAAAGGGAAGAGGATGTGATTGGGAGGGGCACATAGAAGGTTCCTGGTAGTTTTCTGTTTCCTGACCTGGGTGAGGTTACATGGGTCTTCTTCTTATAATAATTTGTTAAGCTGTACATTGATGTTTTATGCATTTTTTTCTATACATGTGTTACATTTCACAATTAAAACATTTTTGTTTTGTTTGTTTTAAAGAGAGAATTTGGAAATGTAAGGTAGATACTGAGAAACTCACCAGGGATGCAGCACAGAGAAACAAAGAGATTAAAAATATATAAAAGGGCAGTTAAGAGACATGGAGGGTGGGTTGGAAGGTTCCAATATCCGTATAATAGCAATTCCAGAAGAGGATGGAGGTAATGGTAGAGAAGCAATATTTGAAGAGATAATTGCTGAGAATGTTCCAGAACTGAAGACAGACTTGTATCCAAGTACCTAACAGAATAAGTAAAAATAAATCCAAACTCAGGCACATCATAGTAAAACTATGGAACATCAATGATAAGGATATAACATTTAAAACTTCCAGATTATCTATCTACAAAGGAACCACTTTTAAATCAGAGCAGCGAAGGTCTCATCAGCATCAAAAAATGGCCAGAAGGGATGCAGATAAAACAACTGAGTTTTATATCCACCCCAGAGAGAGAGCAAAATAAAGACAAACCTAAAAAAGAATAGGCTCACCGCCCCAGACTCTATGAACTATGAAAGGCTATCCCTCAGCAAGAAAAAACTGGGGGTGGGGGGGACGATATAAAAGGTCTGGGACCAAAGAAACGATACTGGACACAGAAATTGACAAAATATGTCAATTGATATGATTTATGATTGACTGAAAAGAAAACAGTATGAATTATTGAATATTTAAGAAAAAGGGGAAATGAAAATTTTAAACTCAATAACATGATTACGGATGGAGGTTGCAGGGGTAAAGCATTCAAGGTCCTCATCATGGTTGGGTGGTTATTAAAAATACTAAACAATTATAAGCACTCTTAGAAAAATATATAGTTATTATTTTGAAGGTACTACCAAAAAACCCCAAAACAACAACAAAAAATGAGAAATGCGTTATGTTGCTTCCAAATCAGCAGAGGGAGAATGAAAGAAGACTAAAAACTAAGAGGGGTAGTTATAGTTTCAGTTTTCAAAAAGGGTAGAAAGTTACTTTTTTGAACACCTCAGATTGCCAAGCCTAATAACAATCTGTCAAATGAAAGAAATGGGTATTAAATATCCGCTCTGTAAGCACTTTACCCAAAAAGGAAGCAGTGTGACCAGGTGGAATTTGCATGAATTCACTGAGAATAAGTTTTTCCCACCTAGCTTTATTCTCTGCACTCTTTTTTGATTTTCTTAATTTTACAAAATGTTTGTTAACTGAAAAGAATTCGGAAAAGAAAAAAGATTCTATCTATTGTTGTTAACATACTAGTGTGTGTGTGTTGTGGCCAAGTTGCTAGGTTAGTAGAAGGGTGTGACATATGGGAGATGCACTGAAAAGAACACTGGACTTGGTAGACTGGAGCCCTGAATACTCAGATTTACAAGGAAGGAGATGGCACAGTGGCGCGGCCTAGGCATCTAGACTTTGATGCCCAATAACCGGGATTTGCGTCGAGGACTGGCTACTTACTAGCTGTCAAGCTACCTTGGCCAAATGACTCCAATTTCACTTGTCTTCTTCATGTATAAAACAAGGGGATAGCAGGGTGCAGCAAAGCCTGTTGTCATCTAATCTACTGCCCCTCTCTGCTTTAAAACTCTATGCAACTAAAAAAAAAATTACATGAATCAAAACGAAATCATAAAGCTTATGTGTTAAGTCTCCAGATGAGACAAAACTGGAAGAGGAACAGTGTGAAGAGTGAAAAAGCATTCAGACTGTGTCAGAACAGGCTGAAATTACTATCCTGAAATTTAACAGGAAGAAAGAAAGACCTCAATTTAGATTAACAAAAGATCGTCTGTGCAAATACAAAATGGCATCGACTTGACTTGATAATAATTCATTTGAAAAAGAGCTAGATATTTTAATATATGCTCCTGGAGCCAGTGATATGATGGGGTTATTAGACTAAATTAATGAACACTCAGGCTAGAGTAGCAGAAACAGTGTTTATGGTCACCGAGGCACAAATCCCACAGTGGGGAATACCTCATTTTATTGTGCTTCACAGGTACTGTGTTTTTTACAAATTGAAGGTTTGTGGTAACCCTGCACAGAGCAAGTCTATTGGTGCCGTTTTTCTAACAGCAACTGGTCACTTTGTGTTTCTGTGGCACATTTTGGTAATTCTCACATTTTTTCAAACTTTTATTATTACAGTTGTTTAAGGTGATCTGTGATCAGTGATTTTTGGTGTTGCTATTGTAATGGTTTTGGGGTGCCATAAACTGTGCCTATATAAGACAGCGAACTTAATGATGAATGTGTGTTCTGACTGCTCCACCAAGTGGCCGTTCCCCATCTCTCTCCCTCTCCTCAGGCCTCCCTATTCCCTGAGACAGAACAATAATGAAATTAGGCCAGGCTTCCCTGGTGGTGCAGTGGTTGAGAGTCCGCCTGCCAATGCAGGGGACACGGGTTCGAGCCCTGGTCTGGGAAGATCCCACATGCCGCGGAGCAACTGGGCCCGTGCGCCACAACTACTGAGCCTGCGCGTCTGGAGCCTGTGCTCCACAACGGGAGAGGCCGCGATAGTGAGAGGCCCGCGCACCGCGATGAAGAGTGGCCCCCGCTTGCCACAACTAGAGAAAGCCCTCGCACAGAGACGAGGACCCAACACAGCCAAAAATAAGTAAATTAATTAATTAATAAAAAAAAAAATTAGGCCAATTAATAACCCTGCACTGGCCTCTAAGTGTTCAAGTGAAAGGAAGAATCACATGTCTCTCACTTTAAATCAAAAGCTAGATAGAAATAATTAAACTTAGTGAGGAAGGAATGTCTAAAGCTGAGATAGGCTGAAAGCTAGGCCTCTTGCCCCAAATTGTGAATGCAAAGGAAAAGCTCCTGAAGTAAATTAAAAGTGCTACTCCAGTGAACACACAAATGATAAAGAAGTGAAATAGCCTTGTTGCTGATATGGAGGAAGTTTGAGTGGTCTGGATAGAAGATCAAACCAGCTACAACATTCCCTTAAGCCAAAGCCTAATCCAGAGCAAGGCCCTAACTCTCTTTAATTCTATGAAGGCTGAGAGACATTAGGAAGCTTCAGAAAAAATGTTTGGAACTAGCAGAGGTTGGGTCATGAAGTTTAAGGAAAGAAACTGTCTCTGTAACATAAAAGTACAAGGTAAAGCAGCAAGTGCTGATGTAGAGGCCACAGGAAGTAATTCAGAAGATCTAGCTAAGACCATTAATGAAGGTGGCCACACTAAACAACAGATTTTCAATGTAGATGAAACAGCCTTATACTGGAAGAAGATATATCTGAAACTTTCATAGCTAGAGAAGGTAAGTCAATGCCTGGCTTCAAAGCTTCAGAGGACAGGCTGACTCTCTTGTTAGGGGCTAACACAACTGGTGACTTTAAGTTGAAGCCAATGCTCATTTACCATTCTGAAAATCCTAGGGCCCTTAAGAATTATGCTAAATCTACTCTGCCTGTGCTCTATAAATGGAACAAGAAAGCCTGGATGACAGCACATCTGTTCACAACATGATTTATTGAATATTTAAAACTCCCTGTGGAGACCTAATGCTCAGAAGAGGATTCCCTCCAAAATATGACCACTCATTGACAATGCACCTGGTCACACAAGAGCTCTGATGGAGACATACAATGAGACTCTTGTTGTTTTCCTGCCTGCTAGTGCAACATACATTCTGTAGCCCATAGATCAAGGAGTAATTGTGAATTTCAAGTCTTATTGTTTAAGAAATACATCTTGTATGGCTAGAGCTGCCATAGACAGTGATTCCTTTGATGGATCTATTCTGGGCAAAGTATACTGAAAACCTACTAGAAAGGATTCACCATTCTAGATGCCATTAAGAACATTTGTGATTCATGGGAAGAGGTCAAAATTACAACATTAACAGGAGTTTAGAAGAAGTTCATTCCAACCCTCATGGATGACTTTGAGAGGTTCAACACTATTTCTAGGAAGTAACTAGAAATAGCAAGAGAACTAGAATTGGAAGTGGAGCCTAAAGATGTGACTGGGGACTTCCCTGGTGGTGCAGTGGTTGAGAATTCACCTGCCAGTGCAGGGGACACGGGTTTGATCCCTGGTCCGGGAAGATCCCACATGCCACGGAGCAACTAAGCCCGTGCGCCACAACTACTGAGCCCATGTGCCAAAACTACTGAGCCCGTGCGCCACAACTACTGAGCCCGTGTGCCACAACTACTGAAGCCTGCGCGCCTAGAGCCCATGCTCCGCAACAAGAGAAGCTACTGCAATGAGAAGGCCGCACACCACAGCAAAGAGTAGCCCCCGCTCACTGCAACCAGAGAAAGCCTGCGTGCAGCAAAGAAGACCTGATGCAGCCAAAAATAAATAAATAAATAATAAAAATAAAGATGTGACTGAATTGTTGCAATGTCATTATAAAATTGTAACAGATGAGTTGCTTCTCATTCTTACAGACAACACTGTGGTTTTCATTAGCTTTGAATGTTTGTCACATTATCTATACTGAATGAAATGTACTTACTTCTAACGCATAATACACTGGTTTGTCTCTGCCGAGTTTGTAAGCCACTGTGGTCAGAAGGCCATGTTCAGAAAATACACACTATAGGAAAGAGAAAAAGATTTCATTAGTCAGGAAAACAAAAAGATAGCATTAGAATATTTTTAAAGCAAAAATGATCTAGTTACAACATAATTCAATAAATATAACAATTTAGAAAATAGATCTTAAAAGTCAAAATTACCAGTATTAAGAACAGTACACTTAAACAGTACAAAAGTTTATCCCTCGTTCCAAATTAGATTTGCATTAAGAATCTGACAAGGTCCTAGTGTAGATATCCCACTAACACAATTAAAAACACACATATAAAATTCAAAGAACCTAAAATGGTTCTTACAAGAACCATTCAAATGTAGTGATTTTCATCATTTTTTACTGAGCTCTAAATTAAACCCTGATAAAAATTAAATAAAAGCTCCTAACTCAAAAGTAACTTAATAGCAAATTATGCTCAAGTATTATTTATATGAAGTTAAAGAAGACTTTCACTAATCTTTTAATTTGAAAAAAACCAACCTTATGGCCTGTATTACATAGTAAGAAACAGCCTGTTCCATACCTATAGTTGGGGGAAGAATGAACAGTAGGACAATTTTATTAAAAGTAAATGATGAAACATTAATAATACAAAACTAACATTTAACTTAGAACAATAAAAGTAATTTATATTAAAGTTTTAGAAAAGTTCTAAAAGCTAACAAACATCACAGACTCTTTGGAATAATGTTTTAAAGAACAGTCTAGAAGAAAATGTACTTAGTGCAATCCTAATGGAAAAATGCAAGTATAGTATTTGGCACTTAGTCATAGCCCAGGGCCGTGTTTATAAAATAGCACTGAGTTACAATAAATCCTAAATTCTGTCACACTTACATTGCTACTAATCCCCATGGAGTGAAGCATCATGACTAACAGGCATTCAGCAATGGGGCGGGCCAGCCTAGCTCCATCATTAGCACAGTCATAAACTTCTGGCATGGAGAGGGGGTAGGTCCAGGGTATAGGAAAGTGTAGGTGGACTTTGGGAAAAGGAGGGGCCCAGAGGGAAAAGCTATTGCTGGTCTACTTTCCCCATTCTCTGCGCAGGACAGGGCGTTCTACCAACACTGGTGGGAGAGTCATAGCCAGCACGTAACACAGCTGCCGTGGAAGAACTGAATTTATTTTGTGACAGCCTTATCAGCAAAAGCTTCGGACTCTGCAACAAATCTGGCGCTTGGACATGAGTGAGTGATTTTGACTTGTGCCAGGCAGATAAGCAGCCCAAACTGATATCAGTAAGGGTCACATGGCAACGGTTTTCAAATGAGTTGGCTGTGACTATCATCCTTGGCTCTCCACAGCTATCCTGCCCTGTTTGGGATTCCCTCCCCACGGGCCTTGCTGCTGTGCTCTGCGACATTCATTAGGGTAGGTGGGAGGAGGGGGAGCGCTCAGCCTAGGGGTGGGCAGCGGGATCTCAGCAGATGCTGCTACCGGTCAGTGCTAAGCCAACAGACCCCCTCAGCTGTGTTTGTCCTGTGGAGCAAACAGAAAGCCGGGGCAATTTCTTCTGATAAACATTTTTCCAGGCACCACTGTTGTGAATAAGAATTAGCCCAAGACCGTCTATCTCTTCTGCTTGATTGTCGGCCTGCATGGGATTCATGAATATCTAAGTTTTCAAAGACACCAGTCAAATAACACTAGGTATGGGTAATAATATATTTACGAATTCAAACACATAAATCGCTACGCCTTTTTACTTCTGTGACGCTGAAAAAGCTATATATTTTAAGTCAATCTCCTTTAATAAATATTCGTAAAAATGGAAGTTAATTTTCTGTTCCACACTATTTAAAGGAGAAATCTGTACTGATTTAGTCCCCATATAAACACTCTGTATACTGAATGGTAGTGTACAAGTCTTAAAGTATGAAATTGATGCAGAGGCTCAAGGTACTTAATAAAAGTGAATTCTTAAGTTTGTATATACTTGATAAGTAATTAATGAGCATTATCAACATATGAAGAGACCTCCTTGCTACATTTAGGCCACAGCTTTCAAAACAGTGTACAGGCAATTATTTTCCTCTTAAGTTTTATTATTTTTTTCTTCCCAGTCATCAAACATATATGGGGTTTTCAGCATTTACATGGTCTACCAATCCTTCCTCAAACATCCCAGAAAGACGTCTGACTTTTCTAAGCTCTGGAAAGGTAAAGGTTGTTTGCTACTCTCCACGGAGAAGTGGGCCAAACAAAGATGGCACACAGGGGGAGCGTGAGTGGCCCTGGCCGAAGCTGTGAAAGAGGCGGAAGGACTCCTCTATGACACTTAGGGCCTCTGGGGGGAGGAGGCACTTAAAACACAAACTTAACTTAAAAACACAAACAAAATTCCCCAAACTTGGCATGATCCTGTTAACCTCACAAACTACGTACTTCACTTCCCGTTCCTGAATAGTTGCCTTTTTGCAAAGCACATTCTGTCTTGCTATCTCTATTCTCTACCTACCCGCATCTCTTTTGGCCACTTGCAACCTGGCTTCCATCTTGAGCATTCTACTAAAACTTCATTCTTGGAGGTCACCACTGAAGACCTGATTTCTATGTACAATGGTCTGTTCTCGTTCTCAGCCTCCATGACCTATTTGTACTATTTTGCACTGCTGACCAAGCCCCTCTCTTAAACAGCTCTACACTGGATCTCCATTTTAATGACTAACTACATTCTGTTTGTCTGAATTCTACATCCCTTCATCTCTTCCTTCTTCTAAATATCTCCTCTACCTATATACTTTTTCTTGGTAATTTTATCTATTCTTATTGCTTCAAAAATCACCTCTAAATATGGGCAATTCAAAATCCCTTACTTTTATACTGAATTCATTCCCCATTACCATATGTGTGTAATGTACAGTCTACCAGTACTGCCAACGTGTCCCAAACAGAAATTCTTCTACTTGGACCCATTCCCTACTTTGGCTGAATCTAACCACTGGGCCCAGGGGACTAGACTCCATACCCGCTTCCTGTCTCTTGTCCCTCTGTAGCGCCATGGACATCCACCCACGCCTCCCTCAGCCCTCATCCTTCTTAGTCCTTGTCCTTGTTACTGAGATGCCACGGTGGCCTCCTCCGTGTCCTCTTTGCCTCTAGTCTCTCCCCACTTTAACCCAGGACTGCCATATCATTAATGAACAGCTCCAGTCATCTCTGAACACCAGCCCACAAACCTTCAGAAGTGTCCCACTGCCTTCAAGAAAAAAATCCTCTGTCTCAAGTTTAGGGTTTCACACCGCCACCCTAGCCTTATTTTCCCATAACCACTTCCCTACCCAAATGTTCTCCACATTCTCTAAATAAAGTCTTCCATTTCCCTGTTTGCATCTTGGTTCAGTGTTCCATGCGTTCACCAATATTGCTCAGTCTTCAAAACATCTCATTACTAACAATCTTTTGTGATTTTTCTCCCCTCCCTTTGAAACCCAACAGCAGTACTTCCAAGTTTTTTACTTTCCAAGTTTTTTACTTCCAAGTTCTGATTTATAATATGATGAACTGTATATTTGTGTCCTTTCCCCTCAGGGAGAGAAACATGAGCCCAAAGATCTTACAATTTGCTATTATACCCCTCTGCCAACCTGCAATGGCTGCAGAGGTACTCAGCAAGCCCCCCCTAACTTAAATTCATCACTTCGGGACTTGGCTGATAATGCTTAAGGGGGAGGGGAGTATAAACAGAGGGAAAATCTGGCAACTTTATTGGGTGCCTCCCATGTGCTCTGTAGTGTTAGGTACTTGACAAAAAGAGATAGCATCTGATTTACTAGCATTAGGGTGTCTGGCAGAGGACGAAAGAAGGGGGCGGAGGGGACAGCTTACTTTTCTATCATTTCTATCGCTTCTCTGACCCCTGACTCAGCTACCTGGGACCCAGAATTCAAAGAATATGTTTCCAGATGCACGCTGACTCAAACACTCCTTGATAGTAACCTCAGGATACCATGACCTGCAAAGAATTTTCCCATCTTCCCTCCCAAAAAAACTCTCACACAAATAATGTCACACTTTGGCATGAGGACTTCTGACCCTACTAGAGTACAAGAACACTTAATCTAAAACGTAAAGACATTCTATTATTGACAAAAGAAGAACGTAACCACTGAAGTTAACATTAATGAGAGAATTAGAAAATCCTCAAGAGAAAAACACTTAAACGTAGATAGTCTCCTGCCAGGTCTATGGAACGCTTCCACACGGAGGACAGTACAGTACAGAGGTAAAGCACCCCGGCTAAACTGAATCAGCTGGATCTGGGTGCAAAGACTGCTGCGCTCACTTACTAGCTTAACCTCTCTGAGAATCTTTCTCATCTTAAAGTGGGAGTAATCTTATCATTCTTAAATATGGGGCTTGTCACGGACTGCATGTATGAGTAGTAAGAAGCTGAGATTAGGAGAAAAATGCACCAAATCTCTGCTTCCGTCATTCCTTCTGCTTCTTGTCGAAGGAGAAACTCCAGATGACAGGGAGAAAGCACAGTGCCAGGGAAATAACATTGAAAATCCCACAAAAATATGACTTTATAATTAGTGAGAAAGTCTAGGGCAGGAACACCATGTTGAAAATTGGAAGTGGAAGCTCGGAGTCTTAACCGCCGGACCGCCAGGGAAGTCCTGAGGCAAGAATACTTTAAACCAACACTTAGGGGCTTCCCTGGTGGCGCAGTGGTTGAGAATCTGCCTGCCAATGCAGGGGACATGGGTTCGAGCCCTGGTTTGGGAAGATCCCACATGCCACGGAGCAACTAAGCCCATGTGCCACAACTACTGAGCCTGCGCGTCTGGAGCCTGTGCTCCGCAGCAAGAGAGGCCGCGACAGTGAGAGGCCCGCGCACCGCGATGAAGAGTGGCCCCCGCTCGCCGCAACTAGAGAAAGCCCTCGCACAGAAACAAAGACCCAACACAGCCAAAAATAAATAAATAAATAAATAAAGTTATTAAAAAAAAAATTAAAAAAAAAAAACGAAAAAACCAACATTTAGTTTCTGGATGGAAAAGGTACTGAATTTTATAAATTAAGGTTTTCACAAGCCTCATCAGTTTGTTTACATATGGCATAGTGAATTCTATGTGAAGGAGATGAAGAAAAACAAATGGCAAAAAGTATATATACCTGTACTGGAACTCTTAAGCTATTAATTTTCAGCCTGGATGAACTTCAAAAGCATTTCCTCATTCAAAACACCAAAGGGAAAAACAAACAAAACACCACTGGTTTTCAGGTCTGTTTCTTAAAACTCACGTGTTTTTGGCTTGTCCATCCTGGAAGCACATTTGTCCCACCAATGCGGCAGATTGGTCCCCCAAACACTGAAAGTATACATGACAATAAAGAACACTGACTAAGACGATATTGTTCATTTACTTTCTAGGAGAGCCATAAGATTTATTTTCCCCTCTTTATTTATGAAGGAATGAATTGTCTTATGTTCTTTGCATTGCCTCCATTTGGCCATTTACCCATGTGTTAACACTCCAGACAGGTACAGGAAGGGAGAGTTAGAATTAATTTATTCAAAAAAATATCTCAATAGCCTACACTGTGTCACAGTGAAACAAGAATTAGCCAATTCTGCTGCTCTTACTCATTTTCCATAGTTAAGGAAGGAGGAAGATTGATTAAGGAAAGCCATAACATGGGAGGGGGCGGGTAGCAGGGAGATGTTTGGTGATGAAACTTACCCCAGATATTGGTACACCTTCCAAGGCCCCAGCTTTCTAATAAAATTTTAAAAAAGGATTATGAATAATCACAAATTTGGCTCTACTAACATAACTGCAACAGGAATGAACACGAATAGCAACATGCCAGAGCATGTGGGCAGACAAGACAAAGCAAGTGTTTCAACTACATGAGTGGTTCAGAGAGAGAGATACTAGAAATATTCCTAGAATGACAAGAAGAGACACGGACGTGAAACACTGGACTGAGAGTCAGGAGACGCGGGTTCTACTCCTGGTTAGTTAGTTGGTCACTCAGCAGGCCGCTGAAACTTCTCTATGCCTCAATTTATTTATCTACAAAATGGGCCTGGGCTTATACGCATGCCAAAGGCCATTAGCTCTTTGCTATTATTGTTGTTACTAAGAAAAGACTAACACATCCTTTAAAATGAACATATAAATAGCTATTAAACCAGCATGGAACATGTTTGCTTTGGAAGGCTGTATTTTACCAACTGTTCTTCCTACCCAAACTGCTCTGAAGATAAGTAAGAAACAAGAGAGGGTTCAGGTATTGGGTATTATTTGTTCATAGCCAACATCGTTCTTCAAGTTTTGATAAGCAAGAGTTAATTTATGCCATGAATAGTGGTTTTGACTTTGATCAAGTATGGCCAGCATTCTAGGGAAAAAAATGAGATTTAAGTGACTGTCTGTGGACTTTACCAAACTTAATTGTGAAAAAAAAAACCACAAACAACTTACACTAATACAAAGCAATTTGTACTGATATTAAGGAATTAGGGGAAAGGAATATGATCCCTGAAGTACCTGTGATGTATTAGGAAGAGCACCAAACTAAAGCTTTTGCCCTACCCCTCAGTCTGCCATTTGTAAGCCCATCTCCTGGCCTCTGGGAGCTCCGGGTTCCCTATCTGTGACAGTGAGGGTAAGAACAGAAGCCACCTCACATGGCTATGATAAGGAAATAATAGCAGGTGTGTGGAAACCCTTTACAAAATAAAAAATCCCCTCTAGCTAGTGGATAACATTTTATTTCTTTCATGCTTTTGGGTTAATCCAAGACCTGTCTTTTATTTACTGTATATATTCTTAGAAAATCTGAACCTGGATAATAAGTGAAGGGCTGAAAGTGAATCAGGAAACCTATAGACTAGATATCTTAATGTATTTAAATACTAAAAGAAGTCTTTGCTTATACTATTGAAGTTATTATCAAACTACCAGCAGAATCTACTATGTGCAGTCAGGCACGGAAAGCGCTCTTTTTTCTTCACAGGAAGGGGGGTCTCTGGAGGATTCCTGGGAATATCCTCTGGTGAAGCATGCAGAAAAAGTGACAGTGCATTTCCAACTAACTGGTCTGAAAGGTTGGGCAAGATATCATTTAAGATAGATATTTAGGACATCTAAAAACTACACCTAATTTCCCTATTGTGCTAAAGCCCAAAGCACATCACAACTGTACTTTGTAATAGGGACCATCACAATTTCTCATTCCAGAAAACTACCTTAGTCTTCCTCAGCCTTATGGAAGACTTAAAAATAAATAAGATTACATTTTAAAAATACCTAAAGCTTGACTAGAGCTTATAATAATTTGGAGGGTCATGGAAGGTTCTAGATTAATCTGCTTAGTAAATGGACTTCTGCTTATCTAAAACTAAATGGAAATGCACTGTATCTTTTCCAAATGAATGGGTAGCATAATTGGTGGGCAACCTACTCACCAGACTATGAGAGATTTTCTATAGTCAGCAAGGGGAGAGAGGGGGACAGAAGCATAATATTTTAAATGCAAGAGAAAACTAGGCCAGTTAAATGTTTTTTTAACCATCCTCTGAAACTGTTTCTCAAGAATAGTTTTTTTTTTTCCTCTGACCCAAGTCAATTTATAGGTAGCTATGAAATTATCAAAGCACTTTTAAATTGTAGATAAGCAACGACTATGCTTCCCTTAAAAAATTCCATTTTGCCTTAAAGGGCTTTATTATAAATGAAACATTTAAGAATTCTTGCTTAAGGTTTATCCAGAACACTTAGTGTTCTACTCTATTATTATTATTATTAAGTCTATAAGTAGAGTTTCTAATATTTGTCATGAAATGTCAAAACATTATTTTTTGGCAATTAATCTAAGACTTTTCTTAATCTTTACCATAAATTCTAGTTTTTTGAGCTTAAACATCAGTTCAAATGCTCCTAGAGGTTTTCGTCCCTGATGTGCAATCAGAGATACTCAGTGATGCTAAGTGTACTTTTTGCTTAGACTACTTTTTCTGTGGGTTTCAATGAAAGCAATAGTAAAAATGTCCATGATGAAAACCAGTTTAATCAGCAATCACAAATCAGAACAGACTCTTTGCTTTCAGTTTCTTTGCTAAAGTTTTGCTCAGGCTGACAAAGAATCTAATATGCGACATGGTTTGGCCACTAAAGGAGATTCAACAGGAAAAAGAACACCACTAAAATGTGAAGAGACCTTCCCATAAATTAAAAGCAGGCATCACAACTACTAAACAGTTATTTGGATTAAAAGAATAAACTGGCTCAAACATTCCCTTACCACCCTCTGTAGTTAGATTATCTCATTAATACTTTAAAATACTCAAAGAAAAGCCAATAAAGTTTATAATAGATAAAGTTTTTATATACAGTTTTATATAAAGTTTATATAAAATATAAACTGGTAAGAAGGACTCAAGAATTTTAAGTTATAAAACTACTTAAACAATACTAAATTCTTATTTTACATACTGCCAACATTCACAAAATGTACAGGTCTCAAAATATAAAACGTAACACAATTGACTTTTGAATTCTGAATAGTAAAGCCTTTTTTAAGATAAAAATTATTATTATTATCATTATTATTATTTTTTACCATTAGGCCGTAGATCTCAGAAGAACTCCGGACATTCGGAAGAATTTTCATTGGAATTTCAAAAAATCTAAAAAACAATAAGATTGGGTATATAAAACTATTTTAAATAAACATCTAGAAACATTTATATGAATTTAAAGGCATGTAAACAACAATTAAAAATGAATGTATTTGAGTGTACAATTAAATAGTAACAAATAAATAAGCCAGCAGTATGCTTGGGTATTTAACACTCTAACTTTATACAAACAAATCAATACAAAATAAAAAGCACACAAAAACCAAAGTACTTTTATAGAGGAACCTAATTTTCCTTGAAAAATAATCAAGACAATTACTTAATTTGGCCTATTTATTATATATGCAATAATAGTCTGTTTTAAAAGAATATACAACATGCACTTGTATACTGTAGTTGAAATATCAACAGTTAAAGTTTGCAGCTCCACTGACATCTGAAAATAGTAAGATTTAGGTTATAAATAGGCAACACACTTGGAAAACTATACTTAGGGCAAAACACAACTCACTCGCAGAGCTCTTTATCCCATTCCAAAGAATGGATGTTGAAAAGCATCGTCCTGCTTGCATTTGTTACATCTGTACAATGGACACCTCCACTGGCTCCTCCTGTCAAGCTCTGGAAAGAATGAAAAGGACATGTTAAATCTGTACTTATTTGCAATTTTATTTACACTTTGTCAAGAGCCATAATCAGTTGCAGAGCACATAAGGCAGGAGAATGGAACACTTCAATTACTTAATTTTTTAGTTTTCAGCAGTGTCCAATAGAAGTATAATGTAATTGAACCACACTGAGCCACATATGTACTTGAATATTTTCTAGTACTTACATTTAAAAAATATAAAGAAGCAGGTGAAATTAATAATATTATATATTTTATTTAATCCAATATATCCAAAATATCCTTTCAATATAAAAAATTATTACTGAGACATTTTACCTTCTACTTTTTGTACTAACTCTTTGAAATACAGTGCATATTTTACACTCATGTACATCTCAATTCAGACCCGCCACATTTCAAGTGCTCAATAGCCATATGTGGCGAAGTGGTTACCATACTGGACAGCAGTTCTAGCTAATTGATGGTTAAGAAAAAATTCAGTTTTTGTTTTCATCCTCTTATCTTTGGAAGATGCAGTCTTATTAAATTTGGCAAAGTAAAATACATTGAAATGCCTGCCTCTTAGGATCTTACTGAACCCTGTGCTGCTGTTGCTGTTCTTGTTGTGTGCATGTGTGTGTGTGTGTGTGTGCACGCGTCCATGTTTTGGAATAACAATTCTCATTGGGCCGTGCCTGCAGTGACCCAAGCACATAACCTGAAAGCAGAGTTTTAAACTCTCTAATGTTAATACCCTTGTACCTGAACTGCAAGGACTGCTGCTTCCTTTTATGTAGAAGCAATGAGAAGTAAGAAAGGAACAAAAGTGGAGAAACAGCATCATGCAGGGGCTGCAGCCAAATGTGCTCCCTCAAGTCTCCTGCAGCTCACAGTTCCACATCTTGTCCTAGTCTGGCTCCAGGCAATTGTGAGAATTATTGTCAGAATTATTTCGACTGTGACCGACACGTACAAAAACTGCTGGCCATGAGCACAACGCACAGCATGCCCTGGCCAAGCACAGGAGGGATGGAGAAGGCGCCACTTCCTGATAGGGGGTTTGAAAGATCTGCTCTGTGGATCTGGCAAGTGAGAATAGGGGCAGTGTTCCCTTGAAGCTCCCCTGAATGTTGGAAAAGATAATCACATACTTAGAGAAGTGTTTACAAATGAAATTATATGTCTGGCATTTGCTTTAAAATTATCCATGGGGAGAAAGTGTGAGCACAGTTGAAACAAGTTTGGCCACAGCTGATTACTGCAGCTGACTCATTGTTCTAGAGGTTCATGACACTATTCCCTCCGCTTTTTGGGTGTATTTGAAAATACCCTTAATAAAAATAACAGAGAAAGAGAGAGAGAGAGGAGAGAGAACGAACATGTACTTTTAAGATATATAGATATCTGGGAAATGTTTGTTTCTACTCATCCATGTTCAGCTTAGGCAAAAAGATTATATATTAGAAATTTCCACTATGATTTTTCATATTGTGACTTAAGTAAAAGTCGGCTATGTGATGTTGAAAGCAAATGTTCAAACGTAGCCCAGGTGTTTTATCATGTTAAATAGTAGAAAATAGAAGAAATAAATAAATTTCTTCTAAGAAATGGCTAGTGGAAAAGAAGTACAGTTGACCCTTGAGCAACACAGATTTGAATTGTGCAGGTGCACTTATACGTGGATTTTAAAAATAAATAATACAGTACTACATGATCCGCAGATACAGACAGCTAACTATCCACGGCGGGTCCTAGAACCACGCCCCTGCACATAGCAAGGGACTGTATGATAGGCAGCAGATAAAGGCTACTTAAATTTACTAATTGCTAATTACCTAAATTAGTTATTCTAAAGGTAATAGACATGAGATGTGGTTTTGGTAATCATCCTCCATTTTTGCTGAAATAAGGCAAGAAAAAATCAAGAAGAAGCAGGCAAAAATGCCTCTCAAATGGAGGCTGAACTGTTCTGCTGTTTCTTGAATGGCTTTTCTTAATGATACTGCCAACTAAAAAGTTTGAAACTCTTTGTAGAAAAAAGATAGGCATTTAAAAAATTTTCTCCACACACACGATATTTAAACATACCCAAATAAGCCATGAATCAACGGTCCCAAAAAGAGCTCTATCTTCTTCAACTGCCTTTTGAACTTTTCTCACATTGTCAAGGAGCCAACGAAGTTTCACCGCACTGAAATAAGTGCTAAGTGGAAGGCCTGTCTTGGACTAAAAACAGTTATGAAATTCAGCCAGGAAATTAAATTCATAACAGCTTAAAATAAAACACCAAATCAAAAAACTCAACAAATCACAAAATATTCAATGGCCCTAAAGGCAATCCTACAGTATTATGGATAAAAATACTTTTCCTATCTCATGGCACAGGAAAGCATGTTCATGAACAAAGATCAGAGTGGTATGTTTGCAGTTCAAAGAGCATCCACGTACCAAGATTAAGAGAAAATTAAATGACACATGCCCTGAAATCTACATAGTTGAGACATAGATGTTAACTTTTGTGATGAGTTAGGATTATATACAGAAGCTAGCCCAAAACTCTGCTTTTTATTTTATATTCCATGAAAGTGATATTTAAACTATTGAAAATCAGAGAGTATATCAATTCATAAACTAATGACCACAACCAGAAGATTGTTTTAAAACATATAAGCCTTAACAATATATTTATGTGTGTAAAAAATCTAATAAATACATATTCAACACACATATTCAAATAACATAAAATTGGTGGAGAATAAAGTAGAGCTCAAAGACACGCCAGATTAAAGCAACACAAAGTTGTTCTATTTAAGAAAGTCGCTGCCACTCGAAATATAATGTTGTATACATGAAACTTACATGATGTTACAAACCAGCGTTACCTCAATAAACTAAAACAAAATAGTATATATATATAAAAGAAAGTAGTTGCCTAAATTCAGCAAATAGATTGAACAAAGGGAGGGTGAACTGAATAAAGGTTAAAGGGTAAAAACGAAACATGGGCTTATCAATCTTCCTTGAGAATGGATCAGGTCCAATTCATTTTTGTTAGTATATTAAACACTATATAAGGGCTGGTGAAAGTGGTTAAGAAAATACATACATCAAAATAATGCAACTATCTTCCCCTTCTTGATCCCTATTCTCATTTATCACCCAACTACAGAAAGTGATCCCTTTTCCTTCTCATCTCCCATGGATATGTTTAGTAAAAAAAGCTCAAACCAAAGGATTTAACACTTTAATGCAACCTTGTAAGTTAAGAATCTTAACTCACAGTTTTCTAGCTTTCCTAGAAAAAAAAGATCAATGCTCAAAAATAATAAAAGGAAATAATATATGGGAATATGCTTCTTTGATTTGAAAGACCAAGGGTCATCCCACAAACCAAATAGTGAGGTAGCATATAAATATCTCATTTTCATGATTTAAGTAGAAGGTATAAAAGTTGCCTAAAATGGCTTTGGAGAGAAAAACATGCACCCCTTGAAGCAAAGTGCAGCTGGAGGTAGGCGTGAAGGCTGGGCAGGTTGACCAAGAGAACAGAATAGGAAATGGGTGAGGGTATACTCAGGACAAGACTGAGGTTATTTGGGTGGGTAAGTGTAGGGGATGGTTTGTTAGACTGCTGCAATTAATGGGATTTGAGCACTAGCTTCAGAACCAAGAACCACAAGAAACTGCCATTTACGAGTCCCACTGACAAATATAAAGGGAATAAACCAAAAAAAAAGAAAGAAAAAAAGATGGAATTTCCTTTTGGACAGTAGGAGAAATTGGCCTTGACCTTGCTAAGAAAAGTACCTCGCCTGTTTCAAAAATTTTCTCTCCCTTTATTTGTCTGAAGAGAGATCTATATAAGGACTGAAAATTAGGCATTTTTTACTGGCTTCTTCATATGAAGAAAGTGGAAGAGGAGTTCAAGTAAAGGCTGGAGTGTCTTCTAGTTTCTCTCCCTGAATCCAGATGCCTAAAAACTCAAAAGCACGCAGAACTTTCTTTGATGGACAGTAAAAAAAAAAAAAAAAAAAAGAGAGAGAGAAGGATTTGGAAAGCACGGTTGAATTATAGGAAGCACTCCGTGAGGAGTATGGTTTAAGCCACTGGGACACCTTATTATCCCCTCCAGCCTATTTACCTTGGAATATTATTCCTCCAATCCACCACAGGGCAAGGAAGATAGAAAGGTAATTATCTGTGGAGAAATATTCTATCAATTGTATCAAATAACTATTGTGCAATAAGATGTAAGGCCTGGTGAAATCTCCATACTTTTTTTGTTAAACAAGCATTTTTATAGTATACTTTTGAAGAGATCTCTTACCTTGACAAAGTTATTATTTCCTGGAATTCTTTTACTAAGACTCTCAACGGTAGACTGGGTTCTTAGGTCAAGCCACACTATAGACCAAAATACAATAATATATATGAAAAACTTCATTTAAAAAAATCAGATCTTAATGAAATCACTGTCAAGGATAGGAGACTGATTAGTTTCCATAAGCAATTAAAATGCTATGGCTTTCAAAAGACAGAAATTAGAAAATTAGAAATGAATGGGCATATTGTTAGAAGAGAGAATAAATTTATGAGGGAGAATTTGAAGCTTTTATGCAAAATTATAGGTCAAGTTAGGAGAACAATACATACCTTAGGGTGCTGATTTTGTATCCTTTTTTATAGAAAAAAATGAAAAAATTGTTTTGGATATGGATTTTCTATGCATAGATGAGTGCAGAGAAAATCTAAATGCTAGGCAGGCTAGTTGCCAGGGCAAAATGCACAGCCCAGGATCACTGTACCATGTATAAAGCATGTACCTTAGAAAAACTTGGTAGCAGTTTGTGACAAAGTAGAGAACCTGATACTATTATAGAGGGGGAAAAAAATAAGATTCAGTTGCTTATGTACAAAATGCTTATTTACATTAAACTCTTTCAAAGTAGGCTAGAATCCAGAATCGCTACAAGAATTATTTAAAGGTCACCATTCTTTCTCCATGCTAGATTGTAAAAAACTCTCCATTTTAACAGATCAATGTTGTTTTCACTAAATAACTATCATCCACTTTCTGATCCCCCTAGTAGAAAGTTCTGTTCTGCTTTACCACAGAAGGCTTGAGAAAGAGAATGCATTAAGTAGTACATAGAGCAATTGCGAAAGGTAAACAATAGGATCAGCTGAGCTTTATTTGTCAGATTTCAGGTTTGTACTTAACTTTTATAACTTTTAATCTGTGAGTGGTCACTCGATATTTTTAGGCACTGACTGTGCTCAGATGCCTCCTAAAAACACAGTTTATTTAAAGGGCACCAGGAAGATTATGCATGCTTGCCCACTACACGTGTGAGGGCTGGCAGCTACTGTCTAGTTTGGCTCATCCTTACCTATACTATTCCTTTCTCTTCATTCAAAAACCAGTTATTTCCTGTCCTGAATTTTAACCAATTCTTTTTCATTACTTAAAGCATCATTTCCCTTGAGGGCTTGCCTGTGCTTGATTTTGACAGTGGCTACTTTGCATAAGAATTAAATCAGGGGCTTCAGGACACTATACTGCTTTCCAAAGGTGGGGAAAACTTTAAGAAAACAAGGCTCATCATAACCAAGGAAACAGGACACAAAGAGGAAGACCATGGAAATACAAGCCTAGCAATGACATCTGCATTTGCTGCCCAGCATCCATTCCTCTTGCTGCTGGGAGCTGTATCTTTAATTCTCTTTAGGAAGTCAACTCTCCCTCATCCTCGGCCTGAGAGTCAACCCTACCCCCAAGGTCCGGTATCGTGTCCCCAGTGAGCGGCTCAGGAGAGGAGCAAATCAGCCTCTGATGTGCTCTGATGTGGTCAAATCAGCCCAACTGAGATCTGTGCTCAGTCTGCAAGAGTCCCTGTTCTCAGCTCAGCTTGGGAGTGTGTAGCTGGGCCTGCTGCCCTCTTGAATAGAGAGCTGAATCGGCCACATCTGAAGCCAACGCAGAAGAGACAGATTTGCAGGGGATCCAGGCGATACTGTCTGACCTGAGAATCAAACAGCACCTGAACTAAGCTACTTGTAGAATTCCTTTTTTTCCCCTTATAACTTCACTTACTTGGGGTTGAGTTTTCTATTACTTGCCCTGTGATCGATACAGCCATTAGCAGCAGCATTGTGGAGTTGGCAAGGTCTCCCATGTCCAGGGAACAAGGGAAATCTGCTTTGTACACAGTGGCAGTGTTGTGCGACTGTGACAAAGGTGGACCTTCCTCATAGGCAAGCAACCCTAGCAGGTGTTAAAAGCTTAACCAGAGGAGTTGGGAAAAGTAGAGGAGGTTGAAAGAAAAGTTTTAAACCTATGACAGGCAGAATTAACAGCACATCTCAATCCTCAAGTGTTTGAAACTACAGTGGGCTAGGGGTTTAAAAATCAGTGTATTAATAGTTTCCATTACCTACTTTACAAAAATGAAATAAGATGCATTAGGATGGAAAATGTCAGCATTCACTGAACTCTGTAGGATAAATATTGACCTGTGAAACTTTGTTTTAGTTATGCTGGCTTGTTGAATCATGAGGTAAAATCTACTTCTTACCAAGGGACACGAAAACCACTGCTGTAGGCTTTTTGTTTACTGACTCAAAACCTTCCAGATCAGCATTTTTCGATATTTAAATGGACATAAAAATCACTAGGGAGCTTAAAGATAAACCCCACTCTCAGAAATTCTTGGATAGTAGGTCTGGGGAGGGGGCCCAGAAATATACCTTTTAAATAGATGCCCTTCCCCTTTAAGAAACACTGCAGTGGTTTAAGACTCAACATCAGTGGTTCTGATCCAGAAAGCACACCAGAACCAACCGGAAAACTTTGAAATCACACATCCCGGTCCCTACATTGTAGGATTCTGGTTGCAAGTCCAGGCAAGGAAGGCCTGAGTCTTTCTACCTGTGTTATTCAGTGTTATACTAAAGCTTGAGAACCTCTTTTTTAGGGCATGTTCTTTAGGATACTGAATTTGTTCCAATCATTAATTTAAAAACAAAACTAAAGACAAACTGATGATCAAGTGGCTCTGTGAGTCCCAGGGGCTCTGTGATTCTACTGCTCCTTGACAAGGACTACTTAAGTAATTGGGCACTACACTCCTCACTTGAAAGCTTCCAAGTAGCCACAGTGGTATTTGAAGAATGAACCCTTCACCAAAAAGAGTCAAAACACTGGAGGTGAAATCTACATCTTCTGGCTTTGCCACCAACAAGCTATGTGACCCAAGCCAAGTCGTGTTACCCTTCGTGGCCTGGGTTTCCAGAATATAAAATAAGACAGTTTGGACTAGATGGTCTCAAAAGTCCCTCTCCTTCCATTATTCCATGATCACAGAAGGCTGGCATAATTTTTACTTTGTTTTTATAACCCAACAGTTTAAAGTAATTAGAATACATGGAATGAATTAGTAAAACTGCCAAAGAGAAAAATGTCAGTGGTCGGTATACTACTAAGCAATTCACAAATGCTCAAAATTAACTGAATTAAGAACAAAAAAATTAGACAACTCATTAAAGAAGCTAAGATGGCAGAATTACATTTGCAGAATAAGAGACCAAAAGCCAAAGAGAAGACCCCAGGCTGGAGGACTAAGCCCCTCGTGGAGATAATTTCTGAGAACGATCAAAAGAAGTGCCAGATCCAGATCCAGCAGCAGCAGTCAATTTCCCCCAATGTGTCTGAGTTGGAAGGCCGGGAAGTGAGCAAGGGCCAGAGCACCAATACCTGAGGAAGGGCCAGCAGCTGGAACTGAAGAGCCAGAGGGAACAACGGCAGCTGGATCTGAAGGGCCAGGAGAAACTGGAGCAGCTGGAGCATTAGGAGAGATAATGGCAATTCATGCTAGAGATGGCCAGGTTCAAGGTTTGCGTTTTCTTCCTGACCACTTAGGAAATGGTAGATCACATGGGCAAGTTCATCAGGATGAACATTTTCCTACACATTTGAGCGTAGAAAAAGAGAAGGAAGAGACATGGAGTAGAAGGGGAACAGAGGCAGTCCAGTCAGAGTCTCTGGTTCAACAGCATTTCCGTTTGGACAAAGACCAGGTAAGTAACTGCTTCTTGTTCAGGATGACTCTTCCCTACCTTGTCACAAATCTGCGTCCTAGTTAGGAAAGTGGCTCAGTTGACTTTCACCCAACCACTGAATTGAAAGGCTATGTGAAGCAGTGAGAGAGTGCATCCCTAAGGGACTTCTGAAAGGAATGCTAAGGAGCATTAGCATTGTAGCAGTGCTACAATCTCTGCTGGGGCCACCTGCAGAAAGACACAAATGGGGGCTTTGGGAGGGCACGGCTCCAGGAAAGCACTTCCCTGGTAGGGTGGCAGGAGATGAAGTTCATCTCCACAAAAAGCAACAGCATATCTAAAGGGAACAGGGAATTGCTAAGTTCCAAAGTGATTCAGAAAAACATCAGAAAAAGGAAAATAGAGTCCAGAATACCATACAGCCTGTTTCTACAACGCATGTCCCTTACTTAGACCAAATAAATTGGATTTAAATGGTTCAGACCACCAAGTGAATAGGTTAAAAAAACCCAACTTGGGTTATCTGAAATTTTTATTTGTATTAAATAAAGTCACATCCAATATATGTCTGGTGGATTTAGTTTGTTCTGAAAACAAAGTTTTAAGAGTGAAGAAAAATGCAGTTGCCTCAAAGCCCACGGACCAAGGTTAGTTTAGTGATGTAGTGACAGCGTAGAGGAAGAAATCATTTTTAGAATATTTAGAAATTTGCATCAGTTTTGGTTAGTCATAACAATAGAAGGGAAATATACCTAAGGAAAAAAAAATAAGCAAACACACTAAAGATAAACTAAATTATTTTCAGTTGACTAGAAGCAAAGGCAAATAATATATCTCCTCCGGATGGTTTGCTATGAGGTGCTACTGGCCTGACAGAAAGGGAGATGAAGGTAAGCCTCCAGGTTTTGGAACACACCCTAAGCAAGGACTGCTGACAGTTATACAAAGTGTTATCGGGTCGTTTTGCCCACAGTAGACATTACATCTAGTAAACCAGATTTAATTGCTATGAGGTCATTTGCAATGGGAAAGACGCTGTCCCTCACCTGATGACATTTCCAGAAATCAGGTGGGGCCGAAAGAAACGTGGAGAGTTGGGGAGGGGGTGTGAATTAAAACATGCATGTCAAACTTTGGGGGCTGAAACCTATTTCAGCTCTTAGGTGTATAAATGCCAAAATGCCAATGGCTGACATGAGTGTGTGTGACCCCAGGTAAGCTCTGCATTTTCCCTAAGAACACCTGTTGTATATAAATCAGCCATTTCATCTGGCATTCCTGGACTGAAAAGGCTATCATCTAATTCAGAACAGTGGCCATGTTCTGAACACTTACTGAAGGCTTATAGTCTGCTAGGCACTGTTTTAAGTGTTCTACATGTATTAACTCATTAATCTTCACCTCAAGCTTATGAGATCCATACTTTTAGTTTCTCCAGCTTAACTGTTGAGGCAACAGGCACAGAATGGTAGTAAATGGAAAAGGCAGAGTCTGAATCCAGAATGAAATCTCTACGATATAGGTACAGTCAGGATGAAGTCATAGTCTTAAATAGAACATGAAAAAATACAGTTGAACTCTAATTTAGTTTCTTTTTATTTAAACTGGCCAGAGTTGAGGAATTCAATCACTGCAAAATACGGCAGTATTTCTTCATCCAGGATTGAAGGAGATGTAAGGCATTCAAAGAACCATGTAATAAGAGACTTGACAAAATGAAAAATAAGTAGATCGTGATAGGGCTGAATACTCTAGATTTTACAAAAGTAAAAAATCTGCTCCCTTCCATAGCAAAACAATAAAAAACAAAACCACACCTTTGTTGTTTAAGGCTAAGCGTGCTTAGGAGGTTTAGCTGGTTTGCCTTCTATGGTTTTCTTTCATGCTGATACTCTGAAACAGAACCCAGTTCCAGAAAAGATAGAAGAATTGAGCTCAATGTTCCTTCAGATCTCAACAGATGACTAACCAGGTTTAATCATTGGCCCAGGGTTAACTAGCATGTAAAAATTAAAAAAGGCAAAGAGGATAACCAATGTTTAAAACTGCCATGCTCTGCAGAAAGAGTTATGTGTCATAGGGAACTTTAAATCCAGTATCTTACAAAAAATGTTTGCAATCCCGTCTAAATAAGGAATAATGACTCACAGACACATGATTTTGTTGGTGGTTTTCTTTAGTATACTAAACTTCTCTTTAGTATATAGTAAAGTATACTGTACTAAGGTATACTAAGTATACCATAGTCACTCAAAATTAGTGACTCTTGCCTTCCTGGATATTAGTCCCTACTACGAATAATATTTTTATATTAAATCATGAATTGTACTCTACAGAAAGCTACCGAGATGAGGGTCATATTGCACTAGGCTTGCCGTGTACACCAATCAACTTCAATAGTGAGTGACGAAACCTGGACAAGAAGAGGGGAAAGAGCTGGGCCATCCTAGTTAGGCCAGAACGTTTCACCGGTAACATTAGCGAAATGTGAATATGAACACACTAAATATCAATTGATTCAAGCCTTCCCCCACTCAACATCTGAACCACCTGTGTAGTTTTGTGCTTCTTTATCAATTTAGTCTATGGTGCATTTGTAAACCCAAACCTTCTTTCCAATACTACTTAGAAGACAGCAAGGCCTGTAGACCACTAAAAAAGAGTTGGTTTTGGAAGGAAAAGGCTTAGAAAAAGGTGGAGAGTGGGGTGGAGGGAATTCTTTGGAGAATAGTGATGAAGATAATGCTAAGAGGGAGAGAAAAAAGTGCCAGAGGGATGAGGAAAACTAAAGGTAGGGGAGAGAAGTCAAAGGCCTGCTTCATTCAGATCCAGGGCCACAAAGCTGCTGCAATCCACCTGTGAGGCCATCATGGTAAATGGCTGCAGTGTTCACCTCGTCTATCACAGAACTAACACATGAATTCTAAAACAATATGAAACTTCTAAAACAGGCCACCTCTACTCTCATAAGCATACCATTATAAAAGATGTCAGTAAACAAATACACCTTTATTGCGAGGAAGAACAAATAGCCTTTCTCAGTCTTCAACTTCTTCACCTAGCCTATTTCATGTCCACTAATAGGCCCCTGAAATTCTCCTCTCTGTTACTGTACTGGGGGTGAGTGAGTGGATTGCTTATCGAGGACTCCGAGCCATAAATATGGCGACACAAAAGGCAATTAAAAGAATGTAGACTGCCCCTCTCATTTGCTTGTCTGTAACAAATACTGCTCATCAGTTATATAATTTACTAAGTAAAGAGAGAGAAGAATGAAGAGGAGCAGGATAGGCCTTCAGTGACAGAGATTTACAAGAGAGAGGGACAAGGAAGGAAGAAAACATACAGAGAGAGAGGGGAAAAGTAGAAAACCCACAGGCTCTGATATAAACAAAGAAGCTCAAAGACGAAGATATGTAAAAATCTGATTCTGCTTCCATCAATCCCACCTTGTGTTGTTTTAAGATAAAGCTGCTAAAGATTTAATATTGTGTTGATATTCTCAACTGAAAACTTGCACGGAGATATGACACCTTAGTGTTTTCCTAGATGGAATAAAACTGGAGGTAGAATCTACCCTTGTGATTACTTAGTGGCTTCTCTTCCCAGCTAATTACTCTTCTGTCCTCCTTTTCTATGCCCCTTCCTCGTCTATCCTCCAAATTCCTATCCCTAGCCTCTGTGTCACAAAGGCAAGCATGGTGATTGCCTGGTTTGTCACTACATGCCTAGGGGTCATCACAGAACCTGTCTACAGAAAGGTATCTAAACTTCTGTTGAATCAATTAATTTTACCTTCATTCCTATGGTGAATTCTTCTGTAATAAACTGAGACTATCTAAGTTAGCAACTTTTAAGTCTACATTTTGAACAATCTCTTTACAACAGAGCTACAAATTCTAATTGTCCAGAAATGAGCTTTGATTGCAAGTCCAATATTAACCTTGTCCAAGAAAGAAAGCCATTTTTCTCCCACGTTGGTACTCTTTAAATATTACTTAATTTCCTTCTGTTCTCTCAGGCTAAAAATCTTGCAGCCCTGTTTTCTTTTTGCCTCATCTTTATGCCCTATTCAATTTCCAAACATACCAGCTGTATCTTTCCTCTGAAAGGTCTGGCAAAGTTGTCTCTCCATTCTTACCGCTCTAATCCCATTAGCTCATTAGCAGTCTCAATTAAGTCCTTTGCTAGATTTTACTGAAGAGAGTAATCTTGTCCTTTTTAATATAATTACTTACATGTCTGGATATAAATGCTTTCTATTTGTCCTTCCTTCCTGTTTCTACTCCTTTTTCTTTCCTTTCTTGCCTTCTTTTTTACAGTCATTCCATCTTCCCCCTTTATAAGCTTGTGACTTATACATTATTCACTCTTTTACTGCTTACCCTAGAGATTACAACATGCATCCTTGACAATACTGGGACCACAAGACACTTTAACCTCATCTACCCCATATTCCTTTCATGTACTACTGTTGCCATGTAGTACTTAAAATTTTAATATATTTTGAATATCACAATACATTATTTCTTTATACAGTCAAAATTCATTTAGATTGACCTACATATTTACCCTTTCTAGGCCTCTGCATTCCTTCCTGCATTGCCAAATTTCCACCTGAGAACATTTTTTTCCTTCTACCAGAAAAACATTATTTAGTTTTTCTTTTAGTAGGGGTTTGCTTGTAATGATTCCTATAAGTCTCTGTTTGTCTTTGCTTTTATATTTCACCTTCATTTCTTAAGAATATTTTCACTAAATATAGAATTCTAGGTTCACGTTATTGTCTTTTAGCACTTTAAAGATTTCATTCCATTGTACTCTGTTTCTTTGAGAATCAGCTGAAAGTTTTAGTGTTGGTCTCTTGAAGGTCATATCCTCTGGCTACTTTAAAATCCTTCATTTTATCTTCAGGTCTCAGCATATGTTTGTGTATGGCTTTATGTGTATTTATCTTGCCTGGGGAATCATAGTGCTTCTTGAATTTGTGGCATGATATCTTTCAACAGTTTTGAAAAACTTTTATCATCTATCTCTCTTTCCTTTTCTTTTGGGTCTCCAATTACAAATATGTTGGACCTTCTTACCTTACCCCATATTTCTCTTAGATTCTTTTCTGTATTTTCTAAACCTTTGTCTCTCTGTGCTTCAGTCTAGATATTTACTTCTGATCTCCCTTCCAGTTCACTAACTCAGCTGTGTCTAATACGATGTAAAACTCAACAACTGAGTTTAATACAGTTCTAGAATTTCGATCTTTAAATTTCCATTTCTTTGCTAAGATTATCACTCATCTCAATGAATTCCTTGAACATGTAGATGATGGTTATTTTAAAGTCTGATAACTCTAATATCAGGATTTCTTATTGGTCTGCTTCTAATGTCAGTTGTTTCTTTTGGTTTTCAGTCATTCTGTTTTGAATGCCTGATATTTTTTAAATAGAAAACTAAAAACTGTAGAAGAAAAAGGAATGAGTAAATAAGCACATCTCAAAAAGTTTTTCTGGTAAAATATTTACTGAAATCCTTCACTTATGCATAACTTCAACTAACCTAGTTGCATTATTTTAAAATGACAACTCAAAGTCCAAAGCTGCATTTTTACAATTCAAAGTTTAGAGTTTAACAGGAACTTTCTGGTTCCTGTGAGTAGGCCCTTCCTTTCACGAGGGGGAAAACAAAAAGTAAAACCTTAACTAGTATAAGAAGTTGGCTAACATTGGTCTGTGAAAGAATACTCTCCTAGATACTAGTCATTAAAATTGTAATATCCTGCTTATATTCAAAATGGGCTGCTCATGAGAATGAGAACAAAATAAAGCTTTAAAAGAGGTACTTCTGTGTAAGAGAACCTTTGGTTGCAATTCTTTGACCTTTTTTGCATCTTGAATTTTTTATCACAGATACAGAAGACATACTAAATGCTTTCTTATAACACAACAACATTAAAGACCTTCATTTTTTATAAAGATTA
This sequence comes from Balaenoptera acutorostrata, assembly GCF_949987535.1. NCBI lineage: Eukaryota > Metazoa > Chordata > Mammalia > Artiodactyla > Balaenopteridae > Balaenoptera > Balaenoptera acutorostrata. Next base: position 27,008,891 of record NC_080085.1, on the reverse strand, counting down.
TTTCCAAAGGAATTCACACTACTCTTACAAGGCACCTTGTTAGTATATTTTCTGCTTGAATATCACTTTTTTCCAATCAATACTAAAGTAACTAAATATATTACTAAAGTAACTGTAAAGTAAAAAGAGCTCACTCTATAAATCATCCCATCTCTGACAACTTCTGCCTCCACTGTCCAACCCACAACCTGTTACTTTATTGACAAAAAAATTGTGCTTTGCTATTTGTGACAGAATAATGCCTTTTAGCGATTGTATATTTAGAACAAAACTTTCCTTTTAGCAAATGACAGTGTCATCCAGTGCTCAACTGTCATGTGCTACTAAGAGTGAGGCTAAAATATACCCATGGTTATTTACATTTAATAAGATGTGATATCTATTGGTGGTATATTTGAGATTGAGCTTTTGAATCCCTGCTGAAATAGCCAAGTTTGTAGCAGAAGGAGCTCAACTTTTGACATTTTATTTTCATAAGCTCAGCAGAGTCGATTCAAATTTCTAGATGGGAAGAACAACTATACAAGTACTTTATGGAAAGGTAGAGAAGGGACTGGGGACATCTGTAATCTTGATTTTTGAGGGGAGGAGGAGGTGAGATCTCTATCAGGTGTCAGAAACAGCAGGGATTATAAAAAGTTCTGGCAACATTGACTCATTTGTATAATACAAATTATCAGGAAGGGGCAGGCATAGGAAAGAGTTAATTCAAATTGGGAATAACTATCTGAAAATGGTAAATATATAACAACTCATTTCTTAGAGGACTCTTCAGCCCAACCCATGAGATTATAGGGAACATGACTACATGCTTTGTTAGCCAGATGTTTTAGTATGACAACACCTGCAAGTGGAGAAAGGCCTTGAGTTTGACATCCATGCACAACAGCTTACCCACAGCATTGTAGAGAGGCTCTCCAGTTAACTTGTCCCAGACTACAGTGGTTTCCCTCTGGTTACTGACACCAATAGCTTTAAAGAGAAAGTTAAACAGAAAGGATTAAAAAAACAAGCAGAAATCTGAGGATAGTTGTCACTTTTTTTTTTTTTTTACAGGCACAACTAAACATAAAAATTTGAAAAAAAACATTTGGAACGTCTGTAGTGGTATTGAGTTGATTTTCTTTGACTGGCCCAGGAAAAGCGAACCACCAATGTCAACTACTTCTTTTTCTTTCTACAGACTTCTTCCTGCTTCACTACCAGCACACCATGACATGGACCCAGATCAATAGCCAAATGAAAGACTCGCAGGTTGCCTTATAAACAGGGAATGCAATAACTTCCCAAATTTACGATACCCAATTTATCATGCTGAGGAGACCAACAATAACCTCATTCATTTATTTACTAACTGCCACAAGAAATTTCCCTCCGTGTGTGTGTGTGCACACATGCCTGTATTTTAAGAAAATAGTCACAGATAAAATCCTTCATGCTGGGCAAACTCATATTATGCTTGGTTAGAAATTCAGTTTTCTTCATGTATTTTAATAATATGTTACAAGACATAGAGTTTGAGGGACTCCCCTGGTGGCAGAGTGGCTAAGACTCCACGCTCCCAATGCTGGGGATCTGGGTTCGATCCCTGGTCAGGGAACTAGATCCCACATGCATGCCGCAACTAAGAGTTCGCATGCCACAACTAAGGAGCCCATGTGCCACAACTAAGGAGCTGGCGAGCCACAACTAAGGAGCCCGTGAGCCGCAACTAAGACCCAGCGCAACCAAACAAACAAACAAACAAACAAAAGACACAGAGTTTGAATCAGGCATAAGTACAGTATGTGATGGCAATTACATTATACTAACCTATATACAACTCAAGGGCTATAGTTACAGTAAGTTACTATAAGTAAAATACCATTCCATACCATCTTATTCAATTCGGCTTGATTTGGCTAAATTGGAGGTTCTCAGACTTGGCTGTACATTAGAATCAACTGCAGAGCTTTTAAAAAATACTGGTGCCCAGGCCCTGACCCAAATCTTCTGATTTAACTAACCTGGGGTAGCATCTGAGCATTGCTATTTTTTCTTAATACTCCCCCAGGTGATTCTACTGTGCAGAGTTGCACACACTGGGCTAAAGGATGGAGCTTTTCCACAATTTAAGATTAGGACAGACCTTAAAGGCTACATAATCAACCCATCTTATGCTCAAATCTCTGGAATTGCCTGTTACGTGACCATTCAGACAGCACTTCTAGTGCAAGATACTCACTACCTCTCTCCAGGCAAACAAATCTCTACTTTACAGCTTTGCTATTTAAAAAGAATTTGTTTCCTCATCGCTTCCACCTATAGATCTTTGCTACATTCTTTGGAGATACAAAGAATAAGGTGAATCCTTCTTCCACATGTCAGTCTTTCACACTTGAAGCAGCTATTCTGTCCCTCCAGGCTTCTCTTCCCCTGTCTAGACTAAACAGCTCAATTTCCTTCCACTGCCCCACCTCCATAGGGCATGGTTTCAAGTCCCTTCACCACCTCTCCTAGGAACATGCAACTATCTGTCCAAATTACTCAAGCTGTACACCCAGAATAAGACATACTAGGAATGTTCTGACCAACAGAGAGCTGAAGGGGACCAGCAGTTCCCTTGTTCTAAATAATCTTTATCCAACGCAAATATACTTACTTTATTTAACACCTTTTCTAGAGGTATAAAGATGAATGAGATTCTACTACCAGGAAACCTAGAGGCATAGGGTAAAAGGAAGAGATTTGGGGGTGTTTTTTAAAAAACAGAAGGCCAAAAGGTCTGTAGGAATAAAGGAAGAGAAAGGAGAATGTGGGGGGAAAGGGGTCTGGAAATGAATGGGACACGGTCCTGATTCTTGCAGTGACAGGAGGGGATGGGATTAATACACAGGTGGAGGGAGGAGCCTCAGTAGGGCGGAAGGCTACTGCTTCCCTTGTGATGGAGGGAAGGGGGCAAGAGAGCCAGACATTAAGTACTGGGACAGGAAGTTGAGGAATTTAGACCCCAGAGCCTCAACTTTCTCTGTGAAGTAGGGCGCAAGGTTATCTGTTAAAACAGGGACTGTGAAGCTTGGGCGCTATTCAGTAGAGCTCAGGCTCTGAAGCCAGACTGCTGGGGTTCAAATTCCAACTCCTCTGCTTTCTAGCAGCATGATCCTGGGTCTCAGTTTTATCTTCTGTAAAATGGAGATGATAAAAGTTCCCATCTTACAGGGTTACAAAAAGGAAAACCTAAGTTAATGCATATTAAAACAGTGCCTGGGACATAGTAACCACTCCATAAATGTCACTTATTGCTGCCATTCATTGTCATCATTGTTACACAGAGACTGGAGTACCAGTTGCAAAGAATGGCACTGAGCTAAGTGGGACACATAAAGGAATTCCCCAGCAGCACTGTGGGCACAGCAGAGGCCAGAGACCTCGGCAGGACCTTGGCAATGGTTGTTAAGGTGGAGTATTGTGAACGTGATATGTGACAACTTTACAATGAGGGCTCACAATGAATTCATGGTCTACTAAACTCTCCTATTCTTCCCCACTGCATTAATTTCCCATTAACTAGCTGGCTGCTTCCTTAGTTGCAATCCTGGAGTTTCTTTTTTTTTTTTTTAATAAATTTATTTATTTTATTTATTTATTTTTCGCTGCGTTGGGTCTTCGCTGCTGCCCACGGGCTTTCTCTAGTTGCGGCGAGCGGGGGCTACTCTTCATGGCGGTGCACGGACTTCTCATTGCAGTGGCTTCTCTTGTTGTGGAGCATGGGCTCTAGGCGCGTGGGCTTCAGTAGTTGTGGCACGTGAGCTCAGTAGTTGTGGCTCGTGGGCTCTAGAGCGCAGGCTCAGTAGCTGTAGGCGCACGGGCTTAGTTGCTCCGCGGCATGTGGGATCTTCCCGGACCAGGGCTCGAACCCGTGTCCCCTGCATTGGCAGGTGGATTCTTAACCACTGCGCCACCAGGGAAGTCCCAATCCTGGAGTTTCTATTCTATGTCCTTCACGCTACCTTTCTTTATTGGCTCATTCTAACTGGTATTCAGAACATTATCTAGAGCTATTTCGATCTGATTCATTAGTCACAGGTTTCACTCTAACCACTTCTTCTTTCCCCTCTATCTTAATTTGGTTCCTTCGTGCCAAGCAAAATTGCTTTTCTTGCAGACAATCAAAGTCCAGTGAACCAGCTTCTCAGGATTCTCTTCCAGCCACAAACAAGTCTAGTACCAGTTTCTCCCGACACAGGCCTTATGCATTGCCTCTGAACTTCTGAACTTCTAATTGTGCTAATTTCTTGTCATTTTTACCCTAAAGTCCTCTATGTTTTTCTATATTTCTTAAAGAAAACTTTCCTGACTGCTAATCCCAGCACATGTGCTTCTCTTAATAGTTCCTAATTTTAATTCCTTCTTTTTCAGAATAACATGTTTAGGCTTTATAATCCTCCACCCTAGTTCACCTACCACAAGAGCAAATGAATGTGACATGCAAGTCTTTTAGCTACAGATACTAAAATCACTGGACAATATAAAACCCAACACATTACTCTCGTATCTAGTAGGTCCATTCTTCATCCATATATTCGTTTTCAGGGGATTTTTTTTCCTGAAAACTGAGTGTCACTAGTACAATTAACTAGTTAAATGCTATATTCAAAATCTGGTTAAATTTTGCTTAATATTGCCTGTGAAAAGTTATAATCACAGTTAAGAAAATATACTTAGAAAAAAGCCTTTGGAAATACTCCAGAATGTTATCATTGTTGTCTTGGTAGAATTATAGATGACATGCACCCTTATTTAAAAATGAAATTATAATTTCTAATTGGAACACATTTCTGGAGAAAACAACAACAACAACCCAATAAACGCACATAGCAAAACAATATGAGCCCCAGAGGAAGGCTCTGGGACTACTAAAGGCGCCATTGGGAAGAGGTGGAAAGCTTCCATGTCTGGCAGACGTGTGCTTGTGGCAAGTTATACCACTTGCAAGGGAGATGTGGCCATTGCTGGGAGGCCCTTTAGGACAAAGAGTGCCTTTCTGAGAGGCCGAGTCTCAGAGGCGAAGGAAAGGTGGGTGGATGTGTTGGCTAGGGCGAGGCAGTGGGTGTGCGGGCTTCGCTGTCCTCTAAGGGTGTGAGAAGTACTGTCTAACCTAATCGCTGAGGACTTGATGCCCTCAACTTTGTAACAGTGTATGTTGTATTTTGCTTGTATCTCATGAGGCAGGATGAATGAGACTATCTGGTACTGTAACTCTTTAGAGTTTGTATTTCCTTCAGTCCAGTGACAGGCAAACAGAGCGGCCCAGCTCTCTAAGCCAAGATGGAAAGAAGCAGCCTATTTACTTGTCTTGGGCTCACGTGAGCTGTTAAACTGGAAAGTGAACTTTAATTTTGGAGACACTGTTCATAGGGACCTGAAATCAACAAACTTTGGCAGATGAGGACAACTAAAACCAATGAAACAGGAGTTTGCCAAAGAAATACAACCAGCTATGATGAACTCAATGATTACCAGGTAAGATGACAAATGAATCACTCTTTAGCTGGAAAAAACTCATTTCTTTGCCACTTTGGAACCAAAAACTCAAGTGGTTTTTGAGGTTATTATCAGTGTGGCTCAGGAAAGAGAGCACTGGACCAGGAGACAGGGCAGTTGTGCTTTCATGTTATACCACCACTAAATAGCTACACGACCTGCAAAGGGTCCCTGTTCTCTCATTTGCAGCTAGGTCTAAGTGATGGAAGATCCTTTACAGCATTAGGGTTCTGTGACCTAGAGCTCTACATAGGCAAGCAAAAGCTTGGCCGTTGACAGTGCCAATTCAATAAATTATCTGGGAAAAAGTTTTTTTAACACAACTGGCCTGGTATGGAGGGGCTTGTGGAACGTTCTCTTCCTTGGCCATAGGCTGGTAGTTGTTGAGAAGGAAGTGCTGGGTCACTTTGGTTCAGGTATGGGTTTCACACTGGCCAGACACAGAGGAGCGTAGAGCAGAGAGCTGTGTGCTCAGTATTCTTGCAGACAGTGCAAGTGGAAGACAAGTGACCTGGACTGGAGTTATGTGTCATCTTCACGAACACCACAAAAACAAGAGAAAAAAGAATGCCACCTGAGTGGGTCCAGAAGGCCAACATGCCGCAGCCTACCTTACCTGAAAGGGAGGTAGAATGAGGTCAAAATCATGGCCAATGGCTCTGGAATCTACATCCTGAACATGGCATTCCGCCACCTAGATTATTCACATCACTGGTAATGGATATTTCGACAACAGAGTATGTTACTGAATGCCTCTTACGTGTTTACACTGTTTAGACCATGAAAGCTGTGAGGACAGTTCAAGGAAATTGACCAACAATCACTTTGACACAGGACTCATCTAAAACTTGGTGAATGAAACTCTAAAAGAAGTTTGAAGTACTTCACTTAGATGTAGGGATAAAATGAAGGTAGGATATTAAAAAATTGTTAACAAAATATCAAATCGTACATGGGTATTTCTTTTAAAAATCTGCAGTAACAGAAATATCACTGTTACAATTTTCCATTAATCTGTGATTGGATTAACATGTTTCCCCCATTGGACACTGGCACGACCCTATTTGTGCTCCACTGTTGCCCTAGCACACCTAGCACATCGTAGGCACTCTGAGTTTGCTGAATGACTGGTTTTGATTATACTTAGCCTTTTTTTAAGTGAGTCTTATTTATACAAATAAGGGAAAGTCTGAAAAAAAATCAATGTTTCAACACAGGAGTGCTGGTAAATTTCAGAGCCAAGATGACGTGAGTTAAGGAACCACCACCAACAACAACTGATGGTTCCCCCTATCTACAGTCAAATTACCTAAGAAAGAAAAAAAAAGTAGCCCTTGAATGATGAACGTGAAAAATTTAAACTCTAAGGAGATGGCAATTACCACATTATGCTTCCACCCTTTACACTAGTAGCATATCAATTTTAGATGACTGGGTTTTTTTTTTCTCCCTTATGAATGATGCAAAGCCAAATTCAGGTAGATATTCTATTTAAACTACTAGGAATTAAAGGGAGATACTTGTGATAACCTAACACTCTCAGACAATTATTTAAGGGAGATTTCAAAAGTGAAGTGCTTTGATTTCTAACAACCTCCCCCCTCCCCAAGCTGTTCCTTATTCTAGTCTTTCTCTCCCCAGTAAAGGGCATCCCTGTCCATCCAGGAGCTCCAGCAAAAACCCCAAGCCTCATCTGTGACCCATCCCTTCCCCCACCCTACTACTCTCTCTGCTACCCTGACATCCAATCCATCAGCAAGTTCTGGCCCTTTCTCCCCACCTCCACTGCTACCACTGTCAATCAAGTCATCGTCCTCTCTCTCAGGACTTCCACGGCGGCCTCCACACTGGTCTCCTTGTGTCCACACTTATGCCTTTACTGTTCACTCTCCACACTGTTCCACACAGCAGGCAGGAAGTTGTTTTTAAACTGCAAGTCAGATCCTGTCACCCCCTATGGCCTTGCTTAAAGTCTTCTCATGGCTCCCTGTGATACTAAGAATAACATCCAAACTCCTAACTGTGGCCGACAAGGCCCCATCCACTTCTCAGATTTCAGTTCCTTCTGAAACCCCTTACCCACCCACCCTCACCTGTCACCCTTCTTCCACTGTATTTTTGACATGCTGGCCTTCTTTCTGATCCAGGAATGGGCCAAAATTATTCCCACCTCAGGCCCTTTGCATGTGCTGCTTTCTTTTCCTGAAACATTTTCCCCCCAGATATTTGCATGGCTGGCCCCTTTTGGCCTTTGACACCACAGCAAAAGTGTCACCTCCTCAGAGAGGACTTCTCTGGCCTTCCAATCTAAAGGAAGCCTCTCTATGCACACTGTAGCATATCACTGGGTTTTACTTTCTGTATGGAACTTATCTGCATCTGAAATTAGCTGGTACTTATCTGCTCTTATTGTTGGTCTCACCCCCACCAAAATAAAAGCTTCATGAGAACAGGGACCTAATCTTCCTGTTTATTGTTGTATCCTCAGTTCTCAAAGAAATGCTTGCCACTGCATGGGCACTCAAGTATGTGCTGAATGAATGAATTTAATTGAGATAATCATATATAGAGTAAAACAGTAAAAATACCTTTTATGTTGGAAATATCAATATTGAGCTGGCCAAGTTTCTCACACGTTTTCTCTATACACTCATAGACAGAATGCAGAATTTCCTTAGGGTCCTGCTCCACCCATCTTCAAACAAAAGAATGTATTTGGTTAGTCCACAAGAGAGCAAGACAGATATAATTTATTTCTCTAGAGATGTTCACTTATGAGGGAGTGGCTGCATAAATCGAAGAAAATCAGATAAGCAAAGCACACCCAATATTCTAAAGAAATGATTTAACGAAGAGCCTATTTACTTTACATTTTTTATTATTCTTCATACAGTAATTAATCATTTGAAAGGAGGTAAGTAATACCAGGCCACAAAGAGCAAATATTCTACCTATTTTTAAATTATTTTTCAAATCCAATAAGAAACTGGTTCCCCAATTCTTTATATTCTGTGGGTGTGATGAATTCTGATTGTACTATCTTTATGTTTCACTAGTCATTAGTCATTTTTAAACAGACTAGATATAGATATTATTCTTTTGATACACTGATTTCCTCATTTACTTACTTATATATTTGTGTATTTATTTATTTATGAAGTAAAACAAATTCTAAAAAGTCAAATAAGTATACTAATCTCTTTTGTCATTTTGTTTCCTAAAATGTTTTGTTAGAATTTAGGGAAAAAATTTACATTCCTTCCAATAACTATTTCATGTAGACAAGTGACTGGTCCCAGTTTTCAGACCCAATCCCAGTGCAATTGTGGTTAAGGTACAAGGACCTCAGAAGGATGAATGGCTCATAATAAATGAAAAGGAAGAATACCTGGGAGAAACAAATGGCATACTTTTTCTACGCAAAAGTAGAAATGACACAAGTTAAAAGAATCCTATGCTAGAATCTGGAAGTAGCAAGGGAATTCCAAATGCCTTTCTTCTGTGCCTTCCTCAGGCCTGCCTGGCTTTCCTGAGCTTTGAGTTCTGTCTCTAAATTCTCTTTTTCCAAAACCCAATCTCCTTCCACATATTTCTAATTTTTGTCCCTCCAAGTCTAGCTGTTCTCTCTCTAAATTGCACTGGGATCAGGCCTGTGGACGGTCATTCTAATGCTGCTAACATATCAATAGCTTTTATTATTAAACAAAGGAATTCTCTAAAACCTAGGAGAAAATTTTTAATGGAAAATTTGGTAAGACACTGTTTTCCCTCTCTTTCTTAAATTGAAGTAAATTTTACAATGAAATGAACAGATTGAAGGCACACAATTTGTTGAGTTTTAACAAATGTATATACCAATCTAACTAACACCCCAGTCAAGATATAGAATATTTCCATTGCTCCAGAAAAGTTCTTTCATGCCTCTTTCAAGTCAATCCCACACTCCACAGGCAACCACTTTCCGGATTTCCATCATCCTAATTAGTTTAGCCTCTTCTTGAATTTCAGATAGAGCCATGCAGGATGTATTCTTTTGTGGCCAGCTTTTTTCACTCTCCAGGATATCAAAGAGATTCAACCATGTCATTGCATGTATCAGGTCACTTTTGAAAAACTGTCAAACAGTATTTCATTGCTATCGTTCTACTGATGGCAGACATTTGAGGGGTTTCCAGTTTGGGCTAGTATGAACAAAGCTACTATAAACATTCATGTACATAAGTCTTTCTATAGGCATATGCTTTCATTTCTCTTGGATAAATTCCTAAGAGTGGAATGTTGCAGATGTATGACTAATTTTATAAGAAACTGCCACACAGTTTTTCAAAGTGGTTGTATCATAAATATCAAATTTTAAATAAAATACTGTATAATATATGCATATGTACTATATAATACATATATATAAGTAGTAATATCACAATTACTATATATGACCATTATTCCCCAAAAGGATGATTTTAGTATTAGATAAGATATATGAATGTTTTCTTAAAAACATATCTTTATTTAAGGAAAAAACCCTTACATGCAAATCAGCAAAGCGGCAGTTTGGCAATGATGGAGACACAGAACTAAATGATTTCAAAGTCAACGTGGAATTTCTGATATCTAATACTCCTTTGCTTTATTACTTTATTATCGCTTCCTTTTGTCACTGAATTCCTAAGCCATCAATCATCCACATGTTTTTGCTGAGCTACCAAGTTACTGCTTCTTTTTTTGACTAATACCTATCCCTCACGTCTTCTCAGGAGGGTGTTTGGTTAAGTTTACTTTACAAAAGCACAGGGCAGGCGGGGTGAGATGGACTAATAAACATGATGTACCTTTACATATTAAATTGGGAAACATACCCTTCTCTTGGAAACTCTTGTTTTATTTCCACTTGATGATGACTAAGTAGTTCGGCTGTTTTTGAATTGAAAACCTGAAAAATATATTGCAATATTAGGGTAAAAATGCAGGTAGAGAGCAAAGATGTTTAAAAGTTATTCAGCAACTGAAGTTCTTATTCACTGATAGAAAAATCATTTCAGATGAAATGCCTTACAAGATGTTCTACTTTCTCTTCAGATAGAATCATGTAAGTTATAATGTAGCTTCAGAAATAATAACTTCTCTTTAGATAAATGAAAATCTATTAAAGATAAAGCTAAAGAGGCAATTCCTCATTCTTTAAAACAAATGGTTCCAGGTGTAGGAAATTTAATACATCAACCAATTAATAGTATGGATTTTTCTTTTAGAGAATAGGAAAACCAAAAATAAAAGAGAGCTGGCCAAATGCTGATAGTGATAGTATAAGGTTCCATTCTGCATCCACCTTGGATGTGGAGACAGGAGTCATAGATGCCCAGGCAGGAAAGTATACTGTGTAAATTCCTTTGAAGGGAAGTGTAACAATGCGTCTAGCTCTTAGGAGAGGTAAGTAGAGCCATATCAGCAGGGGGAGAAGAGTACCATGGCATCAAGCTGAGTGCTCTCTGTGACATGCTTGTCATGAATTGCTGACCCTTGATGATAAAACATTAAAACCAATGAATGAAAGCTACCAAAGAAGAAGTGCAGTACAAGCCTCCACAAATTTAAAACCACTAAAACAACACTTCTTAAAAACTTAGCAACCTTTTTTTCAGATATATTTATTTCTCACCTGGGTGTACCTATATTTAAGTATCAAATTACTTAGTCTTTCAGACTAAGGATTCATATTTTAATTAAAACTAACTTCCAAAATCACTATAATTGCAGCAGTAAAGTCACATTCAATTAAGAAAGTGTTTCCAGGCCTAGGTTTCCTGTGGGAGAAAATTACTTGCTGAATGCAGACTAACAAAGAAAGTAATAAGGGAAAACACACAGTGGGTGGGGTTGCTGCTCCCCTTCCTCCCCACCACACACATCATTTTTGGGGGAGGAAGTAATAAACATAATGAAAGCAAGAAGGCAAATTCTCAAGTCCTTTGAGGAGATAAAATATCTTGCAGGGCAAAGGTTAACTTGATACATCATAAATAAAAGGCACTTGGCTGACGCCCATGTAATAGCCCAGTAATTTACAACTTAGCATTGGGTAGGTCTCTAGGATGTCCATTCCAATTGTCCCATTTTATTTGCTGAAGTACCTCTAGGGCCTAGAATAGTGCCTGGCATAGGGTTTGATAATCAATAAATATTTGTTGAATATCTAAAAAACTGTGGTCTATCGGGTACTTATTAGAAAAAATTACTAAATAAAATGGGAAATGGGGACTTCCCTGGTGGTGCAGTGGTTAAGAATCCACCTGCCAATGCAGGAGACACGGGTTTGAGCCCTGGTCCGGGAAGATCCCACATGCCATGGAGCAACTAAGCCAGTGCGCCACAACTACTGAGCCTGTGCCCTAGAGCCCGCAAGCCACCGAGCCCGCAAGCCACCACTGAGCCCGCGTGCCACAACTACTGAAGCCTGTGCACCTAGAGCCCATGAGCCACAACTACTGAAGCTCACGCGCCTAGAGCCCGTGCTCCACAACAAGAGAAGCCACTGCAATGAGAAGCCCGTGCACTGCAACAAAGAGTAGCCCCCGCTTGCTGCAACTAGAAAAGGCCCGCGCGCAGCAACGAAGACCCAATGAAGCCAAAAAAAACCCCACAAAAAAACAGGTGAAATTAATTTTAATAACATTTTATTTAAACCAATATATCTAAAATTATTTCAACAGGTGATCAATATAAAATTAATTAGATCTTTCACTCTTTTAGTACTAAGTCTTTGAGATCTGGTATAGATTTTATACTTATGGTCCACCTCAATTCAGACTAACCACATTTAAAGTGATCAATAGCCACCTGCAGCTAGTGGCTGTCATATTGGACAGTGAAGTTGTGGAGTACTGCTTTTCTCATATATCTAGGCTCATGTGAGGAACTGTAATGAAGCCGCCTGATTATCCATTTGTCTGCAGACGGACAAGTATACAAAGCAGGCTAATGATGTTTCCATAAGACTCTATGGCTGGAGAGTATGAGAGACACTCCGTATGAGAACACATTGCCGAGTAGCGAGAGTGCTAGTCTGTTCTTTTCAAGTAGATTTCAAAAGCCCTTGTCTATGAAAGATGGCAGTGGCTATACAGTTTGCTTTATAAAAGGTCTAGCACGGTCATTTGTCTAAAAATCATTAGATGGCAAGGGAGAAACACCCCAGAATTACAGATGCTCCTCATCTTTTTCTCCCTTTTCAAGTTTGAAATTCACCTAATTTAAAAATTAGTTAAGGGCTTCCCTGGTGGTGCAGTGGTTGAGAATCTGCCTGCCAATGCAGGGGACACGGGTTTGAGCCCTGGTCTGGGAAGATCCCACATGCTGCAGAGCAACTAGGCCCGTGAGCCACAACTACTGAGCCTGCGCGTCTGGAGCCTGTGCTCCGCAACAAGAGAGGCCGCGATAGTGACAGGCCCGCGCACCGCGATGAAGAGTGGCCCCCGCTCGCTGCAACTGGAGAAAGCCCTCGCACAGAAGCGAAGACCCAACACAGCCAAAAAGAAATATAAATAAATTAATTAATTTAAAAAAATTAGTTAAAACTTCAGACGCACAACGGCACAGAACAGAAAACTCTAAGAAAATTAATTTAAAGAAATACTTTAAGACACAAGAGTCTATGGGATCTAGAAGAGATCCTAGAGTTCCTCTGGGCCAGTGTTTTCAAAGTGTGCTGCCCGCATCTCTAGGACCCTTCAGAAGCTGAGAGGGAACGACAGGGAGCTCGTGCTGAGCCTCTGGACCACGCCGTCCCTTAGATTTCACATTTTACTGACTTCAGCTTCCAGAAGAGAGCTTAACAATGGAGTTCCAAGGCAAAAAAACAAAATGACAACACACACTGAAACCCATGGCCCTAATGGAATGCTCTCTTATTTGCGAAGGGAGCTCCAAGAGATCGGATAATACTGACAAAACAGGGCTAAACTCTAGGTTTTCTAAATACCAATGCAGAGCTTTTCCAGTACAAAATCAGACCGATACTAATCAGGACTTTTTCATTCATTAAGTGGCAGTGAATACAAAGGAGTTTTCTAACACAGGGCTGCCTATGCTACAACGAGGAGGTAGGACATCCAACCCAGACTGGTGGGGTCAGAGAAGGGCTCTCAGAAGAGGTAACTTCCAGGCTAAGACTTAAGGGTGAATACAAGGGAGTCCGAGTGGGACTGCGAACGGTGGGGAAGCTAGGCTGAGGCAGGGAGAGCAGCTGCAGATGTGTCTGCAGCGATCCAGGTAAGACATCTGGAGGGCCCCACTTGGAGGCCAGCAGCAGTGGGGACTGAATGAAGTGCACTGCTGAGAGAGATTCAGTTTAGGAGGTATAAGCAAATAGATGCGTCAAGGGCTTGGATGGGGAGGAGTGACGAAAAAGGAGGAATACTCAAGGTTGACAGGTTACAGGTTACAAGTTAGAGTAGGCAGTGTTTACAAGACAAAGGTAGGGTAAGGAGAAGTAGTTAGGGTACAGAAGGGGGTAAGGAGATTGCAAATTTCATTTTAGATAACGTGTAACTCGGCACAGAAGTGGAGACACCCAGTAGTCAATTGCTTATGTTTTAGGTCATAAGCTTAAAGAAAGAGATCCATTAAGGGTACAAACTTGGAACTAGTAGATAAATAAGTCCTGGAGAGCTAATGCACAGCAGAGTGATTATAGTCAATGGTAATGTATCATAAACTTCAAAGTTGCTAAGGGAGTAGATCTTAATTATTTCCACCACAAAAAATAAATGATAATTATGTGACATGGTAGAGCTACGTGGATAATGCTACGGTGGTAACCGTATTGCAATATACAATTGTATCAAACAACATGGTGGACACCTTAAAGTTATACCACGTTATATGTCAACTATATGCCAATTAAAAAAAAAGAGATCCAGTCTTAGAATTTCATGTGGGCCGGAAAAGGCAGTTGAGAACGTTATGCCTGGTGTAACATGGAGGCAAAGAGCATGGGCCTGGGAGAGCTGGGACTGGGGGTCAAGCCCAGCCCTGCCCATGTCAGCTGTTTGACTTTAACTTCTCTAAGCCTGGACTTTTCCATCTGTAAAAGGATTAAATAAAATAATGTATGCTAATATTGTCAGGAACCAAGATTTTTCAGTGCAAGAGGAAATAAATATAAAATGAAAGAAGTTAAGTGAACTGTAAAGTTAATTAGAATTGGAAATATCAATATGAACTCAGGCTTTTAAAATCTGTCCCCTGAAAGAGCCTAGAGACAGTGACATCTCTGTGACAATGACCAACACTAGAACTCAGAGTTCCATCTCTAAATATGGTTAATCACTAAAGGAAAACTTGGAGAAATATTTGGAAAAAATAGCTGACTCCAGGTTTAAATTCACCAAAAAACTACATTAAGAAAATATGACAAGTATGAATAATTGTTAAATCTGGGTGATGGATTCACAGCCATTCATTACGTTTGTCTTTTTACTTTTCAGTGTGTTTTAAATTTTTTCATTTAAAACATCGAAAATATATAGAATATAATCAAAAAAATAATGTATGAAAAGTATTTCGTAGAGGGCAGGCACATAGCATGTATCCAAAAGATGTTACCATTACTGTTGTGGCTACAACTGGTACTATTTTTATTACTGTTCCTATTATTACTACTACCACCAGCACAGCAGATAGGTGATAAGAGTTAGGATTCAAAAAATCACCAGTGGGCTTCCCTGGTGGCGCAGTGGTTAAGAATCCACCTGCCAATGCAGGGAACAGGGGTTCGAGCCCTGGTCCGGGAAGATCCCACATGCTGCGGAGCAACTAAGCCCGTGTGTCACAACTACTGAGCCTGCACTCTAGAGCCCACGAGCCACAACTACTGAGGCCGCGTGCCACAATTACTGAAGCCCGCACACCTAGAGCCCGTGCTCTGCAACAAGAGAAGGCACCGCAATGAGAAGCCCATGCACCGCAACGAAGAGTAGCCCCTGCTCGCCGCAACTAGAGAAAGCCCGCGCAGCAATGAAGACCCAACAGAGCCAAAAATAAAATAAATAAAATAAATATTTTTTTTAAAAAAATCACCAGTTCTGTATTCATCTCTAAGCCCAAATCCTGTCTCAGTTCCAGATTTTGTTTTTGGTGGGGGAGGGCAATTAAAAACTGAAGAAACAACTTCACATAGGAAAGGAATTCATCACAGTGCAGGCGCATAGCATAAACCCAAAAGATGTTACCACTACTGCTGCTACTACTACTACTGCTACTTATTATTATTATTATTACTACTACTGCTACTATTACTACTTCTATTATAAGAGGAGAATTAGAATTAGAAGTCATTAGCTCTATATTTACCATTGTGCTTAAATCATGGTCAATTGCAGATTTGGAGGAAGGGGACAGTTAAAAAGCTGAAGAAACAAAGAAAATTACTACTATAAAAACTGTTTTAAAAGGACTTTCTGAAACAACACATGCCTTCTGTCTCAGCAGAAGGGGAGTAGTGGAGAGACGAAGACGAAATGCAGTCCTTACTAAGTAACTGTCTTTCACGCTTGCCTCACTCACCCTATGACTAACTCAGCCATCCCATCATAAACATGCATTCACTTCCCTCCCCACGTGGTTTCCCCATTAGCCTACTCATGCCATACTCAACTTTACTGTGTGATAAGTAAGACATTCTTCAGGAATATAAACTCCGTCTCTAAAACACTATGTAAATTTGCAGGACCTAAAATAAAAATACTAGCTACAAACATGTTACATTGCAAACTTGACCACAGAAGGCATAATGGCATCTCCAACAAGCCACAGAAGTAAACACAGCAAATGGCATTATATTTTTCCTAAAAAAGGAAATTATATTAAATAGCATATTCATACATCTAACATAGCTATAGTTGCCAAATTCAACTTTTTCCAAGACCCCGCAAGTTCTCCCTTTCTAGTCTTTCAGTCCAAGAGTTGTAGTCAACACATCAAGCCCTGGAGGCCTCTCTCTGCTGATGTCTATTCATGTAATGAGCACCGACCAGACGCCAGATGCTGTATTAGGCTTTGGAGAGGGGAAAAAAAGACATCATTCTGCCCCTCAAGGAACTCAAAACTGAAGGCTCTGAACATTTACGCTTATGAGACAAGAGGACAAGAGAGTGTGGCAGCTCTCTGATGAGAACATGTTCTTGCCATGTCCGTAATGTGATGGTCAAGAAAACTAACCAACTTAGTGGGGGCGGGGAACACAAAAGAATCACAGTTACATTTATTATAAGAGGGGCCTCATTTGAGCTATGAGCCAAATTAATTTTACCAGATTTACTGTTCATTAGTTCCTGGCCCTTAATGGGTGCCTAATACTTATGTGCTGGATACATAAATGAAAGAAAGAAAGCGGAAATCTATCCCTTAACCTTGAGATCTCTAAGTATGATGAGACAACCGGGGTCAAGGCAATGTTTCCTGCCAAAATAAGCACGGAGCTACAATTCAAGTCATTCTTCATAGATGCTGGCTATTGGAACAAAATGGTTACGCAACCATTAGCCATGGTGACTACACCTAAAGCCCTGCCCAGGCCCCGCTTAATCTGAGTCACAAGATGATCCAAACCAGCAGTACTTTTTCAAAGGCAACAATTTTTTACATATTGTGAAACCTGTGTGTAAGTACATTTTTCTTGGTGAAGATTCATCTGTGACCATAATCAGAACTGGTAAATGGCCTTCCCCAGCCTCCCATCTTCCCTTCACAGTGCAGTCAGTCCTCCATATCCACGGTTCCGTTTCTGTAGATTCGACCAGCCGCAGATCAAAAATATTTTTTAAAAAATTCCAGAAAGTTCCAAAAAGCCAAACTTGAATTTGCCCTGGGCCTAGCAACTATTTACATAGCATCTACGTTGTATTTACAACTACTTACATAGTATTTACATTGTGTTAGGTTTAAATAATCTAGAGATGATTTGAAGTATATGGAAGGATGTGCATAGGTTTTATGCAAATAATGCACCATTTTATTATATAAGGGACATGAGCATCCTGGAACCAGTCTCCTAGATACCGAGGTTTGACTGTACTCAGGTAGCTCGGGAGCCTAAGGCAGGAGGTGTTAGGAGGATAGTCTTCTGACTGTGACAGACCTGGACTTGAATCCCAGTTCCACGTTACTCTGTAACCTTGGGCACACTCTTCAGCACGGTCTAATCATCTGGGTAAAGGAGCTTAATAATACTACCTACATCATATTTGTTATGAGGATTAAATGAGATAACGCTGGAAAAGTCCTCAATGCAGTGCCTGACACATTTCAAGTCACAACACATTCTAAGCCTTTGTTTTTTGGGGTTTTTTTAACAGTCAACTTAATGGGGAAAAAATAAAGTTACCAAATTAAAGAAGGAAGTTGACTGTTCAAGCTGAAGCTTTTGTCTTATGAAGAAATGGCTCCTCCTTTAAACCTGTTACACTAATTCTCTTTCCAAGAAGTTCCTACTCTGCAATCTGGGTAAACACATGCCAAGCCCAGTTCACTTTCCTATCAGACAAGTTGGAAATTTTCCTTTGGTACAAAACATAAGCATAGGGTCCCAAGATTTAAGTCTTTGACAACTAGAGGAAGAAACGAACATGTTCTAAAATTGCAGGTCCAAACGTAAAATAGATAGCTACTGGGAAGCAGCCGCATAGCACAAGGAGATCAGCTCGGTGCTTTGTGATCACCTAGAGGGGTGGGATAGGGAGGGTGGGAGGGAGGGAGATGCAAGAGGGAAGAGATATGGGAACATATGTATATGTATAACTGATTCACTTTGTTATAAAGCAGAAACTAACACACCATTTAAAAAAAAAGAAAAAAAAAAGAAATTAAGTAATCAAACATACCTAAGTCAGAGAGTTTTAACATTTTTTGACAAGATAAAAAAGAAAACCAGATTTAAAATTCAGTTGACCTATAAAAATCTATTCAACAAATATGTATAAAGTGCTCCCTGTAGATACAACAGGTGTTCATTTGTCATGTTGACCAAGATATTTTAAGGAATACAAAGATGAACAAGTCTTAAAAAGGAGGTTCCTGCTTTCAAGTACAGCAGATATACAATAACACGAAGTAGGTGCTAAGAGCTATTAACAGATAAAAAAGAATGCTATAGGAAGGGGGAGAAACTCTGACTAAGGGTTTGAGGAAGACTTCTACCAAGAGATGGCAGTTGAGTACAATTTGGAGGTAGAGTACAATTTGGAGGTAAAATTTGGAGTAAAATTTGGAGGTAGAGCACAATTTCAAGAAGCAGATATGGGAAATTTTCACAGGGAGGAGGCATTTCCCTTGGATGAAAGAACATGAATAAAGAAATCTTGTGTCCCTTATGGGAGAAAGCCAATATAGCTGGCATAGAAAAAGGGAAAAGAAAGCTTAGCAAGGTTATTGGTCTTGTGAATGTTGAATGAGATATGACAATTTAATGAATAATGGTCAGGAAATTATTTTAATACCTTTCACTCTATAAGCTTCCTTATGACAGTTCTTATCTGCTGTATTCTTTCCTGAGAAGGTAAGCAAATATTTTTGAGTCATAATTACAACGTGGAACAATATGACTAGAACAACTCCTTGGGAATCACCTTGTGACTGAAGCACTTATTCAGCAAATCTATTATCTGTATTTTGTAGGGAGTGCTTTAGCAAATCTCTTTCCTTATAACCAAGGGAAAAAAAAAACCCTTTCTAAACCATTCCCAAGTTTTTCTCTACTTCACACAGGATCCCTTCACACAGGTAGTCTTTTATCTACCTCTGAAGCTTTCTTGCATAGTTGTTTCTCAAGCAGCAGGAAACTTTATTGATCAACTTTTAAACATCATTCTATAAGCAGGATGGGAACCTTCTGAATGTGTACCTTAGCTTACTCACTGAGATCAAGCCACAGTAAACAGCACCCAACTTTTTTAAAGGCTCATGACACTGAACAACTGATTGTGATGATACGAAGTTTTCATTCCTTCCCCACCAATGCAGAAAGATGCCTCTTGGGCAACAAAATCTGAGGGACCAGGAACAACCTGCAGTAGATAAAGAAGATTGCTGGGCTATAGGGACAGCAACAGTGAAAAGTCAAAAGGAAGAAAGGCACAGTCAGGCTGGCAACTAAAAAGGCAGCCTACAGAGTTATGAAATATTTTACCCACTTTCATAGAGGGCAAAGGCTGCATAAACTTGAGAACAACTGCCATGTTTGGTTTGGCCCCTACAATCCATTAGGAACTAGTTGCCAACATTTAAGAACAGGAAGATTTCACTGAAAACTCTAGACTACCAGCTTTTCTTAAAGAATTTGAAGATCTGGCAGCACGGGGCCAGTGTTCCTGCCTGGCAGCTATAGGTTTCCCCTTAGCCTGAGTCTGCTCTCCAGTCTGCCCTCCTCCCTCTACCTGCCTGGCCCCTGCAGGCATTTGTGTGGGCAATTCTTGAATACGGCTTCAAAACTCAACCCACAGTTAGCGCACTGTCTTAATGGTCTTTCTTAATTTGGGAAGATGGCAGTGATGCTTGTGTATTTTATTAATCAAATCCAGTTAGGCTAAGTTTCTTACTTATGATTCAGGATTACTTTATAGACACTTATATGAAAATAAGACATAGTGAAACCTGCCCTGGGTGATCAGAAGGTAAACAATGTAAGAGATGGTAGAATTATGTCTTGGCAGCTCAAACCAGGGTAAGTCATTAAATAAGAACCAAGCTAAAACTGGACTGAAGGCTTTTGACTTTAGACAAGAGAGATGAGTATCAACATGAAGGTACAAATGCAGGTTTTGGTCAAGTGGTCAACTAAACAGAGCTCTGAAAAATATACATATACTGTATGTACAATGTATACATACAGTATATATACATACTAAATAATGCATGAGAACATGATTTGAGACAAAGAAGTGAAGAGGGAGCTAAGTAGTCATTAAATATTTACATCAACTTGCCAGATTAGTCAAATGTCCACTGAAAGCATGGGCTCTTAAACAACAATAGTTTTTTAAAATTACTTTTAAATTATCTTACTGAAGTCAGTGCTAGATCACTTTAAGAGCAAGTTTTCTAATTGCCCAAAACAAATTAATCAGCAGAAAGTCACTTAAATAGCACTCCATTATGGCAAAACTCTGCTGTCAGACATGGTAAATAAAAAGAGAAATAGAATTTCCCTGTCGCTTTATGCTGTGAAGCGCAGAGAGGACAGTCACCTTTGCAATGGGCAAAGTATCAGAACTGAAATTTACGAATCTTCGAAATTAAATTAAGATTCTGGTAAAAGCAGTGTAGTGTGACTTCTTCCTAATGTGCTCTGCCACTCGCCGCCCCGCCCCCCGCCTTAGCATTCTACCTTCTGCAATGTCTGTGGGAGAGAATGACAAGGCATCATCACGCTAATACTATATTCGTTCCACCGCTCCAAAGGACGCTGTTAGGCTACCACAGCCGTGACACAGCTTCCCCCATCCAAGGACGTCCTGCCCCCGGCAGGCCAAATGCTTCTGGGGAAGACTGCAGCAGCGGTCAATGTGGCCACCTGTCCCTGGCTGCAGGCGGGCTGCTCTTCACGGACGCTCGACGAGTCCTAGCTCCCTTCGGGGGAGGAGTCCCTCCATTAGAAGGCGGCCTGGTTCCTCCTTCAAGGCCAGGGCTGCTCAGCTCAGCCGCGGGGGTCTCGAGAGGCCGCGTTCCCCCAGGCCCGGGCGGGGCAGCTCCAGCGTGGCAAGTCCCGCTCCGGGGCTCTTGGCCTCCTTCTCTTGCCTGGCGGCCGGGGCCCCGGGCCGTGGGAAGAACGGGATGGGGACTCGACACCCAGCCCCGGCGTTCCAAGGCTCCCGCCCCGGTTCATCACCTCCTCAGGGGCACCCCGGGCTCACCAAAAAGCGCGTCGAGCTGGTGCCCTGGTCCACTGCTCCCACCAATGGCCCCAAAACTGCTTTCTTCGCGGCTGCCATGAAACCAGCTTGGGGTCGGCAGGCGGTCGCGGCCCGTTTCCCTGGTGACGGCGGCGGGCGGGGAAGGGGCGGGCTGCGAGTCGGGAGGTCCGGGTGGCCGGCAGCAGTAGATGGCTCGGACCGCGCTCGGGCGGCCCCTTAACCGGCGCGGAGCCTTCTCACCCCGCCCCTCCAGCCCAGGTCCCGCCCCCACCAGCATTCCCCACGACTCCGGGGGCGGGGCGGAGGGGGGGCGCTGTCTGCCTGGCCGACCAATTACCGAAAGCGGAAAGAGAAGGAACATTCAGACAATCTGAGGTAGCTAGACGTCACGGGGGCGGGGCCTGGGCGCGGCGGAGGCGGTGGCCCGCGCGGCAGGTCACGTGGGCCCGGCGACCAGGCGGCCGAGCCGGCCAGGCCGGCCTGCCGCAGGTCCGGGGCTGAGGCAGGTGGTGCCCACGGTCAGGGAGCGTCTCTGGCCCGCGGAAAGGGCACAACCCTACCAGCGCCCTGGGGCTTCCGCTCGCGGATGGGTCCCAAAGTGCAGAACTGCTTGTTCCTCTGGTGGGCTGTGCAGAGCAAGACGTGAGTCACTCTTTGGACCGACCCTACCGGGCCTTCCCGCGCTTCCCACGCCCCGCCCACTTCCTGGTTCCTCGTCCAAGAAAAGAATAATCCCCTCTACTGGGACTGACCCTATGTAGTGTCACCTTCAGGAGCAGCGCGAATCCTTCGCCTTTGGAGGCTTTTCAGGGATAATGAACGAGGAAGTTCTTTCGGATTAGCGTTTAAGGGAAGCGTTCAAAATCAACCTTCTGGGGCTTCGCTGGTGGCGCAGTGGTTGAGAATCCGCCTGCCAATGCAGGGGACACGGGTTCGAGCCCTGGTCTGGGAAGATCCCACATGCCGCGGAGCAACTAGGCCCGTAAGCCACAATTGCTGAGCCTGCGTGTCTGGAGCCTGTGCTCCGCAACAAGAGAGACCGCGATAGTGAGAGGCCTGCGCACCGCGATGAAGAGTGGCCCCCGCTTGCCGCAACTAGAGAAAGCCCTCGCACAGAAACGAAGACACAACACAGCCATAAATAAATAAATAAATAAATAAAATTAAAAAAAAAAATCAACCTTCTGGGGTCATCAGTAGACTATCCGGAAAGAAGTCGCCGGGTTCCTCCACCTGATGCGCCCTTGCTCCTCGCTTGACCTCAGTCTGATGTCCCCTCCCTCACACGCCCTTTTCCTCTCCCTCCGGTAAATGATGTGGACAGCAAAAGGAGAAAAGAGTCCTGCTTATTTGACCTTGAATTTACCTTGCTGGATTCTCTTAGATCCTATGTTCCAGGAGTTTTCAAACTCTGGACCGAGACCCAGTGTGAGAAATAGCTTACAAAACAACCCCGGGCCTGTGTGCTGGTGTGTGGGTGGTGGTGGGGGGGGCGGTGTGCGTGCGCGCGCGGGCGCGCATTTATTTATAATTTATATAGTTACATATATATAAATACATTTTATACATTTTTACATATATTTTAAATGTTTCCAAAACAATATTTATCCTTCAATGCTATGCATTCTGTATCTTTTTTATTCTATTGCATATCATTTTTTAAAAAATGCTGGTTGAAAAATCACTAAATTGATTTTGTAAACCAGCATGCTCAATCAATTTCAAAAGCATTGTACTATTCCCACTCTCACATTTTTTTCCACCCCATTTCCCCAATCTCTCACGGTTCTGGAACATCATTTCTATTTTTCCCCCCTCTCGCCTTCCTCTACACCACCTCACTTACTCATCTCTGTGTTTATAGTTTTACAACTCTTGCTCTGGAAGCAAATTTTCCTATACTCTGTCTAGAAATCGAATTCTAGTGTTCCAGATGAGGCCTACTTGTAGAGATGCTGGACTTGGTAACTACTGATAAACTGGCTTGCTTTAGGATAGGAGTGCAGATGAATCAGTATTTCTGAATTTCCTGGAAGAGGAAGAGACACAGACAGGCATACAGGCACATGTAAAGGCACTAGGCTAACTTGCCCCTAAACACCCTGAAAAACTTAATTGACTGAAATAGATAAGGATTTCCTTGACACTAACAGGCAGTAAAAAGAAAGCCACCAGGCTTCCCTGGTGGCGCAGTGGTTAAGAATCCGCCTGCCAATGCAGGGGACACGGGTTCGAGCCCTGGTCCGGGAAGATCCCACATGCTGCGGAGCAACAAAGCCCGTGCACCACAACTACTGAGCCTGCACTCTACAGCCCGCGAGCCACCACTACTGAGCCCGCGTACCACAACTACTGAAGCCTGTGCGCCTAGAGCCTGTGCTCCACAACAAGAGAAGCCACTGCAATAAGAAGCCCATGCGCCACAACTAGAGAAAGCCCGCGCGCAGCAACAAAGACCCAACGCAGCCAAAAATTTAAAAAATAAATAAAATAAATAAATTTATTTTTTAAAAAGTTAAAAAAAAAGCCACCAAACCTACCACTTTGATCCATTAAAAGAAAAAAAAAATCCCTGACCATGTTTGAACTTTCACACACTTTTGACTCTCAGATTCTAACAGGACAGCAAACTATTTGTTCAGCAGCATCATGTGATCAGAATTCAGACATTTCAGAAAAAGTGGGGCTAGACGTACACGAGAGATTCTGAAACTTATTGATCCTGTGGTTCCCACAATAGTCTGTGTTCCACATCCTTATTCCTTTCACCAAAACAGAACTTAGGCCACTGAGGAAATGTGACTTATGCACGTCTCATCCCAGATGGAATCTGAACTATGATCCCTTCTTGTCTTAACATAGTAACATAGGCATTCAGAACATCTGCCCAATGTTCCAGAAACTCAAGATACTTATCGGACCCCTACCCTAAAATAACTCACGATTCCTTAAAGACAAATATTTCCTTTCTTGTGTTGGGTCAACTGTAATTCTTGAACAACCTTATGGCTTTTGACTGTTTAAGCCCCTGACTCTTTCTCTTCCCCAGAACAGAACCTGAATCTGTGTCTCCAGAATTGCAATTCCTAAGACTCCCACAAAGCTCTTTGTTTTGCAGCCTTGATACTGATTATTGATACCAAGGGAAGGGTCTTAAATGGCAGAATCCAGCTCAGCCTTATCTCAACTCCACACCCTAAATATTTACTCTGACTGTCATAAACCTATTTGCTTTTATCCTTTTGGAATCTCCCCGTTTGCCTGCCCTCTCTCATCCCTTTAAACCCCAGCTACACTCTGTAAACTTAAATCTATATAAATGTAAAAGTCAACCAATATATCTTCTGATTCCATTTTTCATACTATGATTGAGAAAAAGTAAGAAATAACTGTTGATGACAAATTAATCAAGGGACTTCCCTGGCAGTCCAGTGGTTAAGACTCCGGGCTTCCACTGCAGGGGGCACTGGTTCAATCCCTCATCGGGGAACTAAGATCCCATGTGCTGTGTGGCACGGCCAAAAACAAAACAAAAAAATAATCAATAATCAATCTAAGAAAGAAATGGAAAATTTTATTCGAGCCAACCTGAGGATTATAACCCAGGAGAGAGTTTTTTAGAAAGCTCTGAGGACTGTTAGAAGACACAGCACAGTTATGTTTTTGAGACAAAGGGTGATATGTCCAATGACATATTGACAGTTTGCACAATGCAGATCTGCACGTAGAAAGCTAGTAGTGGGTCACTCTGTCTCTTTACAAAATTAAGAAGGAATGTTATCTCCTAAGGAGGTCTGGTTAATGCAGATGCACAATACACACTAAAGAGGAGGGAGGAAGCCCAAACAGGCAGAGAATAATTTTATGTTTAAATTTTTCTTGTCTTGCCATAAAATATGAATTTAATTTCATCATAACAATGGTCCATGTGAAGCCCAGAGTGCATAAGTGACTCGTCTGAGTCCTTCTGTGGTAGAACCAAGACTAGAATTTCCATCTCCTTGACACAAGTCTAGTGCCCTTTGATAGCAACCTGAGGAAAACTAGGAAGAGAAATGGATAAAAAGGAAGAAGGTAGGATGGTCTGCCTTGATCTCCCCAACGCCCATTGAGATTTGAAGGCAAAGCGGTAGAAGAAACACTGGATTGGAAAACTAAGCACCTTGGTCTTGTGTTGGCCCTGGCATTCAACACTTAATCTTCCTAAACTTGAGTAACTCATTGCCTCCCATGTCTTTCTTTTGCTTGTTTGTAAAATTGGGAAAATCACTGATGTGGGTGGGTTAATGTGAGACTGAAGTGACATAGTGTCTGTGAAAGCACTCTACAAGCAGCACAGTTCATCATGAAAGGCAAGATGTAGTCTCACTGGCAAGTGTGTTTCTATCAAAGAAATCCAGAGGTAAAGACCAAGGTCCTTCATGCAAATGATTTAAGTAGGCTGAGTCATCAAAAGCTCACTGTGAAATATTCCTGACTGGTAGAGCAAGAAATCAGTGTTAACTCCCCACCCAGCCCTTGGAGAGTCTCTGGCTGTTTCACTTATTCCTCCTCTAGTTTTTCTTGTTCTTTAATTTACACAGAATTTATATAAGCAGAAAGGCTACATTTCCTTAGGGAATTTTTTTTTTTGTCCAGTAGTGCTTCTTGGTCTTTCCATATTGGCCTGTCTTGTTTTTTCTAGTCTAGTCTATTTGAAAAGCTAGCCTTTCCTTAATCTCTCCCTGCTATTCTAATGATTACTTGGATATGGATTGATATAGATACGAAAAAAAAAACACCATAACATGGAAAGTTAGTGCTGGAAAGCATGACAATAAATGGGAGCAGCACTCCTTTATTTTACGGAACTGGGATAATTTAGGCAGATATACAAAGTGCTTTGCCCAAGGTAGCAGAGGAAGTTAAAGACAGATCCAAAATTTAAATATACTTGATAAAAACAGCCAAATTGGGCGCCTTCCCCTCTCCCCATGCGAACTGGACAATCCACTCACATGCATGTTAATAATCTAAGTATAACAACTTAATATTATGTATCACTTCATGCAATGTTACAGCTGTAATAGAGTTAGGATATGGCAGTGATTCTCAAATTTTACCTACATTAGAACCACCTAGAGGACTTGTTAAAACCTGGGCCCACAACCCCACAATTTCTGGTTTAGTAGATGAGTTCTGAAAATTTGCATTTCTAACAAGCTCCCAGGTGGTGCTGATACTGCTGGTACAAGGACCACACTTTGAGAGCCACTGTGCTATGGGTATGCTGGAATTTCTATTTTTCTAGGATTTGGCAGAACTGTGAGGTATGAGAAATTTGTCTTATGACTTGTGTAGACCTTTTTGTCCCAAATGTTAGTTTTCTGCTAACAATCGAATAATCCACTTAGAATATTTGGTAGTAAAGGTTCAAGGCAGAGATTCTCAAACATTAGTCTGTGTCAGAATCACCTAGGGCACTTGTTAAGGATTCAGATTCCTGCCACCTTCTCCCTACCCCGACCCCTCAAATGCAATGTGCGAGGCTCCTTGGTGCCAGGGATTTTGTCCTGATCATTATTATATCCCTAGGGTCTGGGTGTTCTATAAGTGATGGTTGAATGGATCAATCAATCAATGTGATAGACTGTTACATAGGCGGTTCCTAATGAATCATGCCTTTTGATAATAATGTCCTTGTGTTGTAACTTCCCACATTTGTTGGGGGGGGGATTATTTTAAAGTTTTAATATAGGCTTTGCTGCTGGATACAAAATAAAGGCAGACAACTGTCACAGGTATCATGGGCAGTACATACAAAGTCTAAGCTGTAAAAAACCATTTCAAAATATAAACTTGTTTTTTGGAATACATTGTGTCAAAGCCTGTCCATATTAATGCCTTTGGTATAAAGTGGTAACATTTCCCTTGATAAGCAGACAAAACCCATCCATTACCTTATAAACATTTCCATCTCCTGTAACTACTCTACTCTCACTCATCCAAACTAGTCACAACTCACTTCTGTCCCTTCACAGGTGCAGAGGAGATTTAGCTTGGGCCACGTGACTTTCATGGTCAATGGGATGTTAGCAAACATGATGCAGACAGAGACTTGATAAGTACTTGTACAAGAAACATATGCCCTCTTGAAACTGAGCTGCCATGCTGTTAAGAAAGCCAAACTAACCAATGAGAAAGCCAAACTAGCCAATGAGAAGCCAAGTGGAGGAGAACTATGGCATTCTAGCTGACCAACACCAACTTCCAGATATGTGAATGAAACCATCTTGGATATTTCAGCCCCAGCAGAGCTCCCAGCTGATTGCAGCTGTTAAATGAGTGGCCTAGTTGAATGAGTGACCTTAGCCAATATCACCTAAGGCAGGAAAACCAGATACGCTCAGCTGGTTCACAGAGTTATGAGAGATAATAAATGGTTGCTGTTTTTAGCCACTTGGTTTTGGAGCAACAGAGAAATGACACAGTGAGTACATTTTGGTGTGATCTCTATTCCTCACAGAATTTAATTCTTAGTCATATTTGGTGACAACCAAGACACTGGCTCTTTTGGAAAAATCAAAGTATGAGCATCCAGAAGCTTTCTTGTTTTCCAAAAACTTTCAAGTGATGCAAGTTGAGAAGCCTTCAATTTGAAAACCTGTTCCTGATAAGGTTCTGGGGCAGGGATGATACCTGGAATGCCTTTGAAGTCTTGCTTGGGTCTGTTAAGGGCAGTGGTGCTTAAGGTGGGACCACTGTCACTTTGGTTGTTTTTATTTCCTTCCCCCAGCATCTGTTTGGCCCTCTAGTCTCACATTCCTCTTAAATCCCTCACGCTTTCTCTTTTGTGTGCTTGTTTGTCTTTCCCTTTTTATATGCTCACCTCCAAGCCTCCAGTGGCTAACAGAAGACAAAGATGTATGTTCCTTTTTATTTTCTGCCTTTTGCCACTATAAAGATGTAAAAAGTATGAATAATGACCAAAATGCAAAGTAACCACAATTATGTTCAATATTGTGTTCAATTATGTTTGTGATTAGAAATTATGCATTACATTCATAATCATGGGGCAATGACTTTTCCAGCGCTCCATTCACACATTCATATCAAACAGAGAAAAGAAAATTGATTTAGTGCCTTTCTGACAAGTCTTATAGTAGGCACAAAATACATGTTGAATGGATGAAGGGAATTCACTAATCTCAGTGAGATTACAATAATTGATTTGCTGATTCTTTGAAAAAAAATGTGTGCTCTTGAAAAGAAAAGGTAACTTTACAGTTTATTTGTTTAAGCTCCCTATTTAAACTTGACTAGGAAAAAAATTGGAGGAAAATCTATCATTTATCACTCAGTAATGGCATGTAAGGAAAGAGGAACAGTGATCTTAGTTGAAGTATATTCACTGTTCTTTTAATGGGAGACTATTCATTTTTGAAACATTCCACTGAAATCATCTGTGTCTTTGGGGAAACTTCTTACGTGTGAAGAAACATATGGATTTATTTTTTTAATTAAAGGATTGGAAATAATTTTTCAGATTACCTAGCTCAGCTGAACTTATCAGAGTGGGAGAAAATAAAGGCAAGAATCTAAGTCGCTTGTCCAAGGTCACTCAAATGTATGAAGTTGGTCACGAAGTGGTGAGATGCACATGTGTGTCTTATGAATTTGCTACTATTCATGAAAAAAGAACTCAGAGTATATGCCAACCTACAATGAATCAACAGTACTACTTTCCAAAGATACTGTAAACATATAAACATTATATATATTAATTATTGAGCCATCAGTGAAAAAAACCTGTGGCTTCTTTATTTATTTATTTATTTTTGGCCACACTGTGGCTTGTGGGATCTTAGTTCCCTGACCAGGGATTGAACCCGTGCCCTTGACAGTGAAAGCACAGAGTCCTAACCACTGGACCACCAGGGAATTCCCTGTGGCCTTTTTTCAGAGTTTTTCTACCATACTTTTTGTACTCCATTCTCCCAAGGCCCATATCTCACCACTGTACACAAAACCTAGGTCTTCATCTCTATCACCAATCTATGTTACAGATTGAGGAATTAAAAACCATAGAGAGGGCTTCCCTGGTGGCGCAGTGGTTGAGAATCTGCCTGCCAATGCAGGGGACACGGGTTCGAGCCCTGGTCTGGGAAGATCCCATATGCCACGGAGCAACTGGGCCCGTGAGCCACAATTACTGAG
The DNA here is from genome assembly GCF_949987535.1 of Balaenoptera acutorostrata. NCBI lineage: Eukaryota > Metazoa > Chordata > Mammalia > Artiodactyla > Balaenopteridae > Balaenoptera > Balaenoptera acutorostrata. The sequence goes on along the minus strand of NC_080085.1, from coordinate 26,979,270 downwards.
CCTGCGCGTCTGGAGCCTGTGCTCCGCAACAAGAAAGGCCGCAATGGTGAGAGGCCCGCGCACCGCGATGAAGAGTGGTCCCCACTTGCCGCAACTAGAGAAAGCCCTCGCACAGAAACGAAGACTCAACACAGTCATAAATAAATAAATAAATAAATAAAAGAACGTGAATTTCTTTAAAAAAAAAAAAAAACCATAGAGAAACACCAGATGCTGGCAAGGATGTGGGGCAGCAGGAACTCTGATTCATTGCTGGTGGGAACGCAAAATGGTACAGCCACTTTGGAAGACACCATGGCAGTTTCTTACAAAACTAAACGAACTCTTACCATAGGATCCAGCAACTGTGCTCTTCGGTGTTTATCCAGAAGAGCTGAAGACTTATATCTACACAAGAACCCGCAGCAGATGTTTATAGCAGCTTTATTCATAACTGCCAAAACTTGGAAGCCACCAAGATGTCCTTCAGTAGGTGAATAGATAAATAAACTGTGGTACATGCAGACAATAGAATATTATTCAGCGCTAAAAAGAAATGAGCTATCAAGGCCATGAAAACACATGGAGGGATCTTAAGTGGACATTGCTAAGTGAAAGAAGGCAATATGAAAAGGCTACACACTATAGGATTCCAACTATGTGACAATCTGGAAAAAGCAAAACTATGGAGACAGTAAAAAGATCAGTGCTTGCCTGGGGTTGTGGGGTGGGGATGTGTGGGGATGAATATAGGTAGAGCACAGAAGATTTTCAGGTCTGTATCATTACTATAATGATGCACACGTGTCATTAGACATTTGTCTAAACCCACAGAATATAAATACTAAGAGCGAACCCTAATGTAAACTATGGACAGTCGGGGATAATGATGTGTCAACGTAGGTTCATTAGTTGTAACAAATGTACCACTGTGGTAGGGGATGCTGGTAACGGGGGAGGCTGTGGTATGGGGGCAGTGGCCATATGGGAATTCTCTATCCTTCCTGCTCAATTTTGTTGTGAACCAAAAACTGCTCTAAAAAAATCTATTTAAAAAAAAACTGTAGAAATAGTTCTGATAGATATGAATGGTTCTGTCCCCTACTTATCCTCCTCAGCTGGCTGTATGTTACTGAGCATTCATTACTTTGGTTGAGAAATCACCACTCTTTCCCTCCCACTGCCATTTCGATTCTCTGGTCTCGACTTCCTTTACTTACTTACTTACTGATTTATTTATGTATTTATTTATTTATGGCCAGCGCCTCGAGGCATGCACGATTTTAGTTGCCCGACCAGGGGTCAAACTCAAACCCATGCCTCTGCAGTGGAAACGCGGAGTCCTAACCACTGGACCACCAGGGAATTCCCTCAACCTCCTTTACTTTTGACCACATTGCTTGCATTGGGATATTTCCTTGCTTATGATAAATTAAATGTTATCAGAATTCTTTTTAGTTGTATTTTAATAAGCTTATGAATTTAATAAGTTTTTTTTTTTTATAGCTACTTTATTTATTTATTTATTTATTTTTTTTGGCTGTGTTGGGTCTTCGGTTCGTGCGAGGGCTTTCTCTAGTTACGGCAAGTGGGGGCCACTCTTCATCGCGGTGCAGGGACCGCTCTTCATCGCGGTGCGCGGGCCTTTCACTATCGCAGCCCCTCCCGTTGCGGGGCACAGGCTCCAGACGCGCAGGCTCAGCAGTTGTGGCTCACGGGCCCAGCCGCTCCGTGGCATGTGGGATCTTCCCAGACCAGGGCTCGAACCCGTGTCCCCTGCATTAGCAGGCAGATTCTCAACCACTGCGCCACCAGGGAAGCCCTTAATAAGTTTTTAAAGCTAAGGCTATTTAAAATATTTTGTGCAAATTGGCACATCATGGAATCACTAACTTCTGGAGAACAGAGGGTTTTTTCTGCCTTTTAAGAACAGTTGGTCCCCAAATCCCTGCTATTCAGGAGAATTTCAAGAACACTTTGTACTTACATTTTCAAACATACCTTAACTTCTCCACTCCCCTTCATGCCCTTTTCCCTAATTGCTGGTTCATGACACTACAGTGCACAAATGGAAAGTTTCTCTTTGTAGTTCATGTCTGGAAATGATGGTGATGTCACAATCATTGGTTAGGCAACATAGCAAAAGGAACCTGGTTAAGGGGAAAATAACTTCTATCTGTAAATTAGTATTTGTACAGTGAAGAAACCATGAGTTTGTATGACTCTCCTCTCATGACCTCCTTTGCTTTTGGATGGGGTGAGAGGACATCTCTGCCCATTAAAGAGGACTTGCTTTGATGCAGTGCCAATGTCTAGATACTTTGAGATGCCTGCATATTCCACAGGTGACAGAGTCCATATTGCTTCATCCTTTAGAGATCTCCAGTCTGCTGGTCTCACAGATATGGACACCCACACTGGCATATGTGTTCAGAAATAGAGGACAGAGTGATGATTCACAGCTATGTGGTTATGAAGCTTAAAGGAACAAGCCCCATTTCAAGTAAGGGTTTGATGCCTTCTGTGGTACCCTCAGTGAAGTGTTTTGCAGCAGAATAGCTTTTCCCTCTATAATTACATTTATTATTTGGGAGCCTTCTCTGCTAAGAAGTATAAGAGAGCTTGTTATGTGGATTGCATTCAGGAAAGACTATTTTCAATCTTTTGATATTTTCCCCCTGTTAATTCTACTGATATTCTTTTCTTCTAAAGGAGGGAAGGCAGATTATATATTCCAATGAGAGTGAAAATACTACAGATACTTGTATATTTGATAACATTTTTCCTTTCTTTTTTTAAAAAATTGAGGTATGATTGACCTACAACATTATACTACTTTCAGGTGTACAATGTAATCATTCGACCCTGCAGACACTGTAAAATGATCACTACAATAAGTCTAGTCACCATCCAGCACCACAAAAAGTCCCCCCCCCCAATTTTTTTTCTTGTGATAAGAACTTTCAAGATCCATTCTCCTGGCAACCTTCAAACATGCACGACGATGCCATTGACTATCATCACCATGCTGCTCACCATACCCATGACCTATACTTTTCACAACCAGAAGTCTGTACCTCCAGAACCCCTTCACCCATTTCACCCACCCCCCAACCTTCCTCGCTCCTGGCAACCACCACACTGTTCTCCAAATCCATGAGTTGTGTTTTGTTTGTTTTGTGTTCTAGATTCCACATGTGAGATCATACAGTATTTGTCTGTCTGACTTATTTCACTTAGGATAATGCCCTCAAGTTCCATCCATGTTGTCACAAATGGCAAGATTTCATTCTGTTTTATAACTATTTAGACCAGTATTTCTATGGCTTTAGAGTCGCACGAGTCTCTGAGTTAAAATCTTGATCTCTTCTAAAGGTATGTAGGACAAGTTGTAGCAAACTGGAGGTTTTCTTAGACTCACTCCTTTAAAAATACCACTCCCTTGGCCTTTGGCCTTTGCTCACAGGTCCTTCTTTAGCAATATTCCCTCCTCCCTCCCTGCCCATTGTAGTTTGCCCTATGTTGTTGCAATAATGGCTTTGAATGTGTTCACTTCTTCCTGTATCCAAGCCCTTGCTTAGTCTCCATCACCCTGGTTTACACTTGACCAGGTGACTTGCTTTGGCTAAGGGAGCAATAGTAACTATGACATGAGCAGAGACTTAAAACAACCTTCTTCATTTGGTCCAGGGCTCCTTTGTTGCTCCTTTGGTAGTCCTCGAAGTACCACATGGAGAAGACTGGGCTAGCCTGTTGGAGGATGAGAGACCTCATGGAGCAGAGACAAGTCATTGCTACTGAGGCCCTACTAGAAAAACCAGCTTAACAATCACCAGGCATGTGAGTGAGGCTATCCTAGAATGTCTAGCCTCAGCCCAGCTGGCCTCGTCCAGAAGAGCCATCACAAATGTGCCAGTCATCACAGGTAATCCACAGAATTGTGAACTAAATAAAATATTTTGTTATTCTAAGCCCCTAAATTTCAAGACGGTTTGTTATGCAGCAAAAGCTACGTGATACACAGTCTCAATCAGTTTGGTTTTCTATCATGTGAGGGAATACCGATCACACAACTGGTTGCTCATCTTTCCTCTTCTTCCATTAAGGGCAATATCTTTTTTTTTTTGACTGTATTTTTTTTAATTTTTTTTTATTTATTTATTTTTAATTTATGGCTATGTTGGGTCTTCGTTTCTGTGCGAGGGCCTTCTCTAGTTGTGGCAAGTGGGGGCCACTCTTCATCACTGTGCGCGGGCTTCTCACTATCGCGGCCTCTCTTGTTGCGGAGCACAGGCTCCAGACACGCAGGCTCAGTAATTGTGGCTCACGGGCCCAGCTGCTCTGCGGCATGTGGGATCTTCCCAGACCAGGGCTCGAACCCGTGTCCCCTGCATTGGAAGGCAGATTCTCAACCACTGCGCCACCAGGGAAGCCCAAGGGCAATATCTTAGTCCAGTTCTTTAGTTACAAGGAACAAAACCCATTTAAGTTAGCTAAAAATAAAACTCTGTGTGTATATATGTGCGTATGTGTGTGCAGCTGCACATGTGCATATGCTAAGTGAGGTAAGGGATGGTCTTTTTGTTTTTTGGCTGTGTTGGGTCTTTGTTGCTGTGCGCGGGCTTTCTCTGGTTGCAGCGAGCGGGGGCTACTCTTTGTTGCGGTGCGCGGGCTTCTCATTGCAGTGGCTTCTCTTGTTGCAGAGCACGGGCTCTAGGCGCACGGGCTTCAATAGTTGTGGCTCGCGGGCTCTAGAGTGCAGGCTCAGTAGTTGTGGCGCACGGGCTTAGTTGCTCCACAGCATGTGGGATCTTCCTGGGCCAGAGCTCGAACCCGTGTCCCCTGCATCGGCAGGAGGATTCTTAACCACTGCGCCACCAGGGAAGCCCCTAAGGGATGATTTTGATGACAAAACAGACAACGTCTTATACACAAGACCTGCGGCTCAACCAGGCTTTATGTTTGCTGGTGCTGGGAAGCCTCTGAGAAATAAGTCTACTCTAATCTTGTTTTTTCTTTTTTTTTTTGGTCTCTCTGGGACTCTTCTCTGAAACTCTTTGAGCATCTGTTCTGTTTTCCTACTTAATTTTGAAGACTAGCTTTCTCTGTTTATTCATCAAGTTGCACAGGGCTTCAAATGACACCTCAGTCTCCATGTCTAGAAGACTGCATCCCTTATTGATTACAATCTTTTCCAAATATAAACCCTCAAAAATTTAATTGACTCATTTGCCTACTGCTTATGAGTAAGCTTCCCTTTAATCAAGTGATCACCCTGATTGAGTCATCAAGGGTGACATGGGACAGATAGGTTGGGCAAGGACTCTGTGCATCTGCTGGTTGTCTTGAGTTCTGCTGATCTAGGCTGGACTCGGCTGGGTGCCACTGCTTCAAGCTGTGGCAGCTCAGGTGGCCCTTTTTCTCACTGTTAGTTGTGTACTGGATAGGGAAACTCTACTCCATGTGTATTCTTTCCTTCCTTGCTTCAGTGAGATAGCTTGTTCTTAGGCATGTTTATCTCATGGTGATGGCAAAAGTGCAAGAGAACAAATGGAAACGTGCAAGGCCTATTAAGGCCTAGGCTCGAAACTGTCACACTGGCACTTCTATCCAGATATCATTCATCACAGCAAGTTACATGGCCAAGCCCAAGGTCAAGGGGCAGGGAAATCCACTCCACCCATGATGAGACCATGACAAGTGTCTGCCTGCAGGTAGGGCTGAAGAATTGGGGCCAACAACGCAATCTAATACACCTTCCCCTTTTCACATCTTTGATAGGCTCGTCTTTGGACCAGCAGAGATGGTCATGGTGGTGATTAATGGTGAAGAGCAGGAAGAGATGGATCCAGGGGCTACAAGAACTAGTCTGTAGGAATGGCTTCTAAGATTGTCAGCAGCAAAAACGACACAGTTTAAAGGGACCTGGTAGATATGGGCTTGCTCTGGTTCAGCACTGTTATTCCAGGAGATCCAATGTGGTACCACAGTTGCAATCTCTAGGCCATGACAAGACCCTACTGGAGAGGGCCAGCCAGGTTGTTCGGGGCAGAGCCATATTAGTACCCTGGAATGAGAACACTGCTGTGTATATCAGGAAAGCAACACGGACATACGGTCATATATCTGGCTGACACAGAAGAGGTCAGAGTCAAGGTGGCAGCATGACAGCAAGCACTGGGCCAAGGTTAATAGCACAAGACTACTTCAGGCCCCGGAAGGTTTGCTTTGGTCAGGCTTGGCTAGGGCCAGACATGAAAAGTTATTAAAGGTCCTCAGCGCCTGGCAAGAAAAAAAAAAAAAAACATGGACTAACTCTGTTAGCTCACAATCTTTTTTCTGTCTCATAAACCCACTGCCTCTAGCCCTTAACCTGCTATACCGCTTGTCTAAATGATTCAGTTGGCAATTATCATGTTCCGCCTTATCTGGTTAATTTGTCAAGTGTGGATCATGTGAAAAATCATATGTGACTATTTAAAATAATAAAAATCAGGGCAGGCCCATGCCCATGTGGTTGGTTCTGATTGTTTAAGGAACAGAAATAAGGGTAACAAAGTCAGAAGACCCAGTATGTGTAAACTGATGGTAGGAAGAAGAGGCAATAAAAGTAAATCATTAGTAGGGGTTTACTCTGATAGTCCCAGAAGAGGCTCCCAATACAAGCTAGTTACTAATGGTGGAAAAGAGGCTGTGCCCTGACTGTAAGCAGAGGAGAAATGGGGGCGGAGCCTGTTCCGAGCACTTAGGGGAAGAAATGGACGTTGGCCAAGCAGCAGTGGGAACTCTTTAAAACTTCCTCATCTCTGAATTCAGAGTAAGCTCCTGTTTATTTTTACAGTCTCATCCTCCACAACTTCCCCATCTGTACTCTACCCACTGCCAACGAGCGTGCTTTCTGTTTCCCAAAGACATCCTGCTCTTTTCCTGTTCTGTGCCTTTGACTGCTCTGTTCTCACCATCTAGGATGCTGTGTTTCCAATTTTTGCTTATCAAATTATTCTCATCCTGCAAGGCCTATCTCCAATTCGACTTCTTCCATCAAGTGGATTCCTCAAGCAAATATGACCTCTTCTTACTTTAACTCCCATAGAACATCTCACAGCCTGCCCTGTATTATTATTTTACTTGTTTTATCCATCCTTTCTCTCGTCTTCCCTCTGTATGACTTATCTGTTGGACATCCTATATTTTATCTGGACTTCTAAAGATGCTTGTTCTCAAAGTCTCTGCCCTCAGAAGACTCTCGTTGGTCTAGAGGGAGATGTAGACACGTGAATGGGAATTGAAACGTGTGGTAAAGACTAAACAGAAGTAAGCATAAGTACTATGGAGCCTCTAAGAAGGGAACTCTAGCCAGCCTTCTAGAGCCAGAATCCGGAGGGTAAAGGGCAGAAGTCATTCAAGCAGAGTCAGCAGCATGTGCAAAGACCCTGGGATTATTCACAAATTGCTGTAAGGAGCAATACATTAAACATTTATGTTTAGATCTTGGTAAATTAATAACCAGAATGTATATCAATTATATAAAAACTTTCTTATTTGTCATGTCTTCTGGCAACCTTCGATAAGCTATCATTCATTGCAATTTATAAATAAGGAAACCAGGCTCAGGGTTTAAATGATTAACCTGGAGTCAATCAAATTCAAAGTAGCAGAGTAAGGGTGACAACATAGGTCTTCTGATGCCGGAGCCATTCTCCTTCCTCTATATTCTGCCTCTCAGATCTGGCTCCTCTTGAAAGGACAGAACTGGGCAAAAGGTCAAGGAGAGGCTGTAGAAGGAAAGTTAGGAGCTGGAGGATAAATGACATAACCTTCACAGTTTTGGCCCAAGACTAACTCTGCTTAATAAAGTATACAAAATCCAATGTTGGTAGTTGATGGACCAGAGTGCCTTAATGCCTTCCCAGGGACTCCTCTGCTTTCAATTGTTGGCACTGCCTTTCACATAGGTAATAAAAAGGGTGGAGGTAAAGGATGACTTCTAACCTACTTAAAGAACTGATGTGGACGCAGTGATGGCAGCCAGCAAGAATATTATAACATTCAAGTGTAAAGAACTATTTTGGAGTTGCACAAATGACTGAAATTCTAACCTCAGTACAAGTGACATCCCAATGGTGAACTTTTTAAAAAAATAATAGGATATTACTATATTCTAACTCAAAAGAAAAAGTTTCACTTCATCTCCACTTAACAAATACACATGTGCATATACATATATAACATTTAAGAGGGGTAATAAGGGTAAAAATCTAGAGATTGCTGTAATTCCAAAAATTCTGGTCTTTACAGAGATCAGCACTGCCACCCTCAGTAAAAGGTGGAAATTGCAATTATCTAGTAAGGACACTATATCCTTAAATTAAATGTAAATCGCTTCCCTAATTAACAGCCTTGAATGATGGAATATTTGTGTTGGGTAAAACCCTGGAGATCACGCCTCATTTTCCACATTAAATATTAGATTCAGAGAAATTTGATGATTCTGCCGGGTAACATTTCTTTAGGATTTTCATATGTGTGATGCCATTTCATCACTGAAATCTCGCAAAGTAGACAAGTGGTATTCCAATTTTACAAATAGGAAGACAAAGCTCAAAGAGTTTAAGCCTTGCTTATTAGCACAAGAGTAATAAATGACTGTGCCAGGATTTTTGTGCTTTTCCCTGTACCATGTGACCCTTCATGAATTTTTATTGATCTGAAGGAAATGACAGTTAAGGAATAATAATAACAAAGAAAAAATCGGCATTTCACTGTTTTCTGATGCAATACAACAAGGAGGTGGAAAGAGTTCTAGATTGGAGTTTGAGACTTATTTCCAGCAGTTATTGCTGAGTGACCTCTGGGCTAACTTCTTACATGTGTTCATCTCTGAAGTCACAAGTCTGGAACTTGACCTGCCTCCCAAGGTTGGTATGAAGCTCAAATGAGATAATTGATGGGAAAATGCTGTGTAAACTAGAAAACGTTAACTGATTATATGGTGATTCCAACAGACTACTTAACAGAACTTGATTATCTGTAAACTTTTTATGGAAAAACATTCAAGCAAGCAATGTTTTTACAAAAAAAAAGATTAAAGTGTAGGATTTGCTCTGCCAAACTTTTAAATGACTGTCACAATTTTCTGGAGAGAAAACAGAATGATGAAGTAGAATAGATATTAAAAACATTTTAAGGGCTTCCCTGGTGGCGCAGTGGTTGAGAATCTGCCTGCCAATGCAGGGGACACGGGTTCGAGCCCTGGTCTGGGAAGATCCCACATGCCGCGGAGCAACTAGGCCCGTGAGCCACAATTACTGAGCCTGCGCATCTGGAGCCTGTGCTCTGCAACAAGAGAGGCCGCGATAGTGAGAGGCCCGCGCACCGCGATGAAGAGTGGCCCCCACTTGCCGCAACTAGAGAAAGCCCTTGCACAGAAACGAAGACCCAACACAGCCATAAATAAATAAATTTAAAAAAAAAAAACTGTGCTTTAAAAAAAAAAAAACCATTTTAAGATGGCAATATATAGCAAGTCAAGTGACACAAAGTAATAAAAATGAATCACTAATAAATGTGCTGAAGAAAATGGATAGGAATATGAAGAAAAATTAATTTATAGTAATATCTTATATCCTAAATATATTTCAAATTAGAGTTAAATATTAAAAAGCCATCTATGACCAAGGCCAGAAGAAAATAGAATCATAAACCTTAAATTGGTTGTGAAAGGGAGATAATTTCTTGATAATTAAACTAATAAAAATATCTAAGGTAAAATGGATAAAATAGGAAATGAAATGTTTTCCCACAACAATGAATAATAAAATGAAAACAACTGAGTGAGAAAGATATTTGTACTTGATATGTAGGAATAAAAATTTTGGATCCAAAATATGTAAGTAAGAGAGATACTGGTTTATAAAGGCAATAACTACTTTCTAATGGTAGCAGGGTCAAAGAATATGAATGTACAGTTGCATAAGAAAAAATATATGTAGTAATCAAATGCTTATTTATTTTTAAATTTATTTATTTTATTTGTTTATTTTTGGCTGTGTTGGGTCTTTGTTGCTGTGTGCGGGCTTTCTCTAGTTGTGGCGAGCGGGGGCTACTCTTCGTTGCGGTGCGCAGGCTTCTCATTGCGGTGGCTTCTCTTGTTGCGGAGCACGGGCTCTAGGTGCATCGGCTTCAGTAGTTGCGGCACGTCGGTTCAGTAGTTGTGGCTTGTGGGCTCTAGAGTGCAGGCTCAGTAGTTGTGGCGCACGGGCTTAGTTGCTCTGCGGCATGTGGGATCTTCCCGGACCAGGATTTGAACCCGTGTCCCCTGCATTGGCAGGCAGATTCTTAACCACTGTGCCACCAGGGAAGACCCAAATGTTATTTAAAAGTTAAGCTCCCAGAAGAACTTAAAATTTTGTGAATTAGAGCAACTATATGGTATCATTGTAACTATCATTAGTAAAAAGTAAATCAATTTAAATAGATCATTGCTTGACAGGGTTGTGGGAAAAAAAGATATTCTTATACAGTGCTGATAGAATGTGCACAATCTTTCCCAAGGAAATACTTCAAAAGAAAAGAAAAAGACCATCTTGTAGAAAGACGTTTACATTTGCATATCATATTCCAGGCAAAACTGGGAAGTATCTGAAATACTGTGGAGAAATTACTAGGCAAACTGTGATCTGTTTGGGTAATGGATTAATAGTCCCATTAGAAATGACAAATGTTTGGACCATATAAATATATGTAAATAAATATATAACATAGTGCTAAGTAAAACAATGTACAGATGTTGATGCCAGCCTTATAAAATTTATAGTATAAGCAGTAGGGTTGGAAGGGACCCTGTTGCTAAATAACAAATTTTATTTATTTAATGTATGTATGTATGTATGTATGACTGCGTTGGGTCTTCACTGCTGTGCGCGGCGAGTGGGGGATCCTCTTCGTTGCGGTGTGCGGGCTTCTCATTGCGGTGGCTTCTCTTGTTGCAGAACACGGGCTCTAGGTGTGTGGGCTTCAGTAGTTGTGGTTCACGGGCTTAGTTAAGCTCTGCGGCATGTTGGATCTTCCCGGACCAGGGATCGATCCCGTGTCCCCTTCATTGGCAGGTGGATTCCGAACCACTGCGCCACCAGGGAAGTCCCATAACAAATAATTTTTAAATGAAGGTTTCTCCTCTCATTTAATTATTTTGGTTTGACTTTATTTTCTACCACGTATAGACATAAAAATATGAAAATACATTAAAAGTCAGAGATAAAATTCTTCTTTGGGGCTGTGGATTATTATTATCTTAAACTTTTTTTTCACATCTACAAATTGTGGTTTATTTACTGCTATAGACTGAATTTTTGTGTCCTCCAAAATTGGTCTGTTGAAACCTAATCCCCAATGTGATAGTGTTTGGAGGTAGGGCCTCTGGGAGATGATAAGGTCATGAGGGCTCAGCCCTTATAAAAGTCCCCAGAGACCTCCCTTGTCCCTTCTGCTGTGTAAGGTTATAGTGAGAAGACGGCTATATAAACTAGGAAGGAGGCTCTCACCAGACACCGAATCTGCTGGTGCTTTGATCTTGGACTTTCCAGCCTCCAGAACTGTGAGAAATAATAAATGTTCGCTGTTTATAAGCCACTCAGTCTATGATATTTTGTTATAGCAGCCCAAATGGACTAAGACATTTATTATTTATAATTGTGATACCCGTTGATCCTTTTTTCTTTTATCAATTCTATTTGTAGACTTGGAACTAGATATACTCTTAGAGATTATCGAGTTAAACCTTCTCATTTTGAGAATAAGGACACTGAGGCCCAGGGAGATTAAGGGATGCCTCAAAGTGACAGAGCTTGTCAGTTGCAAATTAATATTTAGACTATGTACAAGTATTACTTATTTTCTTATAAACAGATTTGTCATACCTCCAAATAAGCACATTATCCATCAGAGTAACTCAATGTCAAAAGTATTATTACCCCAACCTTGTGCATAAAGAAGTGAAAATTGAAATAATAAAATGCTATATATCTAAGATTAGTAATAAATTAAAATATATTATGATATCTAGTGATGGTGAGAGTTTAGAGAAACAGACATTCTCATATTGTGTTGGAGGGAGTGTCAATCGACAGCAGTGACTTCTAGAGGGCAATTTGGCAAGAACTACCAATCATTTAAATGCTCTTTTCATCCAGAAATCCCACTGCTAGGAATTTAACCTAGAAATACACTTGGAAAAGTTCTTCAAAGTGTTTTCAAAAGGATGTTCATTACAACATTATTGTATAGGAAAAAAAGAAATCACTAAAGCATTGATTAATTGGAAACTGGTGAAATAGATTGGGAACATCCTTCAGATGGAGTATGATATAACCACTAAAAATGAGACTTTGTGTGTCAAACTGGGAAAACTCCCTAAGATAAATTATTAAGAGAAAAAAAGGTACACAATCATGAATGGTCCCTGATGTGTATGGAACATACATATACACACACACACATACAAACATACACACATACACACATATGTATGAATTCTAGAAGAGAACACATGAAACTTTGAAGAGTAGTTGCCTTTGGAGAAAGGGATATGGAAGAAGAGAAAAAGGAAATCTTTTACTTAACATCTTGTCCCATCTGTACAGTATGGATTTTCTACTCCTTTACATCTATTACTGATATTTTGAAATTGTCAGCAGAGTTTATGTAGGTTGTGGAGTCATGGGTCAATATTTTTTTCTTTATGTTTCTTGTTTTAACTTTAGACTTTTCTGTATATTTTTCTTTATATTTCCCTGATAAAAAGAATAAATATTTTAACTTTTATATTGAGTTACATCCATGTGAAAGTACCTGGAAAAACGTCCATGGAATTTTATGTGAAAAAAGCAAGTTGCAAAAGTGAAATTTTTCATTTAAAAAAACCTGGGGAAGGATAACTATTACATTATAACCTTGGATGGGCAGGATTAGTGAGGAAGAACAGAAAACTTTTTTAAAAATAAAAATCCGATAAAGTAAAAAAATATATATTAAAAATATCACCAAGAAGCCATATGGGACCTGTATTAGTTTCCTATCGCTTCTGTAACAAATTACCATAAACTTAGTGGCTTAAAGCAACATACATTTATTATTTTACAGTTCTGAGGTCAATAGTCCCAAATGGCTCTCACTGAGCTTAAGTCAAGGTGCTGTTAAGGCTGCTCTCTTCCTGGAAGATCCAGGGGAGAATCCCTTTTCTTGCCTTTTCCAGCTTCTCGGGGCTGCTTGCATTCCTTGACTCAGGCCATCTTCAAAGTAGGCAATGGCCAGTCTAGTCTTTCTCATATTGCGTCACTCTGACAGTCCCCTTCTTCCATATTTAAGGACCCTTATGATTACATTGGGCCGACTGAATAATCTAGGAAAATTTCCCTATCATAAGGTTAGCTGATTAGCAACCGTAATTCAATTTGCAACCATAAATCCCCTTTGCCACGAGATTAGAACATGGGATGGCTCAAGGGATTGGAACATGGACATTTTGGGGGGACCATTATTCGGCCTGCCACAAGACATGAGGACACTGGCCACTTCCGGGACTACAGAGGGATGCTTCCAACGTGAGCCAGAGGGGTTGGAATGCTAGTAATCTATAGAGGCTGAATGTGCTTTTGTAACCTCACACTGACAGTGCCTCTGTCTAGTGTAGCCTAAAGGAAAACTTGTTATGCTAGTTTGGTACTTGAGTTGAACCTGGGAAGCAAATAGGACTCCCAATTGTTTAATTCCTTTACCTTTTCTCCCTTCCTTTTATTTTTTTATTTTTTTAAAAAAATTTTTATTTTATTATTTATTTATTATGTTTATTTTTGGCTGTGTTGGGTCTTCGTTTCTGTGTGAGGGCTTTCTCCAGTTGCGGCGAGTGGGGGCCACTCTTCATCGCGGTGCGCGGGCCTCTCACTATCGCGGCCTCTCCTGTTGCGGAGCAGAGGCTCCAGACGCTCAGGCTCAGTAGTTGTGGCTCACGGGCCCAGTTGCTCCGCGGCATGTGGGATCCTCCCAGACCAGGGCTCGAACCCGTGTCCCCTGCATCGGCAGGCAGATTCTCAACCACTGCGCCACCAGGGAAGCCCCTTCCTTTTATTTTGAGATGTATTTGTTGGCCCTATGTCTGCATCAGTGCTTTTGCCCTTTTGTGGAGTCCTTCACCCACCAACACAACCACATTCTTAGTGTGAAAATACGCTGCCACAGTACTCTGCCCTTGCCACATTTCCTGAGAAAGTTCCACCACTCACAAAAGCCCTTGCTAAAACACCCTTATCGTCATCACTCTTCACTGACAAAAGATATAAGTTAGCAATACTTATTTGAGGTGCACATGCGTGACACACCCAAAGACACACATACACAAAATTTACTCTAGAGGTTTAGGTGAGAAAAGAGTGACTGTATATCAATTTGCCCACTGAGTTTGGAATCCAGAACAAAGGGCACATCAAGTAAAAGACAAAAGAGTTTTCATTTTGCTAAAATCTAAAGAAGGTCAACCGTATGACTTTTATAAAGCTTTATTTCCTGGGTTAATGGAAAACATCTTTAGCATCAGAAATTTAATGGTGCCATGCTTTTTTTTCTTTTCCAAAAAAGGTTTACGTCATGGCTTATCTCTCCTGTCTGCATGTCCTTATGTTATAAATCTTAAGTTTGCACTGTGCTTATCCTGACTATAGGTCCTTTCAGCAAGGAAAAACATATTGAGAAATCACAAACCATTGCTCTGTTTACATTTCTTTCTTTTTTTTTAACCTGCTTTTTTTTTAATAATAAATTTTAAAATAATAATCTAATCTATGCTAAGGTAACAGGCCTAATATGTTAGGACAGAGCTACAGATTGTAATCTCTTACAAATTTACTTAAAAGATTCTGCATGATGTTCTCCATAAATATAGGAAAATAAATCCACACATGACAGCTATAGTACCTGCTAATTTTTCAAACCTAGCTGGAAAATGAGATCTACTCTTCTCCCACCAGTGAATTTCGTAGATAACAATAGGGAAGGAGATTGGGAAGGGACCCAAATGTCCATAGAGACACATTAAGGCACAGTTACATGTGCAAAGTTGGTATTCAATCTGTTTACATTTCTATTATAAGAGTTGAATATTTGTTTTAAATAAAATATTACTTTCAGTCACCTCTTTTAATGAAAGTCATTTAGTGAAGCCACTTCAAAGCTACGAGAACATGAAAATTGTGTCTATTTCTTATTCCATTTTATAGCAGGAATCGAAGTTTAGTCAATGCTCTAACTTGCAAAAAAACTCTAACTTAATAATGAACTAAATTTTTTGTGTGTTTAATCTTTGTTGGGCAATATTTAAGGAATTTAATTGTTCTTTGGAAATTAAGGGGTAGTTATAGAAGACCAAGTGGGGGTGGGGAAGTCCAAAAACTTCGTTTTAAGGCCATAACTTATTAACTGAATGACCTTGAGCAGCGGATTGATCTGAATCACCTCTTTGATCTGAATGATATGAATTGCACATGAATTGAGGAAGTGGTAGCTGTAAAATCCTAGCGTGGAATAATTAGTATACTAATTAGTTCCCGAGAAAGGACTCTAAAATCCTTTCGGCCTGGGTTCAAATCCCAGCTCAGCTGTCTACTGAACTGTGACTTGGAGTAAATTACTTAACCTCTCTGTGCATCACTTTACCATCTATAAAATGTGGATGAAAATAGCACCTACCTCATAGAATTGTCATGATGATTAAATGACCTAGTATATGAAGGACACATAGAAAGTACTATGTAAGAGTTAGTTATTGTGCTAAGACTAGTTTTAATGTATAAATTGGTTAATGATCAATAACAGAATAATTTGCCGCATATCATGCTCGCTCACCAAGAAGAAAAAGAGAAAAAGAAAAGACTCCTTATGGATGACAACCAAAACCATCTACCCGCACAGCTTACTGTCCGCAATTATTAATGTGACTTTATTCCTCCGTGCTCCACTGTCTTCATCACCATAATTTACTATCTCCGCAGACTCTTGCCCAAGAAGATAATATTTGCAAATAACTTTATCACTCATTCTGGGAACTTTCTGAAAGACACATTACATGCCCAGACTTTCAATTCCTTGCCCTGAAAACCCTCACCTTGCTATGTCCACCAATCTTAAAACTGTGTTATCATATATCACAATTCTTACCTAATCCTAGCCAAGACTCCTCATCGAAAGGCCTTCCTTAATCCAGACTTCCAAATCTCATAAATATCCTGATTTTCCCCTCCCCACCTAAGATTCTGCCAAGGTTGCCCTTTTTTACTGCAGTAAGAATACACTCGGGGCTTCCCTGGTGGCGCAGTGGTTGAGAATCCGCCTGCCGATGCAGGGGACACGGGTTTGAGCCCTGGTCCGGGAAGATCCCACATGCCACGGAGCAACTGGGCCCGTGAGCCACAACTACTGAGCCTGCGCGTATGGAGCCTGTGCTCCGCAACAAGAGAGGCCGCGATAATGAGAGGCCCGCGCACCGCGATGAAGAGTGGCCCCCACTTGCCACAACTAAAGAAAGCCCTCGCACAGAAACGAAGACCCAACACAGCCAAAAATAAATAAATAAATAAATAAATAAAAAATTAAAAAAAAAAAAGCAAGCCACTAGTGTGAAAAAAAATGCAGTTAAAAAAAAAAAAAAAAAAGAATACACTCAAAGCAGCCGCATAGCACAGGGAGATCAGCTCGGTGCTTTGTGACCACCTAGAGGGGTGGAATAGGGAGGGTGGGAGGGAGGGAGACGCAAGAGGGAAGAGATGTGGGGATATATGTATATGTATAGATGATTCACTTTGTTATAAAGCAGAAATTAACACACCATTGTAAAGCAATTATACTCCAATAAAGACGTTAAAAAAAAAAAAGAATACACTCAGCTATGTCTTGTCAGCAAGTCATCTCAGTGATATTTATGGGGAGCCAGTATTCCACATGGATTAGTGAACTCTGGAACTGGAGTCAGAAGGTACGAGTTGAAGTCAGAGCTCTGCCACATGGGCAACTAACTAATTTTCAGATGCCTCTTCTGTAAAATGTATGTATATAAATGCACACGTATACATATAATGTAATAAAAGTGCCCACTACAGTATGTGGTAAAGAACACTTCATAAATGTTTCTTACGTTACCCTTCCTTTTCTTTTTGGTCGCCTGCTGGGGAAGGTTAAGCTGGGGAAATGACTATACTGTTAGTCTGTTCAAGCCACCATCTCTGGGTAAATGCTCCTGGGCTCCTATCAAACCACGTTATAAACATAGCCAGTGAGAGTTGAAGAGCCTGGAGGATGAGGATACTTCTTCCGGCCTAAGATACCATAGTTTTCTGAAGGGAAGGCACACGGGGCCCAGAGCAAATGCTGAACTGTTCTTACCTGCAGAGAGCTAGTAGCTGACTCAAAACCTTACGGGTGGAGGGCTGAGGAGGACCAGTGCATTCAGCTCCCTGTTCCTCAGAACGTGGTGGGTACGTGGGAGGTGTGCCGTGCGGACATTTCCCTAGGCCTTCATCACCTTGCTCACTGACCCCTCCGCTCCTCCTTTCTCACCTCCTGTGCCAGGTATTGATACATTGACTCTAAGCTTCAAATACACCCTTCTCCCCTGCTATGGGAAAATGGGTCTGGACTTTTTAAGATCTTCTTCCTTTGCCAGCTGCACAATGTGAAGCTTTGTCAGTAGAAGGTGCTGGAGGGACATCGCGAGAGGAAAGGATTTTGGGTCATGGTCTGATGTGCTTGCTCAGCAAGCTTCTTCAGGATGCTGGGTGGCCCCAGTGCGGGTAACTTCTCCAGCGCCCAGCTCCCGCGGTGCACGGAATCCAGCAGCACCGACTGTCCAGAAGCTTCCCATCTGCAGTGGTTTTATAGCAGAGTGACTCTTGTGAGACACCTCCGTGACCAGCTTCCCAGGAATCCTAGAAGACTCCTAGAGTGGGTTTCCAGCAAGTTCTGCTGACATGACAACACAATGACTTCTCTGTCATCCAGTGAGTCATGGCCATGACTTCTTAGCAAGCTCTGGATTGGGTCTAGGAGTGGCGGCTGCTTCTACATCTCCTATTCCTAGATTCTGTAGAGTTCTCTTTACCTTTTACTAAGCAATCCCTTATTATCCCAACTTGTGATACTTAATGATTCTTTAAAAAATTTAATTAGGCATTTTTATTTCTTTCTCTGTGAAATGCCTCTTTGTATTCTTTGCTCATTAAAAAAAACCCACTTGGGCTTCCCTGGTGGCGCAGTGGTTGTGAGTCTGCCTGCTAATGCAGGGGACACGGGTTCGAGCCCTGGTCTGGGAAGATCCCACATGCCGCGGAGCAGCTGGGCCCGTGAGCCACAATTGCTGAGCCTGCGCGCCTGGAGCCTGTGCCCCGCAACGGGAGGGGCCGCGATAGTGAAAGGCCCGCGCACCGCGATGAAGAGCGGTCCCCGCACCGCGATGAGGAGTGGCCCCCACTTGCCGTAACCAGAGAAAGCCCTCGCACGAACCGAAGACCCAACACAGCCAAAAATAAAAAAAATAAATAAATAAATAAAGTAGCTATAAAAAAATTAAAAAAAAAAACAACAAAGTAAACCACCCTACAAAAAATAACCTAGTACTAAAAAAAAAAAAAAAAAAAAAAACCCACTTTATTGAAGTATGACTGACATATAAAAAGCTGTAACTATTTAATGTATACAACTTGATGAGTTTAGAGATAATTATATACCCATGAAACCATTACCACAATCTATGCCAATCACTTCCAACAGTTTCCTCCTGCCCTCTTCATTTATTGACATATTATATGATAAGAACACTAAACATAAAATCTATCTTCTTGGTATACAATGGAGTATTGTTAATAATAGGCACTATGCCTTACAGTAGATGTCAAGGACTTATTATTTTGCATAACTGACAATTTGTACCCTTTGACTAATACCTCTCTATTCTCTCTCTCCCCCAGCCTTTGGCAACCACCAGTATACTCTCTGCTACTATGAGTTTACTATTTTAGATTTCTCATATAAGTGATATCATGTAGTGTTTGTCCTTCTGTGTCTGCCTTATTTCACTTAACATAATGTCCTGCAGGTTCATCCATGTTGTCACAAATGACAGATTTCCTTCCTTTTAAGGCTGGATAATATTCCATTGTAAATGTATACCATATCTTTTTTATCCATTCATACCTAAATGGACATTTAGGTTATTTCCATTTCTTGGCTCTTGTGAATAATGCTGCAATGAACATGGGAGTGCAGATATATCTTTGAGATCTGATTTCCATTCTTTTGGATATATACCCAGAAGTGGGCCTGCTGGATCATATGGTAGTTCTATTTTTGAGGAACATCCATATTGTTTTCCATAGAGGCTGTACCAATCTACATTCCCACTAATAATGCACAAATGTTCCCTTTTCCCCACACCTTTGCCACTTGTTATCTTTTATTTTTTTGATAATAGCCGTCCTAACAAGTGTGAGGTAATATTTCACTGAGATTTTGATTTGAATTTCCCTGATGATTAGTGATTAAACACATTTTCATATACTTGTTGGCCATTTGTATGTGTTTTTTGAAGAAATGTCTATACAGTCCCTTTGCCTATTTTAAAAATTGTGTTTTGTTTTTTTTTGTTTTTGCTATTGGGTTATAGGAATTCCCCATATATTTTATATATTAACCCTTTATCAAATATATGGTTTGCAAATACTTTTTGCCACTCTGTAGGTTGTTCTTCCTTTTGTTGATGGTTTCCTTTGCTGTGCAGAATCTTCTTAATTTGATGTAGCCCCATTTGTCTATTTCTGTTTTTGTTGCTTGAACTTTTGGTGTCATATCAAATAAATCATCACCAAGACCAATGTCAAGAAGCTCTCCCCCTTTGTTTTCTTCTAGGAGTCTACGGTTTCAGGTCTTACTTTTAAGCCTTTAATCTATTTTGAGTTAATTTTTGTGTATGGTGTAAGATAAGGGTCCAACTTCATTATTTTGTATGTGGATATCCAACATCATTTATTGAAGGGGCTATCTTTTCCCCATTGTGTGTTCTTGGCACCCTTGTCAAAGATTATTTGATTATATATGTGTAGGTTTATTTCCAAGCAATTTGGTTCCACTGGTCTATATGTCTATTTTTATGTTATGACCATACTGTTTCAATTAATGTAGCTTCATAACATATTTTGAAATCAGTAAGTGTTATGCCTTCAGCTTTGTTCTTTTTGTTCAAAATGGCTTTGGCTATTCGGGATCTTTTGTGGTTCCACATAAATTTTAGAATTGTTTTCTCTATTTCTATAAGAAGTGCCATGCAGATTTTGATAGGGATTGCACTGAATCTGTAGATCACTTTGGGTAGTATGGATATTTTAACAAAAATTCTTCCAATCAATGAACATAGCATTTCTTTCCATTTATTTGTGTCTAACATTTTTCATGAATGTCTTACAGTTTTCAGTGTACAAGTGTTCCGTCTCCTTGGTTGAGTTCATCCCTAAGTACTTTATTCTTCTTGATGCTACTGTAAATGAGATTGTTTTCTTAATTTCCTTTTTGGATAGTTTG
Organism: Balaenoptera acutorostrata; assembly: GCF_949987535.1. Classification (NCBI taxonomy): domain Eukaryota; kingdom Metazoa; phylum Chordata; class Mammalia; order Artiodactyla; family Balaenopteridae; genus Balaenoptera; species Balaenoptera acutorostrata. The sequence goes on along the minus strand of NC_080085.1, from coordinate 26,958,678 downwards.
TTGCTGGTGTTTAAAATGTTGACTTTATATCCTGTAACTTTAATGAATTTATTAGTTCTAACAGATTTTTTTGGGCATGTGGGGAGTCTTTACGGTTTTCTACATATAAGATCATGCCATCTGCAAACAGAGACAATTTTACTTCTTCCTCTCCTGTTTGGATCCCTTTTATTTATTGTTCTTGCCTAATTGCCCTGCCTAGCACTTCCAGTATTATGTTGAATAGAAGTGTTGAGAGTGGGCATCCTTGCCATGTTCCAGATCTTAGAGGAAAATCTTTCATTTTTTCACCATTGACTATGATGTTAGCTGTGAACTTTTCAAATATGGCCTTTATTGTTTTGAAGTAAATTCCTTCTTTATCTTATTTATTGAGATTATTTTTAATCATGAAAAGGGTATGGAATTTTGTCAAATGCTTTTTCTACTTCTATTGAGATTATCATGTGATTTTTATCCTTCATTCTGTCAATGTGATATATCACATTGATCAATTTATATATGTTGAGTCACCCTTGCATCCCACTTGGTCATGGTGTATGATCCTTTTATTGTGCTGTTGAATTCAGTTTGCTAATATTTTGATGAGGATTTTTGCATCCATGTTCATCAGGGAAATTGGCCTGTAGACTTCTTTTCTTGTGGTGTCTTTGTCTGGTATTGGGATGATGCTGGTCTCGTAAAATGAGTTTAGAAGTATTTCCTCTTCTTTTCTTTTTTGGAAGAGTTTAAGAAATATTGGTATTAATTCTCCTTTACATATTTTATAGAATTCACCTGGAAGCCATCTGGTCCTTGGATTTTCTTGGGAGGTTTTTTATTATTGATTCAATCTCCTTATTAGTGATTGGTCTATTCTGATTTTTATTTCTTCATGATTCAGTCTTGGTAGGTTGTATGTTTCTAGGAATTTATCCAATTCTTAAATGTTACCTATTTTGTTGGCATGTAACTGTTCACAGTAGTTTTTTATGATCCTTAGTATTTCTGTGTTATCAGTTTTAGTGTCTCCTCTTTCATTTCTGATTATTTGTGTCTTCTCTCTCTCTCTTTTTTTAGTTAGTCTAGCTAAAGGTTTGTCACTTTTGTTTATTTTTTAAAAAGAAACTAGCTCTTAGTTTCACTGATCTTTTCCATTGTCTTTCTAGTCTTTTTAAATTTCTTTCTGCTCTGATCTTTGTTATTTCCTACCTTCTACTAACTTTGGGCTTAGTTTGTTATTCTTTTTCTAGTTCCTTGAGGTGTAGATTGTTTGAGATATTCTTTTTTTTTTTTTTTTTTTTTTTTTTAAAGAAAGGAATTTCTTTTTTTTTTTTTTTTTTTAATGAGGATCTTGAATCAGATGCGTATGTTTGATTGATTGATTGATTTTGGCTGTGTTGGGTCTTCGTTTCTGTGCGAGGGCTTTCTCCAGTTGTGGCAAGCGGGGGCCACTCTTCATCGCGCTGCGCGGGCCTCTCTCGTTGCGGAGCACAGGCTCCAGACGCGCAGGCTCAGCAGTTGTGGCTCACGGGCCCAGCCGCTCTGCGGCATGTGGGATCTTCCCAGGCCAGGGCTCGAACCCGTGTCCCCTGCATTAGCAGGCAGATTCTCAACCACTGCGCCACCAGGGAAGCCCGAGATATTCTTTTTTAATGCAGACATCTGTGCTATAAACTTCCCTCTTAGTATTGCTTTTGTTGCATCCCATAAGTTTTGATATGTTCTGTTTTCATTTTTGTTGAGATATTTTCTAATTTCCTTTTTGATTTATTCTTTGATTCAATAGTTGTCAAGAGTGTGTTGTTTAATTTCCATGTATTTGTGAGTTTTCCCATTTTCATTTAGCAATTGATTTCTAATTTTATTCCATTGTGGTCATAAAAAAATACTTAGAAATATTTCAGTCTTCTTAAATTTGTTAAGACTTATTTTGTGACCCAGCATGTGATCTCTTCTGGAGAATGTACCATATGTACTTGAGGAGAATGTGTATTCTGTTGCTGTTGGGTTGGATGTTCTATATATGTCTATTAGGTTCATTTGGTCTACAGTGCCATTCAAATCTGCTGTTCCCTTAAAGACTTTGTCTGGAAAATCTAACCATTTTTGAATTTGGGTTAGTGAAGTTTCCTAGTATTATTATTACTGTCTATTTCCCCTTCAGATCTGTCAATATTTGCTTTACCTATTTAGGCATTCTGATTTTGGGTACATATATATTTACAGTTGTTCTATCTTCCTGTTGAATTGACAGTTTTATCATTATGTAATTTTTTTTTGTCTTGTGACAATTTTGACTTAAAGTCTGTTTTGTCTAATGTAAGTATAGTCATCTCTGCTTTCTTTTGTTTATCATCTGGGTGGAATATCTTTTTCCATCCCTTCACTTTCGGCTTATATGCATCCTAAATCTAAAGTGAGTCTCCTGTAGACAGCATATGTTGTTTCTTTATACATTCAATCACTCTGTATCTTTTGATTAATGGCTTTAATCTATTTATATTTAAAGTAATTATTGACAGGTAGGACTTACTATTGCCGTTTTGTTCATTATTTTCTTTCTGCTTTGTAGTGCTTTTGTTCCTCTCTTCCTCTTTTGCTGTCTTCCTTTGTGATTTGATTTTTTTTGTAGTAATGCACTTTGATTATTTTTAATCATCTTTTTTACTTCTACTGTAGTTTTTTTGTGTGGTTATCGTGAGGCTTGAATAGAACTTCTTATAGTTATACTACTCTATTTTAAATTAATAACAACTTAACTTCAATTGCATATGACATTTCTACATATTAACTCCACCTCCTTTATGTTATTAATACCAGTATTTACTTCTTTTTATATCATATATCTACTAACAAAGTTTTGTGCTTATGTTTGTTCTTAATGCCTTTGTCTTTTAACACCAGGGTTAAATGTGTTCTATGCACCACTATTACAGTATCACATTATTCTATATTTGCCTATATATTTACTTTTACCAGTGAGATTTATACATATATATGCTTTTGTGTTGCTGTTCAGTGTCCTTTCATTTCAATTTGAAGGACTCCCTTTAGCACTTCTTGTAAAGCATGTCTAGTGGTGAAGAATTCTCTGTTTTTGTTTGTCTGGAAAGTTTTATCTTTCCTTGACTTTTAAAAAAAATATTTACTTATTTATTTATTTAGGCTGTGCTGGGTCTCAGTTGTGGCATGCGGGATCTTTAGTTGTGGCATGCATGTGGGATCTAGTTCCTTGACCAGGGATCGAACCAGGGCCCCCTGCATTGGGAGTGCAGAGCCTTACCCACTGGACCACTAGGGAAGTCCCTCTTTCCTTGACTTTTAAAGGACAGTTTTGTCAGGTACAGTTAGTATTACTGGTTTGTAGTTATTTTCTTTGAGCACTTTGAATATATCATCCCACTCTTTCTTGGACTGCAAGGTTTCTGCTGAGAAATCTGCTGCTAGTTTTATGGGAGTCCCCTTGTATGTAATGAGTCACTTTTCTCTTGCTGCTTTCACGATTCTCTTTATCTCTAACTTTTGACAATTTATTGGCATACTTTGGAGATACTGTGGGTTTGGTTCCAGACCACCACAATAAAGTGAATATCACAATAAAGCAAGTTTTAGTTTCCTAGTACATACAAAAGTTACAGTTACACACAAAAACAACTAGAACTGATAAACAAATTCAGCAAGGTAGCAGGATACAAGATTAACATACAGAAATCTGTTGCATTTCTTTACACTAACAATGAAATATCAGAAAGGTAATGTTAAAAAAAAACCAATCCCTTTTAAAATCACTTCAAAAAATAATAAAATACTTAGGAATAAACCTGACCAAGGAGGTGAAAAACTTATATGCTGAGAACTATAAAACATTGATAAAGGAAATTGAAGATGATTCAAGGAAGTGGAAAGATAGCCCATGCTCTTGGATTGGAAGAATTAATATTGTTAAAGTGGTCATGCTACCCAAAGCAATCTACAGATTTAATGTGATTCCTATCAAATTACCCCTGACCTTTTTCACAGAACTAGAACAAATAATCCTAAAATTTCTATGGAACCATAAAAGACCCAGAATTGCCAAAGCAATACTGAGGAAAAAGAACAAAGCAGGAGGCATAACCCTCCCAGACTTCAGACAATACTAGAAAGCTGCAGTAATCAAAACAGTGTGGTATTAGCACAAAAACAGCCATATGGATCAATGGAACAGAATAGAGAGTCCAGAAATAAACCCACACACCTATGGTCAATTAATTTTTGACAAAGGAGGCAAGAATATACAATGGAGAAAAGATGGTCTCTTAAGCAAGGGGTGTTGGGAAAACTGGACAGCTACATGTAAATCAATGAAATTAGAACACACCCTCACACCATACACAAAAATAAACTCAAAATGGCTTAAAGACTTAAATATAAGACATGATACCACAAAACTCTTAGAAGAGAACATAGACAAAACATTCTCCGAAAGAAATCATATCCATGTTTTCTTAGGTTAGTCTCCCAAGGCAATAGAAATAAGAGCAAAAGTAAACAAATGGGACCTAATCAAACTTCAAAGCTTTAGCACAGCTAAGGAAACCATCAACAAAATGAAAAGACAACCTATGGATGGGGAGAAAATATTTGCAAATGATGCGACTGACAAGGGCTTAATTTCCAAAATATACAAACAGCTCATATGACTCAATATCAAAAAAACAACCCAATCAAAAAATGGGCAGAAGACCTAAATAGACATTTCTCTAAAGAAGACATACAGATAGCCAATATTCACATGAAAAGATGCTCTACATTGCCAGTTATTAGAGAAATGCAAATCAAAACTACAGTGAGGTACCACCTCACACTGGTCAGAATGGCCATCATTAAAAAGGCTACAAATAACAAATGCTGGAGAGGGTGTGGAGAAAAGGGAACCCTCCTATACTGTTGGTGGGATTGTAAATAGGTGTAGCCACTATGGAAAACAGTTAAGGAGTCTCCTTAAAAAGCTAAAAATAGAGTTGCCAGACGATCCAGTAATACCACTCCTGGGCAAATATCTGGAGAAAACTCTAATTCAAAAAGATATATGCACACCCCAGTGTTAGTAGCAGCACTATTTACAATAGCCAAGACATGGAAGCAACCTAAATGCCCATCAACAGACGAATGGATAAAGAAAATGTGGTGTATGTGCGTGTGCACATGCACGCGCGCATGCACACACACACACACACACACACACACAATGGAATACTACTCAACCGTAAAAAAGAATGAATATATAATATCATTTGCAGCAATATGGATGGACCTAGAGGTTATCATACTAAATGAAGTCAGAAAGAGAAAGACAAATACCATATGATATTACTTATATGTAAAATCTAAAACATGATACAAATGAACTTATTTACAAAACAGAAACAGACTCACAGACATAGAAAACAAACTTACAGTTACCAAAGGGGAAAGGGGGGGAGGGATAAATTAGGAGTTTAGGATTAGCAGATACAAGTTACTTTATATAAAATAGATAAACAACAAGGTACTACTGTATAGCACAGGGAACTATATTCAATATCCTGTGATAAACCATAATGGAAAAGAATACACACACACACACACACACAGACATATATATCTGAATCACTTTGCTATACACCATAAATTAACACAACATTGTAAATCAACTATATGTCAATTTAAAAAAAAGTTACGGGAATTCCCTGGCGGTTCAGTGGTTACAACTCCATGCTTCCACTGCAGGGGGCATGGGTTCAATCCCTGGTCAGGGAACTAAGATCTCACAAGCCACACGGTGTGGCCAAAAAAAAAAAAAAGTTATGTTTACACTATACTGTATTTATTAAGTGTGCAATAGCATTATGTCTAAAAAAAAAAGTACACACCTTAATTAAAAACACCTTATTGCTAAAACCATCATCTGAGCCTTCAGCAAGTTGTAATCTTTTTGCAATAGTAACATCAAAGAACACTTATCACAGATCACCATAACAATATAATAATAAAGTTTGAAATATTGTGACAATGACTAAAATGTGATACAGAGACACAAAGTGAGGAAATGCTGTTGAAAAATGGCACTGGTAGACTTGCTCTATGCAGGGTTGCCACAAAACTTCAATTTGTTAAAAAAAAAAAAAAAGCAATGTCTGTGAAGCACAATAAAGCGAAGCACAATAAAACAAGGTATGCCTGTAACTATAATGTGTAGTAGTATAGACCTCTTTAGGTTCAACCTGTTCGAATCTTTTGGGTTTCATGAATCTGGATGTCCATTTTCCTCCCCAGATTTGGGAAGTTTTCAGTCATTATTTCCTTTAATAAGCTTCCTGCCTCTTTCTCTTTTTCTTCTCTTTCTGAGATTTCCATGATGCATGTATTGATATGAGGGCTGGGATCTCCTATTCTGCTATCTTGCTGATGTCACTTCTCATTAATAATTCTTTATATCAAACTTCCTCTGTGTGCTTTTTCTTTCTTGATTTGACTCAGACTGGTATGTTTCCCAAACCATTTCTCTCTCTTTAGTCTTCTCCTTTGGTGTAAAGGGTAGGGCAGGAGATAGGCCTTGCCCTAAGTATTTGCCAAATTCCCCAGTAGAAATAATTAAGTCACAGCACCCATTAGTCTCTTCTGGAGCTTTGCAGATTTTGTAGCTTGAGGTACCCCTAATTTCAATATGCCTTTCCTTTCCTTCTAGTTACCACTGCTCTAAGGCAGATAAGCTCAGACTGTGGTGGTCTCTATTGTTGGAAAAGGGTCATAGAGAAGGGGGACATGAAGAATGACGAGCTCTAGCTGATCTTCTAGAGAATTTAAAATCAAACACATCCTGCCTTCACAAAAATTAATTTTCTTCCAAAAGTCTGTCTATAAGAGACAAAAGACAAAGGCCTATAAGAGAAATCCAGTTTTCTCTCTAATACATACTGGACTTTTATTTATTGGGAAGTAACACTTCTGTTTTATTACCTTAAAAGAACATTTGCCTTCTCTCAGCTTTAATTTACGTTACAAAGCATGCCACATTATTTGATAATAACTGGTCACAATGATTGCAATCTCTTTCCTCCTTGAAATGTGTGTGTGTTTATGTATCTTTTAAATTTTAAATTAAAAAAAGTTCAACTTAAGGAATAAAACAGGTTACTAACAAAATATATTTAGAAATAATTTATAAAATGAGGAATTATTACCATTTATTTCTAAAACTGCTTCCCCTTTTTGTACTAACTTTTCAGTTGGTTGAAGTTATTTTTACATTCTTTTAACCCACAAGGCAGCTGGTCTTTGACCATGTCTCTCATTCTGTTCATTACTTCTGAGTCTTTTGCACTGATGCCAAAGCACCAAATGCAACTGAACATCTTTAGAATACAAGCTAATTTACTGCAGAAGAAAACTTTTATGTTATTTTTAATAGCTTTATTGAGCTATAACTGACATATAATGAAATTCACATACTTAAAGTGTACAATTTGATGTGTTCTGACATATGTACACACTCATGAACTCATCACCACAATCAAGATAATGAACATTTTACTCCCAAAAGCTTCTTCATGCCCCTTTGTAATCCTTCTCTCCTGGACCCTCCATCTCATCTCTCCAGGCAATCACTGATGTATTTTTTGTTGCTATTGATTAGTTTGTATATTTTAGAGTTTTATGTAAATGGAATCATATGGTATGTACTCATTTCTGTTTGGTTTTTTTTAAACACAGAAAAATTACTTTGAGATTCATCCAGGTTGTTGTATGTATTACTAGTGCATTTCTTTCTATTGTTTAGTAATATTCCATTGCATGAGACATCACAATCTTTTGATTCATTCACTTGTTGATGGACATCTAGAATATTTTTAGTTTTTGGTTATTACCAGTATAGCTGTAAAGTATGACGTTTGTATACAAGTCTTTGTGTGGATATATGCTTTTATTCCTCTTTCATTGGGCAAATAACTAGAAATGGAATAGTTGAATTATATGGTTGGTGTATGTTTAACTAGTTGATAAACCGTAAAAATGTCTTCTGAAGTGACTGTACCATTTTACATTTCCACCAGAAATGTGTGAAAGCTGTAGTTGCTCCACATCCTCACCAAAACTTGGTATGGTCAGTCATTTTAATTTTGGACATTCTAATAGGTGTGTAGTAGTAGCTCATTATAATTTTAACTTGCATTTCATTGAGCTAATGATGTTGATCATCTGTTTATGTGCTTGTTTGACATCCATTTATCTTCTTTGGTGCAGTATCTATTCAATTTTTTTGCCTATTTTTAAATTGGGTTGTTTTCATATTATTGAGATTTGAGAGTTCTTTATATATTCTGAATACTATTTATCATATATGTAATTTGCATATATTTTCTCCCAATAGGTGGCTTGTCTTTTTATTCTCTTAACACTATTTTTTTTGAAGAGCAGAAGTTCTTAATTTGGTTGAAGTCTAATTTACCATTTCTTTTATGCATCATGGTTTTAGCGTCATATATAAGAAATCATTGCCTAACCCAATGTCATAGAGATTTTCTTTCATGATTTTCTAGACAATTTATGGTTATCGGTTTTACGTTTATGTATCTTATCCATTTTTAGTTCATTTTTGTATATGATGTGAGGTATGCACTGACGTTTACTTTTTTACACATGGATATCCAACTGTTCCAGCACAATTTGTTGAATAAACTCATCTTTCTGTGTTGAATTGTCATTGCACCTTTGTCAAAAATCAATAGACCATGTGGGTGTGGGTCTGTTTAGGATCCCCTATTCTGATCAATTGATCTACTTATGAATCTTTACACTAATACCAACTGCAATTTTATAGTAACTCTTGAGGTCAAGTGATTATAAGTCCTCCAACTTTTCTCCTGTTTTTGAAAGTTGTTTTGGGTATTCTAGGTTATTTGCATTTCCATGTAAATTTTAGAATTATCTTGTTAAGATTTACAAATAATCATGCTGGGATTTTAATTGGGTTGCTTTGAATTGACATCTTCAGAATACTGAGTCTTCCAAGCCATGAACATGGCATAACTCTCTTTTTATTTAGGTCATCTTTAATTTCTCTCAGCAATGTTTTTTCGTTTTTGTAGTTTTCCATGTACTGGTATCAGACATTTTTTCATCAGATTCATTCCTAGGTATTTTGTATAGTTGCCCCTATAGATATTATTTTTATAATTTCAATTTTTAATTTTTCTTTTTTTAAACATTAAAAAAAACTTTTAATTTTTAATTAATTTTATTTATTTATTTTTGGCTACATTGGGTCTTTGTTGCTGTGGGCTTTCTCTAGTTGTGATGAGTGGGGGCTACTCTTCGTTGCGGTGCACGGGCTTCTCATTGCGATGGCTTCTCTTGTTGTGGAGCACGGGCTCTAGGTACGTGGGCTTCAGTAGTTGTGGCATGCGGGCTTCAGTAGTTGTGGTGTGTGGGCTCTGGAATGCAGGCTCAGTAGTTGTGGTGCATGGGCTTAGTTGCTCCACGGCATGTGGGATCTTCCCAGACCAGGGCTCGAACCCGTGTCCCCTGCAATGGCAGGTGGATTCTTAACCACTGTGCTATCAGGGAAGTCCAATTTTTAATTTTTCATTGCTAGTATATAGAGGTACAAGTGATTTTTGTGTACTGAGCTTGTATTATGCAACTTGCTAAACTCACTTATTAGTGTACCTTGTGATTCTATACGCTTTTTTTTTTTTTACAGAGAAAAGTACTTTATTTGTGAATAAAACAGTTTTATTCTTTCTGTCCAATGTGGATGCCTTTCATTTCTTTTTCTTGGCCTCTTGCACTGGCTACAACCTCCAATACAATTTTGAATAGAACTAGTGAGAGTGGATATCCTTGCCTTGTTCCTGATCTTAGAAGAAAAGCTTTTAGTTTTTTACTGTTCACCATTAACTGAGGTTAGCTGTAGGTTTTTCTTAGATGCATTTTATTAGGTTGTGGATATTCCCTTCTATTCCTAATTTGTTGAGAGTTTTTACTGATTAATTTTTGAATGTTAAACCAACCTTGCATTCCTGGGTGAACCCCACTTGATCATGATGTGTTATCCTTTTTATATATTGTCGGATTCAATTTTCTGGGGCAATCATAGAGGTTACCTAGTATGTTTCCTGTCTCAGGGATTATTGTTCTTCATTACCTAATGTCCAGTGTTTTGAAAGCTGTTGTTTCCTAACTCTGTCCATGTAAATCTAGACCCTGTTACTCCATCTTGGCTAGAAGCAGAAGTCCAAATGCTGCATTATTAACATAAACTTTGAAGGAATTGTGATAAAAAAAAATAACTACCTCTTTTTGATTACAAGCCAAAATAAGGTGTATGTTTCCATACTAAGAAATGACAGAAAACACTCAGGAAGAGAGTAAATGGAAATGGAAATTCACTGCTCAGGAGGAGACATCTTCAGGTTTGAGGAAGTCAGACTTTGATAGTTTTGCTAACTCTTTTATTGGAACAACAAATTAAACATATTTTATAGGGAAAGCAGAAATAGCACTTCTTTCATTGATATTATTTATATTTCTATTCTAAGAGAAGGTGTTGTTGGTATATATACACACACACACACAGGAATGGGGAAACACAGTGAAAGTAAAATAAGAAAAAAAACCTTTATATCAATTGGTGTACCTCATGCTGAAATCCTTTAAATTGAACCTAGGCCCTCCAAAAATCAATGCTGGTGTCTTCTTATGGGTTAAAAAGACATTCAATATTCATAGAATTGCTCATCCACAACTTTTAAGATAGGTATACTTGTTACTGATTGTCCCACAAGTTCAGGAATACTTCAGCTTTGAGAATACATTCCAACTATTACAATTCTTACTTCTCCTTAAATGGCAAGGCAGAATTAAACCTCACTAGCAAAAGAAGTTGTTCCAGACATACTCGGTGTTTATAAACAGAAGCTTGTGGGTGAAGACAATGTCTCCTTAACTTGTCAGCAATTCGATACTGCATTTATAGACAAATTAGAGCGGCCTAAAAGCTAGAACTTAAAGAATTATATTGGCCTAATTTAGCTGTGGGGCCACTGTCCTAGAGTATTCCTTTTATTTTCCTAGGGGTTTTGTTTAACTTTTCAATGATCTATTTATTAATTCACATAACAGTGCTTTTAAAAAGGCCTTGATATACCATATCAGGATCTGCTTGAAGACCCAGGCCCAGTAGGAACAAGCCACTACTATGATGCTTTCCTCTAGACACATCTCTTTTCATGTCTGCAGCAACTCACTTTTTACGATGTAAATTGAGCTCCTTCTGAGAGAGGTATGTGAACTCTTTGTGCTTTAGTCATACTTGATCATTTTATTGGGTACAGATCCAGGTGTAGGCAACAATCATTATTTTTTATCTTAAATTTCATCTCCTTTGAATAGGATGAAATCTCAGCTACCAGAGCACATTAATTAATACAGCAGTTTATATGCATGACAGTTGCCTATGTCAGTCTGAGATCTTATGACTCATATTTTCCTTCAATGGACTTCCCATTTCTTCGACACTTAATATTTGTGGAGCAGTGAAATTTTTCTGCTCCAAAGACCATTAGAAGAAAGACAACATAGTTTAAAGCGGTATTAACAAGAGAGCATACTTTGAGCTCTAGTTTCAGATTGACCTAAATTTAAATCTTGGCTTTTTCTTTTTAATAAATTTATTTATTTTATTTATTTATTTTTGGCTGCGTTGGGTCTTCATTGCTGCGCTCGGGTTTTTCTCTAGTTGCGACGAGCGGGGGCTCCTCTTCGTTGCGGTGCGCGGGCTTCTCATTGCGGTGGCTTCTCTTGTTGCGGAGCACAGGCTCTAGGTGCACGGGCTTCAGTAGTTGTGGCTTGCGGGCTCTAGAGCACAGGCTCAGTAGTTGTGGCGCACAGGCTGAGTTGCTCCGCGGCATGTGGGATCTCCCCGGATCAGAGCTCGAACCCGTGTCCCCTGCATTGGCAGGTGGATTCTTAACCACTGCGCCACCAGGGAAGCCCTAAATCTTGGCTTTATTACTTACCAGCTGTGTAATTTTGCCTCAGTTTCCTCATTTTTAATAAATGGAATATGACTAGTATCTAATTCATGGGGCCATGAAAATGAATAAAAGAAATAAAAACATGTAAAGGGCTTAGTAGTGTGCCTAACACACAGCGAGGGCTTCAGAAATTATATTTTTGCCTCAGATTAAAACCAGAACACTGGGAATGTTTTCAAGGGAGTGTTTTGTGGTCATCTTTGTATTTTCAAATAGATGAAAATTTCTGATTTTCCTGAGAAAATAACAAATGGAAGTAGGTTACTGGGATTTGGTGACCTTGGCCCTCTCAGGATGATTTTGTCTTAAACCACAGCCTCCCTTGTTTCCTCTTGAGGCCCCATCCAACATGGGCTTTGTTCATTCCTCGAACACACCGTATTTTCTCTCAACTCTGAGCCTATAAGCATGTAGTTATTTCTGCTCAGTTTCTTCACTCCCAAGTCTCAGCCTGGCAAACTGCATCTTATTCTAGTCTCAGTTGAAAAGTCATTTCCTGGGGAGGCCCTGCCTGATCAGGATTAGGTCAGGTTCCCTCTTATTATCCACTCCAGATCACCTGTATTTCTTCTTTTCTTTCATTTGTCATAACTGTTATTACCTGTTTAGGATCTTACTTCCACATGACACCAGGAGATCCCTGACCCTAGGGACCTCCAGCTCTTTTCCCATGCCTAGCACAGGGCCTAAAGAAGAATAGATCCTGAAAAGTATTTGCTGAAATTATTGAGATGAGGCCCCACGATCAATGGTGCAACTCAGCCGGTAAATCCAGTGTGTAAGTTTTCCTGTATAACAAACCACCCTAAAGTGGAGTTTGTTCATTTAAAACCATGGCCATTTTATTTCCTCACTATTTGGTGTGTCAGCAACTTGGGCTTGTGTCAGCAATCTGGATCAGCTGAATAATTCTTTTGCTGTTCTTGCTTTTGGTCGTGCACGTGGCTAGTCATCTGGGGGGTTGCCTTATGGCTGGATGGTCTCACACAGTCTCATTCACACTTCTAGTAGTTGACAGTGGCTGTCAACTGGGTCTTTCTTTCCCTTGGACCTCATCATCAAAGAAGTTAGCCTGGGATTCCCCACATGTCTGCTTCAGCATCCCAAGAGGTGAGAACAGAAGCTTCAAGTCTCCTGAGGGCTAGCTTAGAACTGGCATGGCATAATTTCTGCTGTATTCTATTGGTTAAAGCAAGTCGTAAGTCCATCCCAGATTCAAGGGGTGAGAAAATAAACTCCACCTCTTGATGGAATGAACAGCTACATTGCAAAAAGTATGTCAAGAGTTATATTGCAAAAAGTATGCATTCAGGGGTAGGAGTAATTTTTGTGGTCATCTTCGCAAACAATCTACCACATCCATTCACCAGTAGTGCAAAAACAGCCTAATTACCTGGCAAGTGAAGGGGGTTCAGACAAGGCACACAGGACAGAGAGAAGTGGGTTTGTATGTGACAGGAGCAAGCTAGGTAATAAGTATGTACCTGGTCTCTGAAGTGAAGGGGAGAAAACTTTGTAGACAGAGAGGGGTCTTCTCATAGAGACCAAGGGTGGAAAGGCACATTTGAGAGAGCATCTGATCATTCTACAGAGTAGAATCCTGAAACAGAAAGGATGGAAAGGATTGCAAAGACTACATGACAAATGGAGTGCCAATCTGAACTAACTTCAGGCTGGAGAAGTGGAAAAAGGAGACTATAGAAAGCTGACAGGAGAGAGCCTCCAAACCATTATTTGAGGTTTGGTTAGTAACGCCCAAGGACATCCTTTTACAGCACAGAGTAATGACACATGATTACTATGATGATACCAATTCATCAAAAACAATTTATATTTAAGGCTGTCTGTTAAAGAAATTAGTAATTTATTTAGAATAATTTCCATCAAACATAGCAACACCTGTGATTTTAAGTCATAAGGGATTAAATTATTTGGAAATTTTTGAAACGTTTTCATATGGAAAACATTTATTCTACAAATCTGGTGAAGAATTGGAGTGTTACCATTTTTCTATATACTTATTTACCTGGCATTTCTTCTTAAGCCCAGAAATACAGGATAGAGATGACAATGTGATTTATGCCACTGGAGTTGTGTACTCAGGTGCATGCTAGTGTTGTTCAATGCACACAACCATATATGGTGTAAACCTACTTTCACGAGGGCATCACTTACCTCCACATGAGCATATGTGGAGTCCAGAAAATTCCATGATATAGACTGATGGTAATGGCTTTCCTTGAGCTGTGTAGTCTACCCAAGCACCCATGAGATAAATCTACATTCATGACTATCATTTATTTCTACATTGAGCATATGAGGAATCCAGAAAATTTATGATTTAGAATGTGATGGGAATGGCACTCATTGAATTATGCAGGGCACCTGACTGAACATGGAATAAATCCACCTCCATGTGCCCATTAATTACCACTACACTGAGGATATAAGTAACCCAGAAAGATATATGGTCTAGATCATGAAGTAAACCACCTCCATCGAGTTGTGCAGTGCACCCAACAGTACACAGAATACGTCTACTTTCACGTGTCCTTCACTAACCTCCACACTGAGCATGGAGAAATCCAGAATGAACCACAGACTGGGATGTGATTGGCACTCCTAGAGTTGTGCAGTTCACTCATCTGTATATGGATTTCTTTTCTACCTTCATGTGGTCACCACTTACTACCACACTAAATTTACTACCACACCGAATACACAAAGTATCTTGAAAGATTCATGGCTAATATTAGCATGTTAATTGCACTCCTTTAGTTGTACAGTGCCCCAAATGTACATGGAATAAATATACTTTAATATGGCAATCACCTAACTCTACATTGAGATGTGTGGAGTCAAGAATGACGAGTAGCATAAACTTTGATGTGAATGGCAACACTTGAGTATGCAGTACATACAGTCCTTCATGGAGTATGTTTACTTTCATGCAATCGTCATTTCCCACCACACGAGCATATGAAGTGCCCAGTAAGACCAAGGGAATAGACTGTGATTTGAAGGGCCCTTCTGGAGTTAGTGCACTAAACCATACATGGAATAAGTCTATTTCTATGCGGCCATCACTTAGCTCTACTTTGAGGATATGAGGAATCAGGAAAGAACCATGACTACAGTCGACTCTGATGTGAAAGGTACTTGTTTAATGTACAATGCACACTATCATTCAGGAATAAGTTTACTTTATTGTGGCCATCCATTACCTTCACACTGAATATGTGAAGCATCCAAAGAATCTATGGCCTGGATTGTGACATGAATGGCACTTCTTCATTGTGCAGTGCACTGAACTATACATAGAATAAGTCTGCTTTCATGTGGGCATTATTTACCACAACTTTAAGAATGGAGAGGTCTAGAAAACACTATGAACTAGACCAAATAGTCAATGAAATCCATTTAGTTGTGCAGTTCATGCATATAGGTAGTGAATACATCTACTCTGATGTGGTAATCTCTTACTTGCATATTGATCACATGAGGAGATCAGAAAGGTGTATCGTATATAATAGTATATAAATGGCACACTGTGAGTTGTGCAGTGCACCCAAACTACAAAACATATTTCACTTTTATGATGCCTTTAGTTACCTCCACATTGATCATATGAGGAGTCCACAAATATTCGTGGCACTAGACCGTTGTATGAATGGCATCCCTTGAATATGCAGGACAAAGAACCATTCATGGAATAAATCTAGTTCAATGAAGCCATCATTTTCCTTTACATTGGGCATATGAGCAGTCAGGAAAGATCCATGATATAGACTGATGTGGATGGCAACCTTTGGGTATATAGTGCATACAATTTTTCATGGCACAATCTTTTTAAAAAAATAATTAACATAATATTATATTAGTTTCAGGTATACAATGTAATGATTCAATATTTGTATATATTGCAAAATGATCACCACAGGTCCAGTCACCACCCATCACCAAACATAATTATGAAATTTTTTTGTCTCGTGATGAGAACTTTCAAGATCCACTCTCCTAACTACTATCAAATATGCAATACAGTATTATTAACTGTAGTCACCATGTTGTACATTACATCCCCAAGATTTATTCATTTTATAAGTGGAAATTTGGGGACTTCCCTGGTGGCGCAGTGGTTGAGAATCTGCCTGCCAATGCAGGGGACACGGGTTCGATCCCTGGTGCAGGAAGATCCCACATGCCACGGAGCAACTAAGCCCGTGCACCACAACTACTGAGCCTGCACTCTAGAGCCCGTGAGCCACAACTACTGAGCCCATGTGCCACAACTACTGAAGCCCGCGTGTCTAGAGCCCATGCTCCACAACAAGAGAAGCCACTGCAATGAGAAGCACGTGCACCACAATGAAGAGTAGCCCCCATTTGCCGCAACTAGACAAAGCCCACGCGCAGCAATGAAGACCCAACGCGGCCAAAAATAAACAAATAAAATTTTTTAAAAAGTGGAAATTTGCACCTTTTGACTCCCTTTACCCATTTTGCCCACCCCCATGCCTATCCCCATCTCAGACAACCACCGATCTGTTCTCTATACTCATGAGATTAATTTTTTAAATTCTACATACAAGTGAGATCATATGGTGTTTATCTTTTTCTGTCTTATTTATTTCACTTAGCACAATGCCCTTGAGGTCCATCCATGCCATTGCAAGACTTCATTCTTTTTCATGGCTTAATAATATACCACTGTATACATATATCACATTTCCTTTATCCATTTGCCCAGTGATGGGCATTCAGATAGTTTCCACATCTTGGCTATTGTAAAAAAAAAAAAAAAAAAAAAGCTGCAGTGAACACACGGGTGCATGTATTTTTTCGAATTAGTACCCAGAAGTACTTTAGATAAATACCCAGAAGTGGAATTGCTGGATGATATGGTAGTTATATTTTTAATTTTCTAAGGAAATTCGTGGCTGCATCATTTTATATTCCTACCAAGTGCACAAGGGTTCCCTTTTCTCCACATCTTTGCCAATACTTATTTTTCTTGTCTTTTTGATAACAGCCATTCTAACAGATGTAAGGTGATATGTCATTGTGGTTTTGATTTGCATTTTGCATAATCCTTCTTTACTGTGGAAATCACTTACTTCTTCATTGAGCATATGAGGAGTCCAGAAAGATCTATGTCACAAATTAGGATGTGGCTGACATCTTTATGTTTTGTAGTGCACCAAAATTTACACAGAATAAATCTATTTGGATGTGACATTTACCCCCCCATTAAGCCTATGGGTTCAGAACTCATCATGTGATTGGCACTGCTTAACTTGTTCAGTGCACTCAACAGTATATGCAATAAGTCTAATTTCATAAGTCCATCATTAACCTCAACATTAACTACATGAACAATCCACAAAGATCTGTGACATATACTAGAGTGTGGCTGTCAGTCCTTGAATAGTACAGTATATCCAACTGTAAGTGAAATAAGTCTAAACTCACATGATCATCACTTACCTACACATTAGCATATGAGCAGTCCAGAAATAACTATGGAATTTACCAGACAGTGAATGGCAATTCTTCAGTCATACATTGTGTCCAAATGTACAAGGATAAGTTTGTTTTCATGTGGCCATCATTTACCTCCATATTGAGAGCATATGAGGAGACTAGAAAGATCCGTGGCATAGACTAGGATATGACTGGCACCACTTGTATTTTGCAGCACACCCAATATACATGGCACAATCTAACTCCATATGGCCAACACTTACTTCCACATCGAACATATGAGAAATCCAGAAAGACTCATGGCATAGACCGTAATGTGAATAGAATCCCTTAAGTTGTGGAATGCACCCACATTTGATGAGATCATTACTAATGCCACATTGAGCATATGAGGAGTCCAGAAAATTACATGATATATACTGGAACGTAAATGACACCAATTGAGTTGCGCAGTGCATCTATGAGTACTTACCTCCATTTTGAGCATATTAGGAGTCCAGAAGGAAACCTGGCATGGACTGTGCTGTGAATGGCATCCTCTGGGTGTGCAGTGTTCACAATCGAATATAGGATAAGTCTTCTTTTATGTGGCCATCTCTTACCCCCACACTGAGCATATAGAGTCCAGAAAGATCTGTGGAATAGAGTAGAATATGAATGGCCCTCCTTCAGTTGTGCATTGCACCCCACCATACATGCAGTGCCTACTTTCACGTGGTCATCACTTACCTTCACACTGAGTATAGCAGAAATTAAGAAAGACCCATGGCACACTGTGATATGACTGGTGCCCCTTGATTTGTATAGTCCTTTCAACCAAACATAGACTGAGTCTACTTTTATGTGCTACTCACTAATTCACATTCCCATATGGGTAGCCTGAATAATTTATGGTGTAGACCATGATAGAAATAGCATCCCTTCAGTTGTTCAGTGTAGTAATCTGTACATGGTAGGCCTCTTCCCAATATCTATCCATTCTTTTTCTTCCATGAAGTTCAAAGTTCTGATTCCCTGAATTTTAGCCAGATAAATAAATATCAAAATAAAAATATTTCTCAGCCTCCATTGTAACTAATTGTGGTTACGTAACTAAATTCTAGACCATGTGTGTAATACATGTGAAACTTCCCAAAAAGTGTCTTTAAAGTGAGGTGGATGCTCTTCCGCAAACTTGAATGAAATTATGATAGTTGAGGCTAAAGCAGTCATCTTCGGACATGAGGCAGAAGCTATGTATTGAGGATAGTGGAGCAACAAACTCTAATGGGCTTGGACCCTTAATGATTGTAGAGTCACTATATGAGCTCTGGACTGCTGCATTTGACTGCTCACTTGAAAGCTATCTTGCTTAAGTCATTGTTAATTTCGGATATGAGTCACACACAGCCATTCCAAATCCTGTGATGGTTGATTTTACGTGTCACTTTGACTAGGCTATGGTGCCCAGCTGCTTGGCCAAATACCACTTTAGATGGTGCTGTAAAGGTATTTTTCAGATGTAGTTAACATTTAAATAAGTAGACTTTGAGTGAAGCAGATTACTCTCCATAATGTGGGTGGGCCTCATCCAATCAGTTGAGGGCCTTAAGAGAAAAGAGTGAGGTCCACCTGAGAGGAAGGAATTCTGCCTCCAGACGGCTTTTGGACTCAAGACATTAACTTTTTGCTGGATTTTCCAGCCTGTGAGTTTTCCCTGCAGATTTAGGACTTTCTAGCCCCTGCAATCATATGAGGAAATTCCTTAAAATATGCAGAAATTCTCTCTCTCTGTCTCTATTTATTCTGTTTATCTGGAGAACCCTGACTAGTATACCAACTAATTCAGTTTCCAATATATTTCAGTTGAGTATATATGTTTTTACAGGATGATGACAAATTTTAAAATTACCAAATGTAGAAACCAGCTATAAGCCGACAGTGTGACTTTTGGGTAAGCCACTTTATACCTCCAAAATTAGGTAAAAATAGGTAATAATTAGCTAATAACATTCACTCTACATTTATCACAGAGAACAAACATTTGAGAACAAAACAGTTGTGTTTGTCTGGCAACCAAAGCATTTATGAAAGCACTTTTAAATATTGGAAATAAACATGTAAAAATTGTAAATAAATATGAGATCATTATTTCTGACATCTAAAACAAGTTATTTATCAACTGTCAAATAAAACTTATTAAACACCTAAAAAGAACAGACTTTGCAGCTTGTAAAGAGAGATTACTCGATTTTCAAGGGATTCAAACAAAATTTCAAATGTATGCTTGTAAGATGCCATTCATGACTAGGATATTTTGTCTGGTTATTGGGTTGAGTAGAAAGGGAAACTGGTATCCGGGTGCTCACGCACCCAGCTGCCCACCATCAGGATTTTAAAGGGGTTTTTGAGGGCCTGTCAAGGTTGTATACCAAGAGGCATGCCTCTTCTACCTCTCCCTGCGTAGCTGGATCTTAGCATCAGGAATTCACTAGCTCATGGAGTACTTCTTGTCCTTTACCTAAAGGGGAGCCTGTTTCAGGCCTGTTCCTGTCACTTCTCTTGGTTACAAAGAAACAACTTAAAAAACAAAACAGAAAGTCCTTCTATTTTTTGATGTATTCCATATACATAATTATCAATATTTGGAGTTTTGCCTCATTATATTTGTGGCATCCTCAAACTCCTTTTGTTATGAGGATTTGATTACCTCTGTCTCAATTCTCCCTAATACACACCAACTATTCTTCTGTTAACCCCATTGGTTTCTGCACAGAAATATCTTCCTCGTTCCTAACAATCTTCCTCCCTATGCCACTATGCCATCCCTAAAACTGATCATGCACTCATCACACTAAAGCTCTTATTCTCTGGGGTATCTCACTCCTTGGCATCCCTCCTGGGTCTATGCATTTTTCTTACCTATACACGTTCCTAATAGCTCCTAAGCAGAATCTCTGTTGCAGGGGAAATCTGGGATTTAGCTTGCTTAATCTTAGGTATAATTGTCATTATTGTTCTTCAGGCCATTCTTGCCATCAGAAAAAGGTTAAGGGCCATCTCTTGAAAAGCGATATTTGGAACAAGCCTGCAAGAATTTTTAAAATTAAGTTTTGGGGGAAGGGGAATAAGTAATATAGAGATATTGTACAAAAGCATAAAAAGTTCCCTAGGCACCTAATTCTTTTCTCTGGAGGTAACCAAAATTCCCAGTTTCATGTGAATTCTTCCAGAGATGTTCTAGCATTCTAGCATGTAAAACATACACACACACACACACACACACACACACACACACACACACAGGGAAGCATATTGCACACATATTATGCAAGCTCTTTTTTTCACTTAATATATCTTGAAGACTGTTTTGTATTAGTACACATACAGCAGCTTCATCCTTTTAAATAGATGCATTATGCTCTGCTATATAGATGAACCGTATTTATATATCCAATTCCTTATTGGGGAACACTTAGGCAATTTCCAGTCTCTTGCTATAATAAAAAAATGCTGCAGTGGATATCCTTATACATACATCATTTCACATACATGTGAAGATATCTGTATGATAAATAAGTAAGAGTAAAATTGCCCAGTCAGAGGGTTTGTGTAATTACATTTTTTATAGATATCTGTGACCCTTTGTGTAAGGGAAAAAATGGAGGGCTTCCCTGGTGGCGCAGTGGTTGAGAATCTGCCTGCCAATGCAGGGGACACGGGTTCGAGCCCTGGTCTGGGAAGATCCCACATGCCGCGGAGCGGCTGGGCCCGTGAGCCACAACTACTGAGCCTGCGCGTCTGGAGCCTGTGCTCCGCAACAGGAGGGGCCGCGACAGTGAGAGGCCTGTGCACCGCGATGAAGAGTGGCCCCCACTCGCTGCAACTAGAGAAAGCCCTCGCACAGAAACGAAGACCAAACACAGCCAAAAATAATAAATAAATTAATTAATTTTTTAAAAAAATAGAATCACTTTTTAGTTCCATTTTACATTTCTCTGATTACAGTGAAGTTGAACATCTCTCAGCAAATTTTATAAGGACTTCATGTCGATTGTTTCATCTGATATCCAGCTGCAGTCTGAACAAATCCTCCATTGTTCTAGAAAACCCTCCTCTCTTCAATGTCTACTTAGGGAAGTCCTTAGAGGCTGGGAGCTATTTAGTTGAAGGGTCCCTTAGTAGCGAGACCCTAGATAGTACAGCATCACCACTGCTTCTGCCCTCTGTTTCTCATTTCCTCTCTTCTGATGCACTGATGAGTATCTCAGTTTTTTCTACCCGAGGGTTATGGTATTTTCAGCTCCTGTGGAAGGAGGCCACTAGAAGTTCCTTCTACTTATCTTGGCTGGCCAGAGTTTTTAGGCTCTCTGTGTTGGTCAGTCAGAGAAGCAGAACTACTAGATTTTTTACATACACACACATACACATATGATTTGCATACTATAATTTGAACATTATAATTTGCATATTATACATCATCTGTATATTATATGTTATATATAGTATACATTCATTGTAAAGATTTGGCCTTATCCAATTGTGGGAGCTAATTTTAGAAATCTACATGAGGCTGTTGATGCTGGAGGCTGAAGGCTTCAGGTAGGCATTTGGGAAGGAAACAAACATGAAGTAGGAGAAACAAGAATAAGCTGGGAGCTGTGAGGCTGAGCTGGAACCCAGGAAGGTGGACGGGAACCTTTGTCAGTCCCTCACAGCCTTTAAGCTACCAACCTTGATGATGGAGGCTCCCGAAGGAGAAGCTGGTACCTCCTGCACAGCTACACACACACTTGGCCTGGGAGTCAGAGAAGCTGGAGGCCGATGTGACAGAAGCTAGAAGAGCTATGGGCCCTCCTGCTGCCACACGCCAAGCAGGTGATCCAGCAGAGAGGTGACGCATGCAGGAGAGGCAACAGTACCTCACGCCCCACTCTGACCTTCTGAATTAAAGAGAAAATGACTGCTATTCTACTTCCACCTTCGGAAAGATGTGCAGAACGTCTCATGATCCCAGCTAAAGTGGAACTATGCAGGGAAGGAAGTTCTGGGAAACACGGTTTCAGCTTCGCTGAGTTGACACAATACAAATCCTCCGCCATCCTTCCAAAGGAGCCTTGTCATCCAGGTTTATGCTCCCCACATTTGGAGACTTGGACCAAGCTGTCGACCATACTTAAGCAGCCTTCCCACCAATTCTCATCTTGGGACTTTATCAGTCAGTTTTTACTGTGTACCAAACCACGTCAACACTTAGTAGTTTAAAGCAACAAACATTTATTATTTCTGATCTCCTGTGATTCTGTGCACCAGGTGGGCAGTTGCTCTTCTCTGGTCAGGATCTGCTGGAGGCTGAGTGGTCTAGGACATCTTCACTTATTCAGAGTGGTCAGGCTTGCTCAGGCGGCCTCAGCTGAGATGGCTTGTCTCTGCTCCACTATCCATTATCTCAGTAACTCAAATTGCACTGGCCCCATCCTTTGCGGCATAGCCAAGGCCTCTAGCATCCTTCCACAGTCTTAAACATACACCCAGGTTCTGAGTCTTGGTTGGGGATCTCACATAGGCTCATCACTTGTCATCTCAAGTTCTTCCTCTTCAGTATTCTTGTGGATATCTGTTTCCCACAAAGCCACTGCAAGTTGGTGTCGACACCCTACCACAGATGGTGACGGCCACACTCCATGAGAATTATGCTGCTTCTGAGGTTCTTAATGCTACAAACCCTCAAGGCATCAATACACCATCTTGTTCCCTAGAGTCCTTAATATACCAAAGCCAGGTGCTTTTTACATGCAGAAGTGGGGAGAATATCTACCCTCCCCCACTTGTATTTCATCTCCTGGGCATTGACCCAGGCCTGCTTGTGCCTCTGGGTCAACATTTCCTTTTAAAACCAGTTCCTCAGCTTCTGCCTACATGCCATATTCCCAATGGTAAGTCACGAGTCCAGGAGCATGGAACTTGTATCTGAGACAGATATCAAGCTGTCCTTTTCATTACCCAAAGGCGTATTTGTACAAAGAGAGACCTCCTGACCTTTCTTACTCCTCAGTATATCAGCTTAGCCTGAATGCCAGCTCAAGTGAAGGTCAGGGTCATGGCTCACCAGGCATGCTAGGTCCTTCCCAGCGGGGGGTCTCTCCCCTGCTTTCCTGGCTCTTCTTCTGTTCCTTTCACATTCACCCCCAACCTCATCCTTCCCCTCTAACCTCTAGGTCTCTGTGCTCTAACTACAGTGAATTATTCACTATTTCCTCAATGTGCATCAGCTGTTAGATCTCCTTAACTTTACTCCTACTGGTCTCTCTCCTTGAAATATACTTTTACCAATTTCTATTGTACTTGGAGATTGCTTCTTCATTCTTCATGACTCAGCTCCAGTGTTTATTCACCTGTTAAATCATCCTCAACGTTTCTGGCCATAACTAGTTACTCTAGTAGCATCTTTTAAAGTAATTTTCCTACTAAAGTATGTATGATATTCTGAGTTGAAACTATGACTCAACCTTGGCAGTCTCTAACTGGGAAAGTTGCTTGATGGTAGGAGCTATCTCCTACCCTCTGGCACTGGGGATAAGGTAAAAAAAAAAAAAACTTAGAATGTGAATGATCAAATGACTGAACAGATAAAGAAGGAATGATGTAGAAGAAAAGATAGCATATAGGAGGTAGATGACAATGCCACAGTTGAAGGCATGCAGAAATGACAAGTGTTGCCTTAGTTCTGGGAGTGACAAGTTATTTCAGAAGACTAAGAAGGGGCTCTGCTGGAATCCTTGATTTCTTGGTCAAGGTGCTTTGATCAAGGTGCATTTGAGGGGAGGAGGCACAGTTCCTGAAACTGGAACTTGTCCCAGTCTGGGCAGTGGGCTGAAGGTATCTGTATACTAGCGACTTGGGAAGGGATGTCCTAGGTGATGCTGAGCTGAGACTATCCTGAGGAGGGGGCTCTTAGGTCTGGGATCTCTTAGAGGTTTGAGGATGTCTGGATAGACACAAGCTGTGCCTTGTGGGTACGTACTTATAATAACAAATGAGGCACTCAGTATACAGTATTGAATGAATAAATAATAGAAAATAGCTCTAGCTTCAAACTGGGCAGCTATTAGGAAAATATACATGGAAATGTTAATGTACATTTCTGTAAATAGTTTTTCCCTGGTTTTTCCCCTGTTCCTTGAATTTCTATAATTTTGTCTTTTATATATGGCAATATTCCAGTCTTTTTTTTTTAAATTTTATTTATTTTTGGCTGCATTGGGTCTTTGTTGCTGCACGCAGGCTTTCTCTAGTTGCGGCGAGTGGGGGCTACTCTTCATTGCGGTGTGCGGGCTTCTCATTGCAGTGGCTTCTCTTGTTGCGGAGCACGGGCTCTAGGCATGCGGGCTTCAGTAGTTGTGGCACGTGGGCTCAGTAGTTGTGGCTCACGGGCTCTAGAGTGAGGCTCAGTAGTTGTGGCACACGGGCTTAGGTGCTCCACGGTGTGTGGGATCTTCCCAGACCAGGGCTCGAACCCGTGTCCCCTGCATTGGCAGGCGGATTCTTAACCACTGTGCCACCAGGGAAGTCCTCCAGTCATTTTTAAAAGACTGTATTTTAGAGCGGATGTAGGTTCACAACAAAGTTAAGTGGAAAGTACCGAGATTTCCCATTCACTCCCTGCCCTCACAATGCTCATTTTATTTTCTACTCTATTATTTTTCAAATACAGCAAAACATATCCATTATAAGATAGAAACCTCAAATAAGCAAAAAGGGAGAGGAAGGAAAAATCTTCCCATATAATATCTTCTAAAGATAACCACTCTTAATTTTTGGTGGCTATGCTGATGTAGATAAATATTTTTCTTAATAATCTTGCTTATAACATAATTGAGTAGAAAATAACTTTTCTTATACACTACACTTTTATTTTTTAAAGATCTACTCTTTTCTGTACAAAAGGTAATTCATGTACATAATACCAATTGCAAAAGTCACCAAAGGGTATATAGCTTCTTCCATACCTTCCCAGATATAACGTATGTATTTAGAACTGTATATATATATATACATATATATACACACACACATATATATATATATTTTTCCCCCCAGACAAATGGTAGCTCACCCCAAACATCATTCAGCATCTTGTTTACTTACAACAGATCTTAGAGATCTATTACATTTCAGTTCACTGCAATTTTCAATACTTTTGCTAGGTGGCAAGAACTATTAAAGTCAAAGATAACTTTTTTTGAGTAAGACCAATTAAGACAAGCAATAAAGAGAAGCTGATGCCCTGTGAATGATACTCCAAACTGCTAATACAAGGAGACACAGAGAACGGGGATTAGGCAGACAACAGGAACTATGCAGTGCACGGTAGGGAACTGGCCAGAGGCCGGGGAATGGTGGGCAAGAAGTTGGCCAGTTCTAGCTGGGAAAAGAGGCTGCTGGGAGAATGGGAGTGGCTGAGGTGAGTGACCAGAGATAGGGAGGGAAAGAGAAATTCATGGAGAAAAAAGAGTAAGAAGTACCAAAAGCTTAAAGAATCTCTGGTTTTGTTCTACTTTGCATGTGTAAAGGAGAAATTTCTGCCTAGCTGCAATCCCCAATTTATGCTTCATAGCACATCCTCATGGCCTATCTAACCCAGTTGCTGTCCTAGCTGGTTTTGCCTCTTGCAATCCTCCTTTGCATGCCAGGGCTGCCCTGATATGATCCCTGATATAATCTCCTTGAGGGGATTCTCAAGGCCAGTCTGTACCTGTTTTGTGTGGCTCTGCTTGAGGTGACTTCTTTATCAAAGCTGGGACAGATGCCGAGAAGCAAGCAACCTCCCCTCTCCTGAGACTCTTTTAATGCTCTCTCAGGGGGCCCAGAACCTTCATTCAGTACCTTTCCTAGTATAGTGCTGGAGCTTCCACTTCTCACAGATCCTCTGTCCTTTGCCTAGAAGTGGGAAGTTTTGGGAACTGCTCCCTGCTTTCTGAGGGAACAGGTCTTCTGCCAACCTTCTGAGGGGCCCAGGCTAGACTTGTGTTATAATTCTTGGGCTGGGGATTTCTGCTTACCCCCACTGGCAGCGCTCAAGTCGGATCAAAGTATTTGTCTCTTGTGTAAAAGTAGGGATTTTATTTTGTACAATGCTAAAATAGTTCTTAGGACAGGCTCTGTGTTAAAAAATATATTGAGTAGCTAGAAATAATGAGTAGATAGAAATGTGGGGAGGTTCCCAGGCTAGCACAGAAAAGCTTATTTAAGCAGAATGAAGGTGGAGTCTACGTCAAAAGAACTACAGATCAGAACCACTAGGTGTAGCAATACTTCTAGGGGAAATGTCCTCAGAGGTTCCTGACAGCTCTAAATGGGACAGCAGATCCTTCCACTTCCAAGCTCTCAGTGGAGTCCTTCTGGGCAGAGAGTGGAATTCTAGGGTTGCAAAATAGAGCCTATAATGGGGAGTGGGAAGCCCTAGGAAAGAGAAACCCATACTGGGTTTGGAACTGAGTGGCTGCGGTGGGCATGAGGGAGTTGATGAGCCTGGGAAAAGGAAGGTTCCTGTGGAGAGGTTAGGTTGGTTGTCTCTTCCTTTTTCATCTGTCTCACCAGGGAGCTTCTGTGTGTGATAAGCAGAGACTGAAACCCTTAGGGGGAAGAGGGCAAGTGGGAGGAGAAAAAGGAGGAGGAGAGGCAGCTAAAACGTTTGGGGTCCTTAGTGACAGAACACAAGCTTCTTTTCCCTACTTTCTTGCTGGTAGATGCCACTGCCCCCTGAGGGAGGGTTTCCCTGCCCCTAAAGTCCCTTCTCTTCTTGCAGAGACCCTCCACCCTGATTTGACCTGGGAAAGGCAAGAAGGTGCAATCAGGATTTGGGAAGGGAGACTGAGAAAAGATGGAAGTGTGGCAGGAACGTAGAGTCAGAGTCGACAGCAGTGTTCGCAGGAAGTGACGGAGAGGGGACAAGGGAAGCAGTTCCTTGAGCACACATGGAAGGACAAAGTGGGGTGCGGCCTGTTTGCATTTTTATGCTTTTTCATAGGTAAACATGAATAACCTTTCTTTCGAGATGAGGAGTCTTCCACTGGCTGGAGAAATGGAGTTCCACTTAGGAAAAAGAGCTTTTGTCTTGGGAGTTAACATATAAACCCGTTCTAGAGGACTGAGTAACAATACCATGGCCATTATTTTTAGAAAAAGGAAATATACCCCAAGATGACTAATTCTTGTGGTGGTAAATGGTGAAGGAAATGGTTCTATTGTTACACCCAACGATTGTTCCACTGCCCTGGCCTTCTCCAGGAACAGGTGTGCTCTTCGATGGGTGTCTGTCATATGCTCAGTATGACACAGACCACATCATTTTCCCATCTGCAGACCACATCCTGATCTTGAAAATCTGAAATGTAAACTGAACTATGCTCCTTTTAGGACTCTATTCTTAGTGACTTATGTGAATTAACTTCTTGCCTAAATTTCCACACACTTAAGAAGGTTTTTCCACACATGCTTTTGCCTCTCCTTGAGAAAACGAAACAAATAAACCAAGACCTTTTTATCACATATTTTATATGCAAAGAGACAAAAATATTTGTTTCATGTATTAAGTAGTTCAAAAAACAATTACAAGTATGCTAGTCATATATATAACAATGTATATGTGTGTGTGTGTGTGTGTATATAGATAGATAGATAGATAGATAGATAGGTGATTTTAGGTTTTTCTCATTAGTGTTTTTAATTAGGGGATATTTTAGCATAATTGTTTTGAAGTCAGTCTTCTTGGGTTAAAATCCTAGCTCTGAAGTTATTAGCTCTGTGTCCTTAAAAGCTAAGTAACCTCTCTGTGTCTCTGTTTCCTTGTCTAAATAGGGCTAACATGGACCCTGATGGCAGGATTAATCAATACATTTAAAGTTCTGAGAACAGTTTTTAGAATATATTAAGTGCTCATTAAGTCTTCGTAGCTGTTATTTCAACCTAAAATAGTTCACTAGAAGGAAAATAACTTGTTGTAGTGGCAAAAGAACAAGCTTAAAATCAGGAAGATCTGGATTTGCATCTTTAAATCCTGGTCCTTGCTTGATCTAGAAAATTATTTAACCTTTCTGAGTTTCAATTTTCTTATTTGTAAAACAGGAATAATAATATCTACTTTGTGAATGTTACTGTGAGTCTTAAATAAGATACGTAAATAACATGTTATCACATGATCTTCTAGTCTCAGTAATATATACGTAAATGAATGAATTTAATTTTATTAAGTCTTGACCCTTGAGTACAGTTTAAAAAATATTCTCTGTAATGAAATGTGAAGTATGCAGAAAGCACTTGGGCTACATACTGAAGTAGAACTGATGCTTCCAGGAAAAGCACTTGAGTGATTGAGTTGTGGGCTGAACTAGCAGCTTGTCTCAGGAAACACCATTTTTTCCTGAAAGAACAATGGACAAACTATGGCTATACAGATTTGGAATTTTAGCAGATATTTTCTTGAAAAACAATGGAGTCTGTCACTCGAGGAAAACAATTGACAGTATATGTTGACAATGACAAAATTCAAGTTTTCAAATGAAAATTAAAATTTTTGTAAACTTGATCCACTATTATGAAATGTGTCAGCATTTGGAAGGGCCACATAACTTAATGGGTCAGTATTCTTTCAAATGACTGGTGCATGATGTAAGAAAATCATGAATGAGCAAAAGATACATTCAAAGTATGTTACCTTGCACCTGTCAGAATGGCTATTATCAAAAAGATGAGATAATGTGGAGATTTCTCCAAAGAAGACATACAGATGACCAAAAAGCACATGAAAAGATGATCAACATCACTAATTATCAGAGAAATGCAAATCAAAACTACAATGAGGTATCACCTCACAGGGGTCAGATTGGCCATCATCAAGAAATCTACAAACAATAAAAGCTGGAGAGGGTGTGGAGAAAAGGGAACCCTCCTACACTGTTGGTGGGAATGCAAATTGGTATGACCACTATGAAGAACAGTATGGAGATTCCTTATAAAATTAAAAACACAACTACCATATGGGAATGTAAGTTGATGCAGCCACTGTGGAAAACAGTATGCAGGTTCCTCAGAAAACTAAAAAGAGAATTATCATATGATCTAGCAATCCCACTACTGGGCATATATCCAGACAAAAACTCTAATTCAAAAAGATACATGCACCCCTATGCTCATAGAACCACTATTCACAATAGCCAAGACATGGAAACAACCTAAATGTCCATCGACAGATGAATGGATAAAGAAGATGTGGTACAGGACTCCCCTGGTGGTGCAGCGGTTAAGAATCCGCCTGCTGACGCAGGGGACACGGGTTCGAGCCCTGGTCCGGGAAGATTCCACATGCCGCGGAGCAACACAACTACTGAAGCCCGTGCGCCTAGAGCCCGTGCTCTGCAACAAGAGAAGCCACCGCAATGAGAAGCCTGTGCACTGCAACGAAGAGTAGCTCGCCACAACTAGAGAAAGCCTGTGTGCAGCAACGAAGACCCAATACAGCCAAAAATAAAATAAAAAATTTTAAAAAATAAATAAATTTATAAAAAAAAGAATGTAGGACAATTAAAAAAATATGATAGGGCTTCCCTGGTGGCGCAGTGGCTGAGAGTCTGCCTGCCAATGCAGGGGACACAGGTTTGAGCCCTGGTCTGGTAAGATCCCACATGCCGCGGAGCAACTAGGCCCGTGAGCCACAACTACTGAGCCTGCGCGTCTGGAGCCTGTGCTCCGCAACAAGAGAGGCAGCGATAGTGAGAGGCCCGCGCATCGCGATGAAGACTGGCCCCCGCTCGCCGCAACTGGAGGAAGCTCTCGTGCAGAAATGAAGACCCAACACAGCCGAAAATAAATAATAAATAAATAATAAATAAAAATTAAAAAAAAATATATGATAGCACTTATATGTGGAATCTAAAAAATAATATAAATGAATCTATATACAAAACAGAAACAGACTCACAGGCATAGAAAGCAAACTTATGGTTACCAAAGAGGAAACGGGGGGGATAAATTAGGAGCATAGAATTAACAAATACAAAATACTATACAAAAAATAGGTAAGCAACAATGATTTACTGTATAGTACAGGGAACTATATTCAGTACCTTTTTTTTTTTTAAGAAATGATGAGAGATTACATTATTTATTTATTTTCGGCCACATTGGGTCTTCGTTGCTGCGCGCAGGCTTTCTCTAGTTGCAGCAAGCAGGGGCTACTCTTCGTTGTGGTGAGCTGGCTTCTCATTGCGGTGGCGTCTCTTGGTGTGGAGCACGGGCTCTAGGCGTGCGGGCTTCAGTAGTTGTGGCACGTGGCCTCAGTAGTTGTGGCTTGTGGGCTCTAGAGTGCAGGCTCAGTAGTTGCGGCACATGGGCTTAGCTGCCCGTGTCCCCTGCATTGGCAGGCAGATTTTTAACCACTGCGCCACCAGGGAAGCCCTATTCAGTATCTTGTAATAACCTATAATGGAAAATAATCTAAAAAAATATGTATAACTGAATCACTTTGCTGTACACCTGAAACTAACACAATATTCTAAATCAACTATACTTCAACTTTAAGAAAAGAAATACAAACTTCCAGTTATAAAGTAGGTAAGTCATGAGGACATAAAGTACAGAATGGGGAATATAGTCATAATATTGTATTAACTTTGTATGGTGACAGATGGCAACCAGACTTATTGTGGTGATTATTTCGCAATGTATACAAATGTCAAATCACTATGTTGTATGCCTGAAACCAATATAATATCGTATGTCAATTATACCTCAATAAAAAAATGAAAAAAAAAACCCCAAAGTATAAGATAGGCCAATGGATTTTTTTTTTTTTTTTAATAGATTCCATCTTTTTTTTTTTTTTTTTTTTTTTTTTAATGAGGATCTTGAATCAGATGCGTATGTTTTTGATTGATTGATTGATTGATTGATTTTGGCTGTGTTGGGTCTTCGTTTCTGTGCGAGGGCTTTCTCCAGTTGTGGCAAGCGGGGGCCACTCTTCATCGCGATGCGCGGGCCTCTCACCGCCGCGGCCTCTCTCGCCGCGGAGCACAGGCTCCAGACGCGCAGGCTCAGCAGTTGTGGCTCACGGGCCCAGCCGCTCCGCGGCATGTGGGATCTTCCCAGGCCAGGGCTCGAACCCGTGTCCCCTGCATTAGCAGGCAGACTCTCAACCACTGCGCCACCAGGGAAGCCCCAGGCCAATGGATTTTAATGTAACAGAGTATGAAAAGCTCATTGATATGGTTTCAGATTCCACATTACAACCTTTAAGAAATTATCACTTGTTGAGTTTTGGTGTCATGTCAAAGAAGGGTATCCATAATTATCTGGAAAGTCTATTAAAATACTCTTTCCTTTTCCAACTGCCTATTTCTGAGAGGCTGGATTTTCTTCAAATACATCAAGTTGAAATCTTCAACCAAAAATCATATCCCAATAGATTAAATGCAGAATCTAGTTGTCTTCTATAAGGCAACATTAAAGAGATTTGTAAAAACAGAAAATGATTCTACTCTTTCATTAGTATTTTCAGAAAATAATTTTTTTTTCAAAACTATGTCATTCATATTACTATTTAATGGGTCTATTATTTGTTTATTCTTAGTTTTAATTTCTATTATGTAAAATATCAATATAACCCATCTAAACAGAAGGTCTTTGGCAGCCTCCATACTTTTGCAGTGTATAAAGGGATCCTGACACGAAAAATTTGAGTACTGCTATGGATCATGATTTCGGAACACTAGAATAGCTGAACACCAGAATCATCTGAGGAACTTTTAAAAAATACCAATGTCTGACCCCACCCCAGCTCAGTTAAATCAGAATTTCTGAGTTTGGAGCCTGGACATGAATATGCATGTATATTTTCAAACTTCCCAGGTTTTACTAATGTACATCCGGGGTTGAAAATTATTGCCCTAGTGTACTGTTTTCTAAATTCGCCCAATCCTAAGTACCATCTGAGATGGCTGTTAAATGTCCCGGGTCCTTCCCTAGATCTAATGAACCAAATCTCTGGGGAAAGCGCTGGAAAATCTGTTTAATAAGCATCTCTGATGATTCTTAAAATGAGACAACTTTGGGAAACACTGCACCATTCTCTTCCCAGCCTCCTCATTTTTGATGGTAGACTAGCTAAGGCGTTAGTTGCTAACAAAGGCATTACTCAACAAATTCAACCCACGAAGTTTGCAGTACACACTTTAAAACTTCCCCTGGGAAATTACCCATTCATATGAGATTCTGCACGCAGAAATGACTTTAAATTTTAAAGGAATAAAGACAATATAGTTAATTATTTGACAAGGTATTACTCTTATATGGAGGGACTTTTCTCCCAGGCCACTCAAGTTTCAGTTTTGTAGGAAGTACTTTGTACATTTGGGTTGGGAGAGAGAATTCTGCATAGGCAGCTGACTCCTCAGACCACTTGTTTGGAGGGACCTAAGTCAGAGGACTGGCAAGAACCAGTTTTTCTTGATTTGATTGTCTTGGACCTAGGATAAAAGCTTTGTAAATACAACAATTTCACTTCCTCCTGAATTGTAAGAAGGCAAATAGATCCAAGAAGGAGTCAAATGGATTAGCCTGGAGCGCTGATCAGAAAGTGGTTTATGGGAATCACAGTGGAGAAGTGAAACTTGCCTGAGAGAATACACCCTCAAATTCCTACTTTTTATCTTTGGGTAAAACAGGAAGAAAAGCACTGCCAGCATTCAATAGTAATTTCCTGTCTGCAGCATCACATTGTTTTTCCTGGTCAAAGAAATGTAGAAATCCCTCAACTATGAGTGAGTGGGGGCAGAAATCGAGCCTTATGTGCTAAATGCTTAAATGTGATAAATGCTTTTATGTGCTAAATGCTTAATGCCTGGCTTGTAATAAATGCTCGGTAACAGTAGTGATCATTTGTCCCGAGCTCAATGCTAAAAAGGTGCAAAAATATTAATAATTTTATACAGAATATTTGTTCAATGTAACTTGTTTTCAACAAGGCTCACACTGAAAATTTGCAAAAACCTTTAAGAAAAACTTAGTCCGTCCAGAAAAGATAACCATCAAGGTGAAAACATTATGTTCATCTGGGGAGTGGAAATGAGGGGATTAGGGGAGGAAACTTTTCCCTTTACAGCTCTCTACAACTATATTTTTAAACCATGAACAGCTAGCTTATAGACATCTTTATTTATTTATTTATTTATTTATTTATTTATTTATATTTATTTTTGGCTGCATCAAGTCTTCGTTGCTGCACGCGGGCTTTCTCTAGTTGCGGCGAGCGGGGGCTACTCTTCGTTGCGGTGCACGGGCTTCTCATTGCGGTGGCTTCTCTTGTTGCAGAGCACGGGTTCTAGGTGAGTGGGCTTTAGTAGTTGCGGCGTGTGGGCTTCAGTAGTTGTGGCTTGAGGACTCTAGAGCACAGGCTCAGTAGTTGTGGCGCAAAGGCTTAGTTGCTCCGCAGCATGTGGGATCCTCCCAGACCAGGGCTTGAACCCGTGTCCCCTGCATTGGCAGGCGGATTCTTAACCACTGCACCACCAGGGAAGTCCTTAGACATCTTTTAAATGAGAAGTTTAAATACTGAATTCCATAATCATGTAAGTGGAGACCTTGCAGTGACCTTGGAGACCCCTCTCTCCTCTTCAACCCCAACTCTCAGAATAGTTCCAACTTCCTCTTCACTGTTATCTATAAGTGGCAGCACTGGAAAGCCCACAATTCTCTTCTTCTATCAAGAGGTAGAATCTTCTGAATATGGGTTGGCCATGTGATTTGCTTTGATCAATGGGATATGCTTTGATCAATGGGATGTTAGCAAATGTTACACAAGCAGAGTCTTGAGAAACACTGGTTCAATGGGGCCTGCCGCTTTGGTGTTCTTGTCACTTGTCTACCTGTTGATGATGAGTGACAAGGATCCATTTGCCTTCGCTGCCCTAGTCGGCCCCTGGACATGTTAGCAAGGCCACGTGGGGACAGTCAGCCCCCGTATGATTCTCCAACTGACCACAGACACATGAGTAATCCCAGAGGACATCAGCCCTGCCTGGCCCAGACCAGTAGAAACCTCCTACGGAATTGTGAACTAAATAAATGGTTGTTGTTTTAAACCACAAAGTTTCAGTATGGTTTGTTATGCAGCAATTGTAACTGATACAGTCTCTAAATCAGGAATTCTCTGCTCTAGTCAAATAGGTCCATTTGATCTCCATGACAAACCACTGTTCGTCCACCTTTGTTCATACCCTTTCCCTAAATGAACTGTGTTCCTTGCCTTCATTCTGTATCCAAGACCTATCTCTTTTCTTTAACAGTATCCTCAATTCCTCCACCTCTCCATGACCAAGAGCTTCCTTTTCTAAACTCTTGTTAATATGCTTTATATCCGTTAAGCATGCCAGTGCTAGTTTTAAAATTCTATTGGAAATATTTCTGTAGTTTAACACAACAGAGATTAATGAAGAGTTAATCCCAAGTACTTTTACAGAAATATGTTGTTTAATTTGTTCCTTTCCAATTTTACTACTATTTAACTCAATAGTCTAATTTCTCTGATACCTGCACAACACTTAAAAGCTCTCATTAATCTTTGTATGTATATGTCCAATTTCTGCCATTGTAATGTTGACTTCTAAAGGGTAGAAACTCTGCCCCATCTCTCAAAGTGTTCTTCACAGGACCTAGTGTATAATTCATAAAGAACTGTGTTCTGGCTTTGGAGTCAGAAAAACCTGGGTCCAAATCCCGGGCACCTACTAGCTGTATGACCTTGGGTAAAAGAATTAACTTTTCTGAAAGCCAAACTTTCCTTATTTTAAAAAATAATTAGGGGGGCTTCCCTGGTGGCGCAGTGGTTGGGAGTCTGCCTGCCAGTGCAGGGGACATGGGTTCGAGCCCTGGTCTGGGAGTATCCCACATGCCGCGGAGCGGCTGGGCCCGTGAGCCACAATTACTGAGCTTGTGCGTCTGGAGCCTGTGCTCCGAAACAGGAGAGGCCGCGATGGTGAGAGGCCAGCGCACCGCGATGAAGAGTGGTCCCCACTTGCCGCAACTCGAGAAGGCCCTCACACAGAAACGAAGACACAACACAGCCATAAATAAATAAATAAATAAATAAATAAAAATTAAAAAAAAAAAAATTAGGGACTCCCCTGGTGGCACAGTGGTTAAGGCTCCACGCTCCCAATGTAGGGGGCCCGGGATCAATCCCTGGTTGGGGAACTAAGATCCCGCATGCTGCAACTAAGACCCGGCACAGCCAAATAAATAAATAAATAAATATTTTAAAAATAATAATTATACTTAATCTGTAGGGTTATTTTGAAGATTAAATGACCTAAATCAAACCTAGTCAGTACGGCACACATAGTAGGCATGCTGCAAATAAAAACTTTTCCTATTAAAAAAAAGCGTCCCGTTAAGATGTAGAACACAGATAGTTTAAAACCTGGCTGCTCAAAGTGCGGTTCTGTGCATCTGAGCAGCACTGTCATCCGCTGGGAGGTTGTTAGAAATAGAGAATGTCAGACCCCAACCTAGACCTACTGAAACTGGAGTTTAACAAGATTCCCAGGTGATTCCCATATATGTCAAAGTTTGAGAAGCACTGCCTTAAAAGACCTTAAAGTAAAGTCAAGAGATCGATAAATTGATTTGACATGATGTCTGGGCAATTAAGCACTTAAATCCACTGGATTAGAGTCTCATCTAACCTCATCATTTGATGGGAATTTCTGATAATGAGCCCCCAAAAGAAAACTTGCATCATCATACACCATCATAGTAATTCCTCAAAGAAAGTTGATAGAAAGGATTTCTCTCTTCTCTAAACTTTAAAACCAATTAATTGATTTCTACTAAATGTGAATGTAGAGGGACTTGTAGGTTTAACACTTATCTTGAAAGATTTTTTTTTTCATTAGCCTCCAACATCTTTCTTTTCATCCCTAGGAATTAAAGAGCACGGGAAAGAGCTACAAAGAATACCATTTGTTGCTGTAAATGGTGCCTGTAAATAGAAGTTGCTTAAACAAAGCTAACTCTTGAATCTATAATCCAATATACACATGGCTTGAATATTACTCTGTGGGGACAGGAACCAAAGGAGAGCTTGACGTGGCCAGTAGGAGACAGAAATGGAAAATTTCTACCCCAGAAGCCTTTCCACTAAGGGAGCAAATCTGGAGACTTAAGGGCTCAACGGCACTATTTTCACTTCCCTGTTGCTTTGTGAAATAGTTATTTGGGCTGAAGTTCTAGTTTCTCCTCCATAGGCCTCATGTGTCCCTGGCTGCCTTTATAAACATGAGTCAGTATAATGGCACAATAAAAACAGAATCAAGGGGAAAATGAAAAAAACTAAGAAGAAGCATTCCAAAGAGAATGTCAATTTTTAAAAGTCTGAAACTTTCTCTGAGGTGCTACTAACTTCTACTTGGCTTCACAGTGTATAGTCACTCTTCCTTCAGCAATCTACCAAATTACACAATTTGGTGGAATTAGAGCTCACAAAGATTATGCAAGTTTAATTTTTCTAGGCCCTGTTACCTTTGGGCCAGGATCTAAGTGCTGTTCAGTTAGCTCTCACGAAGGACTTCTATGAACTTCTAATAACTGCTTGGTGACAGAAACTAAAATTTTCATTAGAAGTCTGGTTGTAGAGCTTGGGACCTTTGCCTTCCAGAGCCACTGTCCTAAATCAGTCAGGCTGGCGGAGAAAGATGCATTTGGGGAGCCCAGAATCCCTTGGATTTGAACTTTTATTGGTCATTCTTTGTATTATAGTTCAGATTATCTAAAAATGCAGACATAAGGATGCTAAGAAAAATGGAATCCATATCTTATCAAAAAAATCCAATTTTAACCGATTGGTTTAATATATCCTTTTCATCTAATTCAGTCCTTTAGGGAGGCATGAGTAAGAAGGAATACTAAGATTCACCTTTTCCTTTTAAAAATCTGAAAAGCAGACCAAAAAAGATAATGAGATAGAGTTGGGTTTAGGATAAAAACTAATGCATGAAAATTGAGATTCTCCACAAAATTGGTTGAGTCTTTGGCCTCCTGGTCCTAACAGAAATAAATTATTAACGGACTGAAGAAGACTTCATGTAAATACTCATTTGTGTGATCTTCAAAGAATAGGTAAACAAACAACATCAGTAAAATGGAAATTCTCACTTGCTCAACTAAGGAACAGAACATTTTTTCTCTTCAAGACCAATTTATGGTAGAGGAAGTGAAGCATTATCTTGACTTGAGGAGGAAGTGTCTCTGTGTCCCAAGACCTAGACATCAGACTGGGGGGAGAGGGAAGAAGTTAACAGAGAAAAATATATAAACTAGGAAAGAGAGGCAGAAGTGTGTAAAGATGGGCAAAAAGAAGCAAGAACTTGTAGCAGAACTCTCTGTCAAAAGTGTTTCCAAGGAAAATTTATTTTAGAGTTAATGATAGAGATTTCAGTTTTGGTGTTAGAGATTTTTGCTAGATCTTTAAGACAGAGAAGATCAAGTAATAGTGACAATTAGAAAACACAAACCAAAATAGTTAATGGGATTGCTAATTTCTTAAGCATTCAGGTACTTGCCTTGCTACCTCCGATTAATGCCAACTACAGGGTAAGAGCCAGCAAGGATGAGCTATGCTAAATACTTGGCCTTAAAAATGAAACACATGGCATTAAATTCAATTTGCCCCTTTAACTTACATCATATTTCCATTCTGAATCATTTTTCAATTGAAAGAATTTCAAAATGCTTCAGAAACTTAACAAATGCAGTAATCATATTATTTGACGCCGAAATGAAAATCTCTCTGAGGTGGAAAATGGGAGTTATTCAAGAGCAAACAGCATCCATTACAATCAATTATATTCTAAATAACAAAATCTCTAGTGCGTAAGAAGCCATTAGCGCTTCATAGGAATTCAGAATGTTGTACTTAATAAAGCAATTATAATCTGTCATCCCGTCCTCAAGATAAGCAGTACTGCCCTGGAGCTTACCTTATAGATTTCTTTGGTATAAATTAGACCCACTGAAGTATAACCAGAAATTTTTAAATGTCATATTAATTTTACCCTATGGAATACGTAACATGTTCCTAAACTCTAACATGTTCATGTTAATTTTTATAGAATATGAATTAAAATTAATCTTCTGCAGCAGCAATGGACTAAAACTTTATATATAACACTGTAATTGTGTCTGCAGGAAACAGTGATTATAAAAATGCCCAAGATAAACAGTGAAAAATGAATATGGAAAAATAGAATTACATTTTTAGAGATGTTATAAGTTATACATTATTATGAAAAAAGTTTACTTTTATACCATTATGTAGTATCATAAGGGCACCAGGGCTTTTGTTTTGTTCACTTTTCCTAGACGCGCAGATCAAATTCAGATGTAAACTGCTCTGGCCTACTGAATCGACTTGGCAGGCACTGTTGACTAATTGTAGAGATCAGGAATAAGGTGGAATTAGAAAGGACTTCGAGGTACTGAGCTTGGGTAATGCTATAAAGATAAGTAAGAATATGAATTTTGGGGTCAAAAGATTAAAGGTTTGGCCTTATTTATGTGAAGCAGTCAAAGATCCACAAATGAAAATCTGGAGGTCATGGGAGAAAGACATTGGAATTGGAAATACAGAGTCCCAGGTCATCCAAAGAAGACAATAGAAGGTGTGGCAAGTGATGAGTTTACCAAGGTAAGACACTGGGGGGAATAAAAAAGCAAGAATTTCAGTTCTAGGAAATAGATGGTTGATAGGAAACCAAAGAACCTCAAAAGGAGAAAGTGAGGAGGTAGAATAATTAGCAGTGTGCAGTGACACCACATCCACTGCGTGGTAGTAGGGAGACCTTCCTAAAAGAGGGGTGGCATCAATAAAGAGCTGAGCAAATACATTATTATTGGAACAGCCATGCACTGGAACTCTATGTAGTTATTACAAAGGATGAGGTCAGGACTCCCCTGGTGGCACAGTGGTTAAGAATCTGCCTGCTTAATGCAGGGGACACGGGTTCGAGCCCTGGTCCGGGATGATCCCACATGCCGCGGAGCAACCAAGCCCATGTGCCACAACCACTGAGCCTATGTTCTACAGCCCGTGAGCCACAACTACTGAGCCTGCATGCCACAACTACTGAAGCCCACGCGCCTAGAGCCCGTGCTCGGCAACGAGAAGCCAGCGCAATGAGAAGCCCGCGCATCGCAACGAAGAGTAGTCCCCGCTCGCCGCAACAAGAAAAAGCCCAGGCGCAGCAACAAAGACCCAATGCAGCCACAAATAAATAAACAAACAAATAAGTAAATAAGTAAAAAGGATGAGGTCAATCTGCATGCACTGACATTGAAAAATGTATACAAAAAAGACAAGTGACAAAATGGCATACATAGTATCCTGTCACTTGTATACAAAAGAGGACACATGTAATTGTTGAATTGATGAAACTGAAAATCATAATTGCCTCTGGGGAGGGTCCCAAGAGCTGGAGATCAGATGATGAGAGAGGTTTAAGTTTCACTGTACACTTTTTTGTACCACTTACAATTATTATCATGTGGATGAATTTTTTAAAAACAAACTATTAAAAAAGATTATTGAACCGTGTCAAATACTATAGAAATGTCAAAGAGGTTATAGCCTGAGATAAAGGTCATAAGATTTGATGACTAAGGGGCCTTGGGAACTTTGAGAAAGTAGGTTGAGTTGGGTCATTTGATATTGAGAGAGAAAACTGTATTGTAAGTGGCTGGAGAGCACACTTCAGGAAGACAAAGAATTTATGCTGAAAGAGTTGAGGTTTGATGGAATAAATTTGGGAACTGATCAGTTGTGTGTATGTGCATATATACACACACATATATATTTAATATATACAGACATACATTTCTCTAGTTATGGGAAAGGCAATAATGGGTTTTACCTGGAACTGGCAATTGGCAAGTAGAACGTGACAGAAAGACAAACTGTTGAGGAATTTGAGAGTGCTGGGAAGAGCACTTGGAAGTGAGTACAGGGAGGACTGGGGGGGGGCTGAAATCATGAGGATTTGGGGTGAGCTAAGTATAGATGACATCATAATGGAAATAGCTTGGAGGAGGTTTTGACACCCGGAGAGGTAATTGAATAATAGGAATAATATCCATTTAGAGGCATAAGCCATCCAGCAGATTGACAGAAAATCGTATTTTAAGATTTCAGCTACAAAGGATGTAATTCTGCTTTATTAGAGTCACCAAAGAGAAAGCAGT
The DNA here is from genome assembly GCF_949987535.1 of Balaenoptera acutorostrata. Classification (NCBI taxonomy): domain Eukaryota; kingdom Metazoa; phylum Chordata; class Mammalia; order Artiodactyla; family Balaenopteridae; genus Balaenoptera; species Balaenoptera acutorostrata. Next base: position 26,917,888 of record NC_080085.1, on the reverse strand, counting down.
TTAAAGCCAATTTCAGAAGCTCAAGTCTTACCAAAAGAGCAAACTTGACATAGTGCCAACTTTTTGATTACAGAAAATATTTGCTGAAAAGGATGATTTCCATAAAATGAGTAACTTAAGAGACAAAATCAAGAGTGACTATAATAAAAATTCTGCATACTGTATTTGAATAAAACAATAGATGTGACAACTCAACCTAGAGCAGATGGACTCACCCCATAGTGGTTATGGCATGGCACTGCAGGTGAGCTCATAGGGATCCCATCAGAAAGTGTTTCCAGAGGTAGGTAAAACCCACCCTAGGATATCCACAGGATATCTGGTTGTGGTTGAACCTACACTAGAATGAAATGAAACAATATCTAGCACTGAAGTTGCTATAACCTCTTGCTCACAGCTAAGTTCCTGATAGGCTACAAAAGCCTGGAGACATCCCTGGGCCTGATTTTATAGGATTACACTGCAAATGAACCTGCCCCTGGGGCCGTAAGTCTGGCCCTTCTAGTGTTAGCAGGTCAAGTCAGATTTGGGACTAATTGAGAAACTGTCTGTGTTACGGCTTATATGTGGGAACCTGCCTTTTCAACTGGATCTAAGTAATGTTCCATGAAATAATGCAGAAAATTAAAAGACTCTAACCGAAATAAAAAGTCAGTACACTTTTAAAGGTATAAGTTTTCAAGATAAGTCATAGATCAAAGGTAAACAAAAGAAACCCATCAAGTGGAAATGTTTACATATTCAGAGTCTGGAACTTAGCTTTGATTAGAGTTAGGTAGAAACAGGCAACAGGAGCAGATATTATTTGGGGCAGGATTATTCTTTGTTGGTTTAATTGAAGCCATCAGGGTAAACTAGCTAAATTATTTTAAGAACTCTAAACATTTTTCTGCTTTTGGGCAAAAATAACTGACCCATCTGTAGACAGACTTCTCTGAACTCCAGTAAAGATATAGATTATAATTCATTTGGACTGTAAGATCAAATAAAATTAAATATGACTTAAAAATACTACCTTTTGGGGGCTTCCCTGGTGGCGCAGTGGTTGAGAATCCGCCTGCCAATGCAGGGGACACGGGTTCGAGCCCTAGTCTGGGAAGATCCCACATGCCGCGGAGCGACTAAGCCCGTGCGCCACAACTACTGAGCCTGTGCGTCTGGAGCTTGTGCTCCGCAACAAGAGAGGCCGCGATAGTGAGAGGCCCGTGCACCGCGATGAAGAGTGGCCCCCGCTTGCCGCAACTAGAGAAAGCCCTCACACAGAAACGAAGACCAAACACAGCCAAAAAAAAAAAAATACTATCTTTCAAAATGGAAAAGTCATACATATACACAGTATAAATTTCAAAAGGATATGTTGTGAAAATTAAGACTCATTCTCAAAAGGCAATTCCTTGTTTCTAGTTTCTTGTATATCCCTATAGAAATATTCTATGCATTAGCAAAAAATATATATAATCCTTTAAAAATACAAATTGGAGCATATTAGGTCTTACATGTTCTTCCTAAACAATTTATCTTGGAGATCTTTTCCTATTATTAGACATAAAGCCACCGCACTCTAACAGCTACCTAATTTTCTACAGTAGGGATATACTCTCAGGTATTTAGCTGATATCCTATTTATATTTTTTTCCTAGGTGTTTCTTAATTAATGCTGCAACAAATATCTTTTCACATGTCTTCGTGTACAGGTGCAAATATATCCCACGGATAAATTTTAGAAATGGTATTGCTGGGTCAAAGGGTATGAATATTTAAAATTTGGGGAAAAAAAACTTTAACAGACACTGGAAAATTACCTTTTGAAAATGTTTATAATCTCACCAATAGTGTATCAGAGTGCCTGCTTCCCCACAACCTTGCCCACTCAGTGTACTATTGAATTTTTTTACCTTGGTTAATTTGAGAGAGAAAACTGTTTTCATTTGCATTTTTAAAAATTATGAGTACAACTGAGAAATAATACTTCTTAAACATTATAGGTTAATGATGAAACAGGGAATTTGCTAAATCATCTCTGACTTGGCTCTCTTTTGGGAGAGGGGTCCTAGAGAACTTCTTGTTAGAGGAATAAATTTATGTCGACAGGGTTCTTACATAATGTGTAGCAATAAACTATTTTAACCGGAGGCACTTTCATAGATAGGTTTCATTTTTCGAAAAAGGGGAAGAAACACCATTCTGTGGCTCGATGTGGGTTTGTCAGTTATTGCCTCCCCCCTTCTTGGGACTTCCCACACTTCTTGAGCACAAGTCAGACTTGAGCAAAAACAACTTTTTCCATAGGATCAGTTATAAAAAGAATGGCAAGTGCAACGAGCAGCTTAGTTTCTTGGTCTTATCAGTGAAAAGTAGACTCACCAAAGGCTTGCGAACATTTCTGGCAAAAGCACTGGCTGGCCTGTTCATCTCTATATGGTCAATCGTGGTGTTTCTGCAGGACCAAAGGCACAGACTGGTTAGTGAAGGTAAGCAAAGGAGGCAAGAGACCCTATGGCTGTGAACTTTTTCTGTCATTTCTCTTCCTACCCTTTCTTCGTCCTTTGTCATCAGAACTCAGATCCAATCTCATGACATCTAAAATGCTTTTCTCATTTACCAGATCAGAGGTGAGTGGGCATGTAAGCAAGCATTTAATGGAGTTAGACAATAAAGAGAAATGAAGTCCAACACTCCCCTTCTCTTACCTCATGTTCACACTTTGGACATTTCTAAAAATTTTTCTTTTTTTACTGAAAAATTTTGACTGGTCTGATCAAATATTTGTTGTGTAATTTATTCAGTCCCCGTTCACTAATTGCTACACAGGTTTAGCATCTGCGTTTTTTAAAGAAGGCCTAAAAACCTAGGCAGAATTTTGCAGGGACAGCACCACTCAAATTCGGTCACAGTGATGTAGTTTTAGAGATGAATACAATCACAATAAGTTCCAATTGGATTTAACTCTCAATTATTCATTGGGCGAGCTTGTGATAAGTGTTTTTCAGGGTGGCAGGACATACTCAAAGTAAACGTGATCTACAGTGATGATGCTTTTCAAACTGCCATCTGGGTGATTTGGGGAAAGTCTCCCTGTTGGTACTAAAGACAGTACACGCACAGGTGGGCTTTTGTTTGAATTATCTTTAGACCTGCTCAACCATTCTTTTTTGTGCGTGTGCACATCTATTTGTACTTGAGTATAAACCTGGTTTGGCCAGAATATTCATATTGATATTTTTAGACCATTTCTTGCGTAGGTCAGTGTAAGAAGATCGTGTTTCTGAATTTGAGAAGCTTCTTGGAGGAGTGCAGAGTATTTGAAATTTCTGTAAAACATTCATATTATAATGGTAATTTGGGGGATATACAAACGTGCACTAATTTTATTATCTCAGAGCAAAGTGATGTTTTCAATAGTTATTTCAAGTTACTGAAACATTTCCAAACACAGACCTAATGATTATCTTAGTTATATAAGATATTGTCCCTCTGAACTCTTCATAAACATGAAAGAATGTAAATTTGCCTTCATTAACTAACTATAGTTACTTTCCCTCCAATTTTTGTTTTGCAAAGTTTCAAACCTATATAAAAATGGAAAGAAGAGTATCAGTACAATGCACACACGTTTTTACTATGTAGATTCATCAGTTGTAGCATTTTGCCACATTTATTTTTTTCTCTTGCTATGTCTCTCTCTCTCTCTGTATATGTATGTAAACACACATACACACACGTTTGTTTGTTTTTTTCCCTGAACTGTTTGAAAGTATATTGTTGACTTTAGGATACATCACCTTCAAATTCTTGACCCTGTATCTCCTAAGAAAAAGAGCAGTCTTCTACATGATTATAATGCTAAGGAAATTTAACATTAATACAATACTATTATCTAATATATGACCCATATTCAAATTTCTCCAATTATCCATATGTCTTTTAGAGAGTTTTTTTTTTAATTCAGGATCCAATCAAGTATCTTGCATTGCATTTGTCTGATATACCCACAATTAAGTAAATGTTAATGGCTATAGCCATAATTAACAACATAATTAACAATGATTAAGAATTATACCACCAAGGAAATTTAACATCAATCAACTGTATCATGATCATTTTTCTTATTTTTTTAGTCCTCTCATTTTGTGTCAAAATACTTTAAGAGTAATTCAAAAAAGTGATCGTAAGCTTTAATTTTTCTGTTTGTAAGACGTAAAGACAGAATATGAGGAAAAATCCAAACTATGATAAAAATACATTTACTAATATGTCTGTACCAAAATTTACATTTTCTGAAATAAGGAAATTCATATCCAGATAAAGCCCTTGGAAGTAGCTGCTACCTTTGGTCATAAGGATCTAAGTAGAACTGAACAGAAAATTATTTACTTGTTGATGTTAATATGGAAAATGGAGGCCTTTTGACTTACGATTATATTATATTATTCATCAAATTAGACTTTCAGGAGTTAACTCATTAAGTAAGAATCATTTCATATTTGACAGAAGAATCGATAATCCCAAATTATATGTTTTGTAACAGGAATTGAAATACAAAGTAAGTGATACTTTAGAGCATCTATCAACAAATGCCATAAAATATGAAATAATAGGGATATAATCCAAGGTATATGATTAAGTGAATGGTTATTTCCAGCTCTAAAGAACACGTACTTTCAAAGGTAAGGGTCAGGAAAATGCAGATGCTTTTTCATATAGTGAGATCCTTCCTAAAGAAACCCTTTGTTTTGGATAAAGTTCTTGTATTGTTCGCCAAAAGAAAAAAAAAAACCCAAGGTAATATGGATTTGGTTACAGTATCATAACTAGATTATGAGCAAAGTAATATTCAAGTTTTTCAATGATAACCCTTCAGTGGTTTATTTGCAAGTCTCCCAAATCAAGAAGATCTTTAAAAAACATAGATTGGAATTAAAGGATCTAGAATTTAGATTATAGGGGAAATAAAGAGATGAAGAGATGAAATAGAGTATTTTGAGGATGCGGCGGTATTAAAAATAACATTTCTGGTATATCACCTACATATAATCTTAACAAGACAGTTTTCTTCACCCTCAAATTTGAGGCAAAAATAAATGTGCTCATCTGATTGGAAAATGAAAAACAAATAGCGTGTTGAAGAATATCAGTGGAAACAGTTAATCTCAGACATTGATGGTGAGAAAATAAATTGGCCCAAGCTACTTGAAAGGCAATTTGCAATAGATGTGATCTAGTAATTCGGCTTCTCCAAATCTGGCCTGAGGAAACATTCCTGCAGGCACATGCAGTGATTGCACACAGTAAAAAAGCAAGAAAAACCTCAATGTCTACTATGAAAAATTATTTGCTAACATAAGATGTGTCTGTAGATGTACTATTTTCTGTTAAAAGGCAGGTCTATATGAGCAGACATGCTGACAGGTGGGAACCAAGCTGCTCCCCAACTAGCTAGGCTATAGATTGTCTATGAAACAGCAGATAACGTTTTCCTGTCCTTATTTCTGTGAGGTTACATCCCGTGATGCTCTGAGGCAGCCCCATCCCACTGTCTCCATTTTTGGGCCGCAGTGGAGGTCTTCTCTGCACTGTCTCAACCAGCTTCGCAGAAGTCCTGGTTTGCATGCCTGCGAACTGTCCTTCCAGAGACAGGATCTGTTTTGCCACCTTATCACTCCCAACTCACGCCCCCGCCCCCCGCCCTTCCTGCCAATCCTCATTCTTTTGCTTTTCTTTTGGTATTACCAGTTACTCCTTCATTCAAAGGACTGTCCCAATGATTTATTTCACTGTTTAAGGTAGCAACTGGATTTTGCTAAGGTTCTATGCAATTCTGATAAATATAATGGGGTAGGGGAGAGAAGAATTTAGCATTTCTCTCTAATTTAGGGACCAGGATTCTGAATGGATGGCCAGGGGCTCTGAAAGGTTGAGATATGAGACTTGAAGGGTGGTGGTGGAACGGGGGATGGATAAGGAACCAGGGCTCTCAGGACAGAAGAAGAAAGGCACAAATGCCTGGGACGGGCATGGGATTTGGGAGAGCTGGGAGGAGTTCAGCATGGCTGGGGTCCTGGGTCTTGTGGGAACAGGCAGAGGTAAGATGAAGAAGGCAGATAAGAACCACGGTATCATGAGGGCCTAACGTGTGTGGACTTTATCCTGGAGGTAATGGGGAGCTGCTGATATTTAAACAGGGCATCTGTAATATTAAATTACTCTGTGGTTGAAAAATTAAGGGCAAGATGACGCCAGGCTATAGCGGTGGGAATGGTTAAGGAAACTCTTCATATGGTTAGATGAAAAGAGCAGAGGATAAATTATTTGTGTATCTCAAAGACATATGAACATTGATACACAATTGGGACATGTGTGTAGCCCTGTGGTGTGGGCACTGGCTGTCTTCTTGGAGCTCTTCTTTCTGTACTCACTGCACCTTCCTTCCTTTATTCCGCAAGGGTTGTTATTAAAATGGAGTCAGGGCGGGTACCCTTTTCCTGGAAGGACTAATTGCTTGTCATGATTGTGTGATATTAACTGCTCTCAACTAGGCAGTAGGGTGATATGTTTAAGAACAGATCACACACTTTGGGGTTAGTAAATTTGGATTTGAATCTTCCCTCTACTACTTATTTGCTTTGTGACCTTGGGAAGGTCATTTGTACTATCTTAATCTCAGTTTTCTCATTTGGAAAACCCGGATTATGATAACATCTAACAGTGCAGTGTTGTTGAAAGATTAGGGGTAATGTCTGGAAAGCACCCAACACAGTTGCTATTATTAGTGTGCCCTATCTCAATTACTGCATCTGCTTTTTGACTTAGGTCAAGGATAGGCAAGCCATAGCCTATAGGTCAAACTGGCCCTTTGCCTGTTTTTGTAAATAAAGTTTTATTGGAACACAGCCATACCCATTTGTTTACATACTGTCTGTGGCTGCTTTCCTGCTATGATGGCAGAGTTGAGTAGTTGTGATAGAAACCTAAAATATTAAATATTTGGCCATTTATAGAAAAAGTTTGCTGATCCCTAAATTAGGTTTTTCCAAACATCCCCTCTTATAAATTTTCTCCCTCTTTAGTTTTTCTCTTTGAATCCATGCTTGTGTTGTTTGAGTGTAAATTAAAAGTATGTCTATATTAGTAGTCTCCAGCCTCGTCAACTACTGGTTTTCTCCCAGACTACTGACACAACACAACTCCAGTGGTGACTGTCAGCTGGCCATGAAGTCTACACACTTAGAGGGGCTCTACCAGGAATGACCAGCTGAATGGAACCAAAGCTTTTTTTCAAGCACCTCTGGAAAGCTATTGGATCATCCTTGCCCCTTGGGATTATGGCTCAGAAGGGACTGGGTAGTCAAGCTCTTCCTGGAGGTGTCCTCTAGCTTTTTCACTTATTTGTAGGGTCTTGAAATGGACAGTTTTGGGGATCTTGTTGCTCTTGGTCAGTTCCATCAGCTGACCGGCCCTCACATGGAGAATCAACAGAGAATCTCGATGGCATGGCGGCTCCTCGTGCCTCTCACCTCCTCCTCCCCAGAGATGCACACCTGACCTTGGCAGGGCTCTGAGCCTCTACAGGCCAGTGACTTGACCCCAAAGGCCCAGATCTTGTATCCGAGGCCCCAATTTGGGGCAGCCACAGATTGTTTTTCCTTTTTCTTTCTTCCCTTTTTTTTTTTTAAATGAGAGCTGCTTATTTCTTCACTCATTTGAAAAAAGAAGTGGGGGGAAGAATCCAAAACAGAACAAGCTCTTCTGCATTATTAGCCTTTTATCAGAAAGACAAACAACATTTGGGAATAATAGCCTCTCAAAGTTAGAAAATAGAGTCCAAACTTAACCTTAGGGCCAAGAGCATTTTTTTCTAAGTCTAAAGGTATGCTTTCCACTGTTGAGTACTGTTAAGTGATGTTACTCTTTAAAATATTTGCACTTCATACTTTTGTATTGTTTTAAGGACTTGTCTTGTTAAGCCATTTCTTCAAAAAGTCCCATGAAAATGATAAAGGACTACAAAAGTTTAAAAAATCCTATGGGGTTTCTACTTCAGTGGTTTATTTGCTGTGGTATTTTATTAAAAAATATTTATTTAGAAAAAAAGTATTTCTATGTACAGAGTTATAACAACAGTTTTCTGAAATCCAAGTAAATGATTTAACAAGGTGCTGGACTTCAGCACATATTTCTAAGTTGTGAATTTGCACATCAGGTTAAGTTCGGTATTCCCCTGTCTGGTGATGATTAACAGAGGCTAAATTTGCCTAGAACATCTCATCTGCAAATGTCCTTGAGAGTCTTTTCCTTCACACTTAATCAGTCATGGAGAATTCCAGATATATCTCTATCTCTATCTCTGTCTCCATCTTCTCTATGATGAGAAATAAAAATTCAAGCAATAAAATATCTTTGAACAACTGAAGTAATCCATGGGCTTAAGTTTTATTGTCTCAGATAAAATTAAGTCAAATACGTTAACGTTTGTTTGAAGTATATCTTTTATAATACCTTTGAAGAGTGAGGTCGTCTAAGAATTTTATAATCAATGAAATTTATTAAGGAAAATGCCAACAATCAGAATAAACCCAAATAACTTGCTCTATTTTAAAATTTTAAGATGCCATGATATGTAGTACTATTTTTTTAAATTAATTTATTTTATTTGTTTTTGGCTGGTTGGGTCTTCGTTGCTGTGCACGGGCTTTCTCTAGTTTGCGGCGAGCGGGGGCTACTCTTTGTTGCGGTGCACGGGCTTCTCATTGCGGTGGCTTCTCTTGTTGTGGAGCACGGGCTCTAGGCGCGTGGGCTTCAGTAGTTGTGGCTCGCAGGCTCAGTAGTTGTGACGCACGGGCTTAGTTGCTCCGCGGCATGTGGGATCATCCCGGACCAGGGCTCGAACCCGTGTCCCCTGCACTGGCAGGTGGCTTCTTAACCACTGCGCCACCAGGGAAACCCTCTAGTACTATTTTTATTCTAGTGGTACATTAAAGGGTTTTCATAAAGATCAAATAAGTTAACATATGTATAATTTGTGTGTTTCACACGTTATTACTCTCTCCATAGCTTGAGAAAAATCTTTCAAAAGCTGCTTTAGCATGCTCTCTGCTGCCCTCTGCTGCTAGCTTTAAGAAACTGATTTTGATTCTGAGTAATGCTCACCTCACTTGTTCTCTTCTCTTAACATAGTCAAAATGCCATGCAATATTAAAGTATGAGGGGACTCTTTAATTTAATCCCACGTTCTCCATTTACAGATAAGAAGTTGAGTCTCTGAGAGGTTAAATGACATGCGAGCATGGGCTGTTTTCTTTTCTTTCTTTTTTTGGTCACGTGCATGGCCTGCAGTGATCCCCGACCAGGGATCGAACCCGGGCCCCCTGCAATGGGGGCGTGGAGTCCTAACCACTGGACCACCAGGGAATTCCAGTGGGCTCTGTTTTCTGACTGACAGCATTTGAATGCTTGGTGGCTTTGGACATATTACTTAATTTTGACATATATAAAATGAGCATAATAATAGTATCTACATCTTTGAGTTTTTGTGGGGATCCACTGATTCAGTACATAAAAAGCACTTAGTGTCTGGGTTGTAGCTAGTACTAAATGCTAGTCCTGTTACAGACCTGCCATTAACTAGACTAAAACCACAGCTAGTGGCAAGGTCAGAACTAGAATTCTAGTCTCTTGACTACCAGTTCAACAATTTTTTTTTTGCCTTAATGAGGCTGAATAACAACTAAATTTTACCTTTGAATGTAGATTTTTAAAATGTGACCTGTTCACATTTGAAGCTCTTGTAGTCTCTACAAAGCTATCGACACTGCAGCTCCTGTGGCTCATTGCTCCTTGTACTGTTCAAGGCAGGTTCCCCACAGAAATGATTACACTCACAAGCTCCTCAAGCCCCCAGACAGAAAATCCTACACCTACAGCCCACACCTGGGAGATGGTTTCACTGTTGACTCTAAGTCACCCCTCTAATGAGCTCCCTGCCTGAATCTCCAATGCACAGTTAGACGCTTGCACTCATGTCAGACTCAAGAGGAACTAAACTAAGCCCATCAGCTCTGTTCCCGGCTCCTTCTGGTCTCCCCGTTTTGGTCAGTGCTGGTGCCGTTTGCCAGCAGGCCTAGACTCGGTTACTTCTGACTCCTCTCGCTCCTTCACTACCAAGTCCAGGAGTCATGGTCTCTCAAGTTCATTCCTCCTCTTCCTTTCCTGCTACTTTCCTCCGGGTTCCTGTCCCAATCACCTCAGGTGGGCATGAATCCAGCAGCCTCCTAACTCGGGTCCTTGACTCCAATCCTGCTGCAATTCCTCTTGCCCTTTACTGACAGATCACATCATGCCTTGAATAAGTTTGGTTACCTTCCAGAGCTTTGTACTGCCTTCAGGGTAAACAATGTCCTCAGCCTTGCATGTCTCAACTTACCTCCCTGACCTTATCACCCACTCCTCTTTCGTAGGAATCTTTTCCTTTAGGCATGGGTGTATCTATCCCTAGATATTAGGACCTATTTTCTGCTTTTCCATCATGGGACCTACCACTGTACTGGTCTGCCTTGGGCCCCACACATCAAAATGGTAGGTCTCTTATTCTACCAGAATTAAGGTACCAACAAAGCTCTCAGTCCACGACAAGTGGGGCAAAGGGCTCATTCAATACTCAAAACAAAATCCTGGACCGGCTTCCTTTACTGTGGTGAAGGAGTGAAGATTACCCGGAGGAGTCATAAACATCATCCACATAAAGTGAGAGAAGAATCCACTAGGGCTGATTTTTTAATATGAAAAGAAATATGATAAACAGTAGGCGATTTGGGATAACAACTGAATGGGAACAAGGGTGATTCTCAAGAGTGATTCTGCATTATCACCTTCACTATCTTCTAAGTCTGTGCTGTCCAGTATCTTAGCCATGTGGTATTTTTTAATAATTTAAATTAAATAAAGTTAATTCATTAATTAATGACATTCAGTTTCATTAGCCACATTTAAGTGCTTAATAGCCACATGTGGCTATTAATATTTTGGACAGCACATATATAGATCATTCTACCATCCCAGAAAGTTCCGTTGGACTGCACTGCTTTGAGATTTTTCATTTGCTTCTTTAAGTCATTCACCCAGGCCTACTGCTTTCCAGCTTCTAAAATGTAACTGCTCTAGTCTCTTCTCTTGTTCTCCTTTTTCTTGCGTATTATATTAAAAAAAATCATTTAATGTTGTTTTAGTGAAGTTTGGGGGAAGAAAAAATACAGATATACGCCTAATCTGTTATTTTTCCTGGAAATCTTTGCTTTTCTCTACCTCAATGTGATCTTGCTTTTGAGCTCACATTCTGAGTAATCACTGTTAAGCAGGCTCTCCTCAGCCACTTCAGGGGTCCCTCCAGCTTGGGTTTGCCTCTAAGTTCCAGCTCGCTTCCATAAAGCCATAGGGTCAGCTGGGGATGTGTGTGTGGTGTGTGGGGTCGGCATTTCTGGCTGTCGTCATGTAGTCACATTGGCATTCATGGTGACTTGTCACTCTCCTGGCCCCTGGTTAACAGCCTATAAACATCATGTCTGCAATCTTCCCATCTGCAGTCGAGGTCTTCTCCAGGTTTGCAGGCTCTGGGCAGCATGCTGGTACGTGAGCAGACTTCATGTGGCAGCCTCAGGCCTGTCCACCCAGGCATTCCATGCTGGGCAGGAGAGAAGAGACACTTCCTGCTTCCTCAGGTTCTACGTGGGAGGTAGGGCCCAGGCCTCTTCTACTCTGGGCTACCCAGATCCATCTGGAGCGGTACTCTTTCCCTCCACAGGGATTCCATCGAGTCTACTGTTGATGTCAATATTATGCCCTAAGTCATATAGGGTTCTGGATTCCGAAGTTTAAAAGCTCGGTTATGGTATCTCAAAAGCCATTTCTCTAAAACTATGATTTCTGCCAAGAGGTTCTGAAGCCTATTTAGCAACTCAGAAGCTGAGAGTTGTGTTTTTGCTCTGGTTTTCCACAATGACATTCTTAGGTCTTGAAGGTGGAAGGCCCTACTGGCAGCCGGGGTGGGATGGAGTGGGAGGGTCGTGAAGTAACTGTATCACTAGTAAGCCTTTATGATAAACTTTCTTGCTCTGTTAACTATTTTCTCATGTATAGAAGATTTGCCTTTTCGCCTGGAAGTTCAGTTTGTTGAGAGCAGAACCGCATTTAAAAAGCTTTTTCAGGAAAGAACATTTTCTTACCCTTATAAGTGTGTCCAGCATACAAAAATTACTTCACGGATTTGTTGAAGACCTTTAACCTTGTATCTTCATGGTACATGACAGTGCCTGGAATGAAGTAAACATTTAAATAATTGGTAAATTTGCTCAATATATCTTGGAATAGTTCCCCAAAAAGAAATAAACACTGAAAATATTACCCTTACACAATCGAAACAATTATACTAATTATACTGCATTAATAATATTAACTTTATACAATGAAAAAGTTTACTTGGGAAATAACTACATGACTATAAAAGAGAGGCTAAAATTTTAAAAAAAAGAGGATCCTTAGGATTAAAGTAATCCTTTTCTAATTTGACTCGTCAATTTCAGGCTCAAGTTGATGGGTCTGTTTTCGAAGCCCAGCCCTCAGTGCCGAAGAGGACCAGTTCTCTTTGCTTTCATCTACTGCTCCATTGCCAGGAGTACCAGCACGTTCCTTTTTTAGAAAATGCAGCTGCTGGCTTCTAGCCTATTCTAGCCACCCCAGAATCCAGTGACAACTGCTGAAGGTGGAGGGGTGGCACAGGTGGAGGAAAAGCTCACAGTCAGGAAAGCTCCTTAGTAACTAGGGTAGAGGTAAAAACGTCAGTCGGACACAGGGACATTTCCAGGACATATCGTAAAAACTGGGAGGGATAGAGCAAGAAAGCCATCCTGGGCAGCAAAGGTAGACGAGGCTTCATGGCCCTTCATGACGGGTTGATGGTGAATTAATTTCATACCATGCCAGTGCTGTTAATTATTTAATTCAAGTTAAGTATCTTTTGATTCCCTCCTAAATGCAGACAACGGTGCTAGCTCCCAGGGATAAAGTACAATGATAAGTAAGATATAGCTTTTTTTTTTTTTTATAATGACAGGTTTGTTTTTTGGTTTTTTTTTAGTTTATTTATTTATTTATTTATTTATGGCTGTGTTGGGTCTTCGTTTCTGTGCGGGGGCTTTCTCCAGTTGTGGCAAGCGGGGGCCACTCTTCATCGCAGTGCGCGGGCCTCTCACTATCGCGGCCTCTCTTGTTGCGGAGCACAGGCTCCAGATGCGCAGGCTCAGTAATTGTGGCTCACGGGCCTAATCGCTCCATGACATGTGGGACCTTCCCAGATCAGGGCTCGAACCCGTGTCCCCTGCATTGGCAGGCAGATTCTCAACCACTGCGCCACCAGGGAAGCCCAAGATATAGCTTTTATTTTCAGTAGAATCTGCCACAAATTTCCTCATTTTTTCATAAACCACTAGCTATGCTGCTTCCCCAGTTTGCAGCTTCTCAATCACTCTCCATTTCCTTCAGGGCAGAAGGCAAATGCCCTTGCCCGACTCCCGAGGCCCTTCAGGACCCAATTCCAGCCTATTTCCCCAGTCCTTTCTGCTTATGCTGTGTCTTATATATGCCAAACAGGCCATGTCACCACATTCTCTTATAACTCTGTGCCTAGGGATGGAACTCCTAGCCTTCAGTTTAGTTGAAATGTCACCTTCTCTAAAACATATCCTGTCATTTCTCCTCCTTCGCCCCCGGGTTGTTAATGAGAAACTTCTTGAAGGGTGGAACTGTGCCCATTTCATCTTTATACTTCCAACACATGCCATGGCCCTGGCGCACAGCAGGCACAGAATGAGTACTAGCTTGGGGAATGAATGAAATGAACTTATTTATTGTCCTTTACTTTTTTTGATAGAACAACTGCCAATTTATAAAACTCCAGTCTTCTTTTCCCCCATTGTTACTAACTCCCTTTCCAGAATGCTGTCAGAAGGGTATCTCAGTGGACTTGCTTACCGGAGTGACATCCAGTGGAGCTGTACATCTTATAATGAGCAGGTGACTGAGGAAAAGGAAGAGGAGAGAGAAGCCACAGCTGCTGCTACTCTTTCCTATTCCTCCGTGGATGAAACACAAGTCCGAAGTCTCTATGTGAGATGCAAATCCTCAGGCAAGTTTATTTCTTCAGTGCATTCAAGAGAGAGCCAACACAGTAGAAATCCGAGAATCACAGTGGTGCAGACAAACCCCAATCCCGTATTTGAAAGCCCAAACTTGGCTGCAGTTGAACTATACAGAGACCCCGGCAGAGAGACCTACTTGGTTCCACCTTCCTGCAAGAGTATCTGCAAGAATTACAATGACTTACATATTGCAGGGGGCCAGGTGATGGCCATTAATTCAGTGACAACAGATTTTCCCTCTGAGAGCAGTTTTGAACATGGCCCTTTGCTGAAATCGTCTGAGATTCCTTTGTCCATGGAGGATTCCATTTCCACTCAGCCCAGCGACTTCCCACCCAAACCTATCCAGCGGTATTCATCCTACTGGAGAATAACCAGCATCAAAGAGAAAAGCAGCCTGCAAATGCAGAAGCCTATTTCGAATGCAGTGCTGAACGAATACCTGGAGCAGAAGGTGGTAGAGTTATACAAGCAGTACATTATGGACACTGTGCTTCACGACAGTTCTCCTACCCAGATTCTGGCATCTGAACTCATCATGACAAGTGTGGACCAAATTAGTATTCAAGTCTCTAGAGAGAAGAACCTGGACACCTCAAAAGCCAGGGATATAGTCATTAACAGCCTTTTACAGTTGGTGTCAACTGAAGTCAGCACTCCTGAAATCAGCACTCCGAGTCTCCATATTTCTCAGTATAGTAACGTGAACCCATAGAAAGGATGCTTCTGTTCCTCTTTCTCAACTACTCAATTATTCACTTATTCTGACAATGCGCAGGAAGGGGTTGTCGAGAGCTAGATAAGGTTGGCTGGAGGTCAGGTATGGATTAAGAGGAAATCTCATAATATTACACGTGAAGGAATGTGGGGAGAGGAGCTATAATGACTTCAAAGCAAGGGTTGTATAGCAACAAAGCAAAAATAAAAATGATTAGAAAAGAGATTCATTTAAGGGAATATAGAAAAGAAAAAAGACAAACCAAATAAGAATGTACACCATGGCAAAACTGAAAGCCAAAGGTTTCAGGGGAAGGAGTTAAGAATATGTTTGTCACCCAAATAAATTCCTCCAAGTTGTTTCTCCTGGAGGGAAATGGACTGTGGAAGGCTGCTCTATTTGGGTATAAAGACAGGTTCAAACAGTCTTTGAGATATGTTTATATCTATCTTCCCTATCCTGTACCAGATCATTTAAAAATATATTCTTTATAAAGATTAAAACAGTAGCAAATTGCAATCGTGTTTTTTATGTGTAATGATTACTTAGCTACAGCCACAAATACTGCCACTCAAATGTAATTCTGTTTACTGGGGGAGATGAAGTCTTCTAAATGGAAAATATCACACAGTGAATATTAAACTACTGCTTTATTTTGCCGTGTTTGACTTTCTTGTTGGTACTAAGCTTCAAAAGAAATTATGAATCTTCTTTTTCCCATTTTTTTCCCTTCCTTTTCTACATGCCCTCTTGACCCTTCTGGAGCTAGGAAGGGGGTCTTCTTTATCCTCTTACAAGCTCTAGGGTCCCATGACATCAAATTCTGTAAATTCATGCACTGGGATGGTAGCTTCATGAGCGCCTACTGTCTACGCCATTCCTCTAGCTCAGGGATTGGCAAATGATGACTCATTGGCCAAATCTAGCCTGCCACCTGTTTCTTTCATGGAGGTGTAATCTGCATATAACATGTTTCACGTGTACAACATGATTTGCTATTTGCATATTATGAAACGATTACCACAATAAATCCAGTTACATCCTTTGAACTCCCATGAGCTAAGAATCGTGTCAGCCATTTTAAAATAAAAATAAGAATATTCTGTGATATGATAATTATGATATTCAAATTCAGGGTCCATAAAGTAAGGCCTTACTGGAGCACAGCCACACCCATTCATTCATGTATTGTCTCTGGCTGCTCTCACACTAGAAAGGCAGAGCCGCTAAATGCGACGGACAACATGGGGTCCACCAAAGCCAAAAGCACCGTCTCTCCTTCCACAAAAGAAGTTTGCCAACCCTGCTCCACAGCAGTGCCCTGCCCATATGATGGCTGCTTGACTTAATTCAGCTTCCTTGAGGAGGCCCACTCTGAGATGGAAACTGGTGAGCAAGTTTCTGGGGGCGGGTTGGGAACAATCTCTGTGAGGGAATGAGGAGAACAGAAGAGGTTTCTACAGAGGCCTCAGGCATCTCAGGCTCTGGAGTTGGGGTGGCCCTTCATAATTGATCCAAATTGAAATAAGAGCGTTGGCTTTGGTTCTCCTGCTTGACCAGAAGGGGGCGTAACCTTAGCTGAGGCAGTTCAGAGCAAAATTCCCAAAGGGGAATCAGCTGTGAGCCTTTGGCAGCCAAGCTCCTGGCAGCTCCGGGGGGAATGATTTCCTCATCCAGGAGGAGGAATCTGGATGGAGCACAATAGCATCCTGTGCATTTCTCAGTATTTCTAGAGTGAATGATTTTTTTTTTTACAACATGTAATGTCATGTAAAAAACCTGGTTTTGAAACAATTCAGAAATGTCATTCACTGTTTTGAATACAGAATAGCCACTATGCATTAATTGCTTGCCATGGTGCCTGGCACCACGTTAGGCACTTTGTATGAGTTTTATATAATTCTCATAATAACCTCATGAGCGTATGCCTATTATCCACCCGCCCCCTCGCTTTTTTTTGTTTTTTTTGTTTTTTAACACGGATGAGCAAGTTGGGCTCAGGGAAGTTAAGTAATTTGTCCAAGGGCACAGTGTGAGTGGTGGAACTACATTTGAATCCAGTTCCATTGGACTTTAAAGTCCTGGTTCTTAACTACTACCACCTGCTCTCTTGTTGACCACCGTATTTGTCTCATTCAAGACTGGTTTTCTACTCCAAGGGAAAAATAACTCACTCATCTCTTTAGCATTATGTTACTTCTTTTCTTTATAGTGTTCTGTTTGGTAGTATTCATTTGCTTCTCTTCCCCCCTCCAAAAACTGAAGCTTTGATTTATTCATTTGTTCCTCCACATCCTAAGCAGTATTTGCACATAGTAGGCAACCAATTAATATATGTCAAATCCATAAACAAGGTTTGGCTGCGTTGGATACTGCATCTGATGGTTGAAGTGAAAGACCCATCAATATGAAAACTAGATAATTTTGACTAGAAAAAAGCACTCTTCAGAGTTCCTCCCCAAGAAGAAAAATGAATAAGTGAGCTTAATTTCTTACAGCAGGTTAGAGTAAATGGTATAATAAAAATGCGTTGTCATAGTATCACAGATGTTTACCCTCTTGATTACTTGAGAAATGATTTGTTACAAAGCAGATTGGTTCGTTCTTTTTTGAATGGGCATTTATTTGATGCTGCTTTTGGGGAGCACTGTGTATTAAACATACGCAGGAAAGACACGTGTGTGCGTGTGTACACACACGGAGGAGCAGGCCCTGTCCTCTGTAAGCTTGTTACGTTGGAGAGACCTGGCAAATAACTAAGGAACAAGTAAGGAAGCCACTTATTAAGCAAGACCTTGGCAAAGTGGTACAAACAGGAATACAATTATCAATGATTGCAACTCAAGTGTGCTAAGTGCTGAAAAGGAGATGTGCTCGGAGGTACTGGACGGCGGAGGAGCCCAGGGCAGGCAAACATTCCAAAGGGGAAGTGGTGGTTTAAATTACTTTTGAAGCACAAGATAGGATGTAGGTGGATGGATGGAAGGGGTGTTCCAAGCAGAGGCGTGAGTGTGTTTGGTACAATAAACAGTCTATGGCTGTAACCGGAGCTGAATGAATGCATGAATGAGCAGTATATTAACTTTCTACTACTATTGTAACAAATGACCACAAAATTCATAGCTTAAAACAACACAAACTTATCTTACAGTTATGGACATCAGAAGTCCAAAATCATTCTCACTGGGCTAAAATCAAGGTGTTGGTAGGTCTGCCTTCCTTCTGGAGGCTCTGGAAGAAAATTTGTTTTCTTACCTTTTGGAGCTCCTAGAGGCCACCCCCGTTCCTTAGCTCAAGACTGTGCACCGTTCTAACCTCTGTGGCCATCATCACACCTCCGTCTCTGACGCTAAGCCTCCTGCCTCCCTTTTATAAGGACCATTATGATTACATTAGCCCCACCTGGATAACTGAAGTTAACGTCCTCATTTTAAGATTCTTGGGACTTCCCAGGTGGTCCAGTGGTTAAGAATCCACCTTCCAATGCACAGGACGCGGATTTGATCCCTGGCCGGGGAACTAAGATCCCACATGCCGCGGGGCAGCTAAGCCTGCAAGCCGCAACTACTGAGCACATGCGCTCTGGAGCCAGCACGCTGCAACGAAGAGCCCACACGCCGCAACTAAGACCCAATGCGGCCAAATAAATAAATAAGTACTTTAAAAGATTCTTCAATTAATTACATCTGCAAAGTCGCTGTTGCCTTGTAAGGCAACATAATCACAGGTTCCAAGGATTAGGACATGAATATTTGCTGGGGCGAGGCAGGGAGGGGGGACATTATTCTATCACAGATGGGATCATTTTTTCCTCGATTATCCAAAATTTGCCTCTCCACCATCAATCCTCCTTATTCAAGATGAATAAGTCCATGTTTGCTTATATATGTGAAATAGTTTGTTTCCATTTTTGTCTGCTGTCAACTCATACTGTGTATTCTGTTTTGTCCATAGGCGTGAATCCACTTTTTCTCTTGCTCATTTTAGACATCCTTTTCTGGACTCTAATTCTACTTGTATCTTTCTTTCTTTTAAAATATGTTTCTTTTTTCCATTATAAAGGTGGTACCTGCTCACTCTAGAAAATATGGATAACAGCAAAGTAGAAAATATCACCTCTAATTCCTCAATCCCCAAGTATTCATAGTTAACATTTTAAGTGAATTTCTTTCTCCATGTACTGTGTTTTGTTTGTTTTTCCTTTCTCTGAGTAGTGATTATGTTATCTTTGAATAAAATGTTGTATCTTTTGTTTGTTTCACTGACACCGTAACAGAGGTAAAAGTTCTAAAACTAATAGATTTGCATTATTCACATAGGGATAATCTCTTAGCTTTTTTTCTTCCCCATACACTATTTGATAATGTCTGATATTTTGTGGACATTTTCCCTGTGGTAGAGCACTGGGCCAATATAATTAGGAAATTGTGTATATTAACAATAAGGCCTCTGAGTTTTGTCAACTTAGAGTTTGACATTCAATAAATATAATTTAGATTGTTTTCCTTTTCTATTATATTGTCCATACTAAAAACCATCTGTCATATTTTTATCTACTCACACTTTAAATTCAACTAAATTCAACAAATACTTACTGAGCATGAACTGTTATACAAAGATGAGATTCATAGCCCCTGTTTAAAGAGCTCACTTATGTAGTACAAGACTTATTAAGCAAAGCACACTGAGTGTAGTAAGACATGTGCAATGACTACTTAAGGTGTACTGAATCATTTTTCTTTCAGTTTATCCCAGTTCAGTAGCTATAGCCCTTGCTTATCTCAATTTTCTTAGTTTTGGGCTCTCAGGCATTATTATAGGGCTATGACTAGAAACTTCTCTACTAAGCACTCTAGGAGGTGAGGGAAGGGGTAGGGGTGGGGTACCTTCAGTATGGACTTTAGTAATCAGCCCTGGCTTTGACCTTGACTTGGCCTTAATCTCAAGTGGGCATGATGTGTGGCCATTGCACATTTGGTACTGAAACCTCTCCCCTCCTTCCCACAGCCCTTATTTCTGTCTTCCTGTGCCCAATGTCTTGCCAGGAACAACTCAAATACTGAAAGGAATGAGGTCAAGTAGAGAGTCTTTCAACGTTTCACTGGAGACCTGCAGAGAATACTTGTTAAAGTTGTTTTTGTGATTTACCAACTTTGGGGATTAGGAGGATGAAAGCAACAAGGCAAGTGTGAGATTGGTTTTTACAAATTTTCTTCTGCAGGCTGGAGTTAATTTTTTTCCTCTTGAAAAATAGAGGAAAAGATCAAGGTTCAGGGAGCGAATATTTCAGCTCAAACTGCAAGATGAATTAAAAGATATTTTGCACTGTCAGTATATCCCAGTCAGAAGAATGTTTTGATTTATCCGATTATTTTCTTAAGTAAGACAAAGCATTTTGAGAGTCCCCCCCAATACCCCCCCCCATGCTACACACACCTGGGGAGGTAGCATGGTTTGAAAGAGGACCGGCCTTGCAGCAGATGGGACCATAGAAAGCCCTGAAAAAGATTCCTGGGTTCCATCTGCAACCTAGAAGCAGGGGACAGCTGGGAATCTAAAGAGGCCATGTAGATGGAGCAGTGAGCCTCTTGGCAATGACCTGTGATAACCTGTGTCCACTGATGACCAACAGTCTATAACTTGAAGGTCAGCCATAAACTCCCGATTTGCCCTCCACCATTCCTTGACATTGTGTAAGAGTCCAGGACTGTGGCACAACCCTGAGAAGGATTAGAGAAGCCAAGAATGACTGAACTGATATTTTCTACCATCATGGGAAAATGGAAGTTCAGATTCAGAGATTCAGTTGTTTTAAAAGAGAGAGAGAGAAAGAAAGAAAGAAAGGGAAAGAAAAAGAAAGAAAAAAAGAAAGAAGGAAGGAAAGAGAAAGAAAGAAGAGAAAGAACAAAAGAAAAAAGAGAAAGAAAGAAGAAAGAACGAAAGAAAGAAAATTACTTATTACACATCTGAGTTGGTAGAGAAGTTGGAGTTATAATTAGACTCCTACTCCTCTGCTGTGTCCTAGGAAGAAGTAACCTATGTCACCTACAAATTGGCACTTGCTGTCTACCCCTACAAGGATTAGATTATGAGCCACTGCAGCTGCTGACCTTCAACACACCCTGAAAGAAGTTTAGGGTGGAGATCAGAAATGAGGCACTCTGTGCTCTGGAAAAAACTGGCAGAACAGGTATTCAGATAGATTATTTTCAGGAGACGATTTTATGAGCCCAATTCTTGCATCTCCTCATATCTAGAAAAGCACTAAAATCCTTCATGGTGATATCTGCTCCTCATGACTAGCAGTAACCTTCACGAGACTAGCAGAACCTTACGCAAAAAATATGTGCTTGATTGCATGTACTCCCCCCTCACCAAAATCACATATATACTGACCCTCCCCCCCACCTCTCTGGAGCAGTTTCTCAGAGCTATCTGAAATGCTGTCTCCTGGGCTATAGTCGTCATTTTGCCCCCAATAAAACTTAACTCACAACTCTCACGTTGTGCTTTTTTTTTTTTTCAGTCGACACCTAGATGGAAGTCTCCAACTTTCTAAAGTAACAGCATTAGGAGAGGGACCAGTGAGAAGCTAGGTTTAGTGCTAGTCCAATGAACATGAGCTGAGGGGAAGAGGCAATGGAAATAGGGAAATTTCCTTCCTCCCTTTCCTCTCCCTTCTTCCTTTCTTTATCTCTCTTCTTTCCCTTTTGTTCCTTCCTTTAATTTTGTCTCTCTTTCCCACTCTCCCCATCCCTCCTCTTCCTTCATCTCCTCTGCGTTGCTGTGCCTGGTTTTAAATCGTGCCCAGAATTCTAATTGCAAGGAAGCCTGGAAATGTAGTTTTTGCTTTCAAGACACTGAAGAATAGGTGGAGGGTGGAATGGATGTTGAATGCTAAGCCACTATGCCATCACACATATTCAAATCCAGACCCTGATCTTTTTTTTTTTTTTTTTTTTTTTTTGGCCGTGCTGCACGGCTTGTGGGATCTCAGTTCCCGGACCAGGGATTGAACCCAGGCCCCTGGCACTGAAAGCCTGGAATCCTAAACACTAGCCCACCAGGGAACTCCCATCCTGTGATCTTTTTTATTGTTTCTGTACATCCCTCTGCCAGCTTCAAGTACTTTGCCTTCAAACTTCCTTCCTACTCCCCAGTTGGAGGATTGTCATTGGGTTCCCGAAGTTGGCTCTGCCCACAGGTGCAGAGAGCTGGAATTGCTTAGGCGTTTATATAACCCTGTGGTGGTCTGTTATAAACTGAATATTTGTGTCCCCACTCCTCCAAATTCATATGTTGAAATCCTAACCCCAAAGGGGTGGGACTTTCAGGAGGTGATTAGGTCATGATCGTGGCGCCCTCACGAATGGGATTACTGCCCTTATAAAAGACACCCCAGATGATTAACAGAAACACACTACTATTAATAGAACACATAAACAACAGGGACCTGCTTCGTACCACGGGGAACTATATTCAATGTCTTGTGATGACCCATAATGGAAAAGAATCTGAAGAAGAAGACATAGATACACATATATAGCTGAATCACTTTGCTGTTCATCTGAGGCTGACACAACTTTGTAAATTAACTATACTTTCATTAAAATTTTTAAAAAAAGAGACCCCAGAGAGCTCTCTTGCCCCTTCTGCCTTGTGAGGACACAGCCAGCAGGCAGCCATCTATGAACCAGGAAGAGGGCTCTCACCAGACACCAAATCTACTGGTGCCTTGATCTTGGACTTCCCAGCCTCCAGAACTCTGAAAACTAAATGTCTGTTGTTCAAGCCACACAGTCTGTGATATTTTTGTTACAACAGACCGAACAGACTAAGACACGGCCCTTAGCCAACCACAGCTGAAGAAGGCACTAGTATTGGTATGAAAGCCTAGCCCTCTCGTCTCTAATTGGGACAAACTCAGGTACTACACTTCAGAGCCGCCCCGCAGGATCAGGCTGCAGCTGTCCTCCTAAGGATTTTGCCTGAAATTGCAACCTGGCTTGCCTTTTCCTACTTCCTTATCCTGCTATTCTGTTCCTACTTTTTTTTTAAAGTTTATTCCAAGAGCACTTCCCTTATAAATCATTAGCACATGGATCTTTTCCTCAGGGTATGCTTCTAGGGAACCAAACCCCAAAATGCCCCATCCACCATAAGGCTCAATGCCCCTATGTGTAGATCAAATCTCCACCAGAGAGAAGGTAGAATCCATTTCCTTCAAGCTCATGAGACTGTAGGAAGAAAAGGAGAGATCGATATGGGGGGACCAGATGGTCAGTTATGCATCCTGATCTCCCTTCTCTAATCTTGGAGTTTAGAATAGGAAGCTACAATAAATACTGGAGATTAGATCACGTAGCACCCATTCCAACCACCTTCTAGCTTACTTTTCAGCCAGAAGTTTAAAAACCACATCTCTGAGATTTCCTTGTCTCTAGAGTTCTGCATGTGACCCAGTTTCTTAACCTCAGTGTTCAACTTGGAGTCAGCAACATGAATTAATGGTTGCATGTGAGAAGGGTTGATCATCTAGGAAGTAGAGGGGCTAAGGAATTTGACCTTCAGCTGTGGTGGAGTTTCTGGCATCCAGTGTCAAAGACCTGAGTAGTGCGTCTGTGATAGAATTGTGTATTTTCCCAAGCTGTATTAACTCTTGATACTTTGCTCCTGAGAGTATAGCACCTAGGTCCATTCCTTGGTCCTTTCAGAATGTCTACCTAACATACTTTATTTTTTAATTTATTTTTTAAACTATTTTATATTGGAGTATAGTTGATTAACAATGTCGTGTTAGTTTCAGGTGTACAGCAAAGATGTTCAGTTATATGTAAACAGGTATCTATTCTTTTTCAAATTCTTTTCCCTATGGTTATCTAACGTACTTTAATACACTTTTCTTACTAAATTAGTCTGTGAATCCTATCATTTGCAACTAAGAATCCTGGCAGACACAGGAGGTATTTAAGAGAAGCTGAGATAAGCTGAGATGGAGTCATTTAACCACGCGCTTCAGAAACAAGGGACAGTGGAGTGGTTAGAAAGAGAACTTCAGCTAGTACTCCAAAGCTGCCCTTGGTTCTCAAATGGCATCAGGGAATTTCTGCATGCCCCCAGTGGGTTGCCTACAGTCTAACTGGGTAGTATACCAGAGTGGCTTGCTATGGCTCTGGTGGCTATAACTGAATGACATGCACAGCATGCTGGAGATTATGAAAATGGCCACAAAATATTTCTTTCCTTCTATCCATGCCCTTTGGTAGTGTACTCTTACAATTGCTTTGGCCAATGGGACATTAGCAAACATTATGTAAACATTGGCTTGAAAAGCAAGAGTGCACTGGAGTTTGCCCTCTTTCTGCTTTGGGAACTTGGCTGCCATATGAAAAAGTCCGGGCTAGCCTGCTGGATAACAAGGAGTATGTGGGCTAGTAACATCCATTGCCCCTGCCCACCACCAGACATCTGAACGGGGACCTAGGAGGCCACCCATCCCCCGGCGGATCTGCCAACTGACCATAAATGCATGAGCAAGCCCAGCTTGCTCCCATGAGCCTGGCCCAGATAAAAAAGTGCCGAGAAGAATCATGAGTGAAAAAGTTGTTTTAAACCACTAAATTTTAGGATGGATTATTAGGCAGCTAAAGCTAACTGACACATAACAAGACTTCAGAGAATTCTCAGGTACCACTGGGATCTAAGACTGGGCCAAGCTGTCAGGAAAACAGGTCAAAAATTGCATCAGCCAAAATTTTAGTGGCAGATGCCAGGAGAACACCCAGGGAGGGGATCAGATCAATACCATCTTACGGACTCCATCTTTTCTCCCCAGTGCCATGAGGTACAGTTAAGCCCTACAGACTTCTTAGAAATAACAGTAGATGCAAAGAAAATCTGAAATCTGGGCTCTTCCAAATGAAACTCAGTTTAAATCATTAGACTTAATGAAATTTACCAGATTGGACTAAAACTTAAATTTTATTCTGTTTGTGGGGTGAACAAGAGTATACCAGTTATACAAGATGAAGGAGTTAGTGTAAGGTGACCCTGCATAGGCAAGATAATGTTTTCATAAATTATTAATTTCTGTGTAATTTATGATCATGAAAATTAATGTATCAATTAATTATTAATTACAAGAAGAATGTTTAAGTAACTTATGGTATAGCATTTGGTAAATTATTTTGCAAAACTATGTAAAATGCTATTTGGGAAGGTTACGTAATAGTGTAGAAAATATTTACAATATAATTTTCAGTGCAAAATCACAACATAATATTGTATATCCAGTATTACTTATATTTTTATAAAATAAGTCACCTTTGCATAGAAAGTAGGCTGGAAGAAAGGACACATAATATTCAAAATGATTGTAGGTAATGGGTAATGAGACTAGATGTGACATTGTCTTTCTATATTTTCCAAATTATCTTTAATGAAAATGAGCTGTTTATAATGTTGATTTTGAAAAATGTACAGTGTACTATATGATTTTTGAAGTTTCTTCTAGGTCTAAGATTCAATGGTTCTAAGAATTCAAAGCTATTCCCTGAAAAATGGTTTCATGATATATGATGCCTGTGCAATAACCTCAGTTATTTTTGTTTAGTATAGCCAGTGTCTAATAAATATGAGCGTCACCTGTAGTCAAATAACAATTTATTATTGGCTAGAAGAGACTACATTCCTACCATTACTCTTCCACTTTTGAGTCATAAATAATAATCATTAATTCTTCCTGACACTGTGGGATGTAAGTGACACTAAAAAACTTCAAGACAAAATGGGAACCATAGCAATTTTAGTGCCTCACACTTGTTGAGCATACATAGACCCACAACGGGGCTACACATGTCTAGAGGGGAGAGAAACTGTCTTCTAGAAACCCAATCCAGAGAAGAGAAGCTTCAGGTTTCCAAGAACCAAAGATCTGCATTCAAATAATTTTTTGGTAGGCTTTGTGGAAGTTTTTTTTTTTTTTTTTGCAGCAAGATAATTCTGGAAAACAATGTGATACTGTAGACGTGGACTTATTTATTTTTATTTTTAAGAATCATAACATTTTTATTGCTATTTATGAAATTAAGGAAGACTCTCAAGGGAAATGGAGTAATAGAAGAAGCCAATTCCTTTTCCTTATCTCACTAAGGATAGAGGGTATCTTAGATATAAATACTTAGAAACTTTAGTGCAGCAATACAGGAAAGCTCATAGGAGAGGAGTATAAGTCTGTGTGTGTGTGTGTGTGTGTGTGTGTGTGTGTGAGAGAGAGAGAGAGAGAGAGAGAGAGAGAAAGAGAGGGAGAGAGAGAGAAAGAACAGGATCACTTATTATCAAATTTATAGCTACTCAAATTGTGACCCACAGACCTCTGCTAGTCTGCAAGTTATTTTTAGTGCCCAAATAGTTATAACTAGTTCATGCACAGGCACTTGGTGTAGGTTTGCCTTATTGGTTTGTGTTTGCTTGTTCTCAATGCTTCTTAAATGTTAATGCTATCTTCCAAGCTAAAGTGTATATTTGTTAATTCAGGGGCCCTCTCTTATCAATCTTTGTATGCTCCCCCAATTACTCCCCAAATACTCCTGGACGCCTTAACGTATCAATACTTCTTGGCATTTCATTACCTCCACTTTGCATATTGCCTTCTGTTAGAGGGATACAAAAAGCCTGGCGCAGGTGGCCCAGTGTTTTCTTCCAGGTTTTAAAAAAAATTTCATCTAGATTTTCATTACAGCCACTTTTTCTCCTAATGACACAAGAATCCTTCAGATGAAGGGGTAATTTCAAATGGCTGCCATCACACTGTGCTCAGAATCACTACTGCCTCTCAGTGACCAAGGCTTTTGGTACCAGTTTCAGATCTTCATGATTGATAGTAGGTTTCTAGTCTCCAGGTGCTGCAACATTAATCATCTTCAGTAGCTTTGGTAATGTGTCAGATTCACTGTGCTGCTTTCTATCCTCAAAATAAGGAATTTCCCAGGAGCACCTCAGTCTCTTCTGCAAATAAATTTCTGACCACCTGTTCTAACAATTAGCCAGACATGGCCAGACAGGTTTGTATCCCTGATTGTTTTTTATCTGGTGCCAGGAATATTACTGCTGCTGCCTTCCTGCTGCTATGGCTACTACCAGTACAACAATCCTTACACATGTATGGCACTTTACAATTCACAAAGGAATTTCTAATCAGTGAGCCCACCTGATCTTCTCTAAAACCTGTGAGGTAGGTATGATCATCACTTTTATGAGAGCTTTTGGTTTCCTCTTTCAAGACTGTTGTGATGATTGTAGATAGAAAAGACAGAGAGAGGGGCGGCAGGAAGAGAGTGGTTTTCTCATAAGCAGAATCTGACAGAGGTTGAAGAAATAAGAATGAGATTTAACAAAAGATGTGCTGGTAGAAGATCTGTGCTCTGGCACTGCTAGACGTTGGAGAGGTTTAGGAAAACGAGGCAGAAATTGTTGCAGTCACACAGGTGTGGGTTTTTTTCCCTTCCTACATCTCTTCTGCCATTCAGTTTTCTGAAGATTGTCACACCAGGAAGCAAAAGTGATGGAGGTACAAACATGCTATTTCACTTTTAAAACTGGCGAAGGGAAGGACGGCTACTTAAATATGGTTCATTACTCTAACACAAGGAAAGTGAAATCTTTGTGGCATTGGAGAAAAAGAGAGGATCTGAAAGAAGAATAGGCATAACCAAAGAGTAATTAAAACTGTCAGCTTTTATTAAATGACTCAGAGAGGTTAAGTGACTTGCTGCATATTGTACACCCACTAAAAGCTGAAGCTGAGATGTGAACCAAGGCGTGTTTGGTACCAAAGCTGATCTTTATGCCACAAAATAGTACTCTGCCTCATCTGACAGGTACAGCAAGATAATATTTAAAGACAGAACCAAGATAGCTAAGGCATTTGACCTTTACTTCCTCAGAGAAGAGCTGAGATTCCAGAATGCACAGACAACAGAGTCAGAGTCTTGGCTTTTGAATTGAAAAACAAAGTCAAGGTTATGGCTTAAGAGAAAATATTTGGGGGTGGGGGGGAGGGATAAATTAGGAGATTGGGATTAACATATACACACTGCTATATATAAAATAGATAACCAACAAGGACCTACAGTATAGCACAGGGAACTCTACCCAATATTTTGTAATAACCTATAAGGGAAAAGAATCTGAAAAAGAATATATATACACATATATGTGTGTGTGTGTATATATATATAACTGAATCACACTGCTGTACACCTGAAACTAACACGATATTGTAAATCAAATATACTTCAGTTTAAAAAAGTTAAAAAAAGGAAAAAAATATTTGGAAGATCATATCATCAGTAATAGTTTTCTTCACCCCTGAGCCTAGATACAGATTCATAGACTGGTGAAAAGGGAAACAAGGTCAGAAAACAGGAAAGAGCTTGAACATCAATGCAGTTCCTGAAAAGAGGCCCTCTGCCCTGCCCATCGTTGCAAAAATTGGGCCAAGTCCTTGTGGGATAGGGAGAATTGAACCCTAAAAAACCACTAAAGGATGTCTTAGGTTCATATTGGCAATCACATTCAAAAGACACCATTGGCTGCAAACAGCACCATTTACTTAGGTTTTATAAAGGATGCAGGGCAGAAGAAACAGCATACATATTGACAATACAACAAAGGTCTTAACAATTCCCAGGCCTGACTTCCAATGTCTTTAATTACCCCACACAGGGACTGACAATGTCACAAGAGATGAGGCTGAGTGTATATGGACTACTTCACCTCAGGGATGCTCTGGGGGCTGGTCAGCATTTATATTTTTATAGTATTGTAAACCTTTCAGGAGTGTGTGACTAGATTCCATTCCCCAATGCTTCTTACTGTTGGTGGAAACTGGATGAAGGGTACACAGAACCTCCCTGTACATTTTTTCAACTTCCTGTGAATCAATAATTGTTTCAAAATAACAAGTTAAGAGATTTGAAAAAATTTATAGTAACTAAGGAGAAAATATTATTGAGTGAAACAAGTTGTATAAAATGGTACGGACAGTAAAAGTACAATCAACTATGAAATAAAATATGCATTTGGAAAAAAGACTAGAAGGATTATTTTTTATGCCAAAAATAATAATGGTTATGCTGTGACATTAGGATTATGTGGGTTCATTTTTCTCTTTTCTAATTTCAAAAGTTTCAGTATAAGATGGATAAGACATAATGAAAAATAATAAGACGTATTCCTTGAAAGATGGAAATAAGGGAAACACTGATTTTCAGATAATCAGAGCATCTTGGAATTGAGAGGAACAAAGAGGATATCTCATTCAATCTCCACCTCATTGAACATCTCAAATGACAATAAACTCATATCTTTGGTGGTCCATGTTTTTTTCAGATTGGACATTATAATTATTATTATAAAATTATTAATTTGAGTCAAAATGTACCTCTCTATAACATCTAGCCTTTGTAGATATTTAAAAATAAATTACTTTTGAGGGTAATAAATATGTTCATTTTCTGATTGTGGTCATGGTTTCTTAGGTGTTTGTTAAAATTTGTCAAATTTTACATTTAAAAAATGCACAATTTGTAAAATATCAATTATACCGCAATAAACCCATTTTAAAAAATGGAAGTATGGGAGAATCTGCGAAGTATAAGAAGAAGTGCTCCTTTATGTTATCATAGACTCACACAGCTACTGGGATGTTGAGAAACCACCTGGTTCATGTCTTCAGGCAAGACCAAACTGAAAAAAACTCAAGGAATCGTCAAGCCCTCTCTTAAAACTCTTCAAAGCAAGTTCTAACATCTTTTAACCTTAAAAAAATTTTTTTTTCTAATATATAACTACTGAAAACATCTCTAATTTAAACCAATTGCTTCTTGTCTGTACTAAGCAAGCATGGAGTTCAGACGTTCTTTCACATTGGGGTCTCCTACACATTACACATTAAATGTCGTTGAGGCTCCTGAGAAATATGCCAGAGAAATACATTAACTCTATTCTTAGGCAACGCTTCTCCCTACGTTATGAACCTAGAAAATAACCCCAAAGATCCTCTTTGCCATTCCCTTAAATTCGGACCTAGTATAATGGCTGAATAGATAATTTTTCAATCTCTCTCCTCTGGACCTCACTGCTTCTCATCATCTGCCCATACTGTTAGAGGCATGTGGAGCTTCAGAGCTGACAAAATAATAAAAATTCCATCAAAGGCCTCTGTCTTCCCTGGTGTAGAATATCTTTACCATGTTTTCAGAGGCCCCTTTCTTCCCCAACCAAACTAGAGTCCTATGATAGGTCATCTGAGGAGGGAGAGAAGAGGGAAGAGGAGAGGGTGTCTGCCACCATTTCTGGTTCATGATGAGATATTATTACAAATGATCAATACCCTTGAGCATTTCTAAAGTGGCTTCTTAATTCTCTATATAACTTCATCTGTTACTTGATATTGATTTCTACTAGGTTCTTTCTTTGAGATACTGGCCCAATATATTTCATGGATTGGCTCAGTATTTTTCATGTACTGAATTCATTCATTTGTTCATTCGCCCATTTATTCATTCATTTAATCAATTTGGATTGCATACCTCCCAGGTGTTATACATTATGCTATTGCATAGTGTTGGTATAGTATATTGAGCAGGTCCAGGAGACAGAATAAACAGGTAAAACAGAAGTAAAAAAAATTACAAGTCATAATAAGTGTAATGAAGGAAATAAGCAGAATTCTATAATAGCAAGTAATGAATATTCTGTGAGGGTTGATTTGGATAGAGTGGTTAGTTTGTCTAACAAGGAGATATTTAATTGACTCTTAAAGTATAAGAAGCTTGTTAAGGTAGGTGTGTGGTTATTAAGAGTTTTCTGGAAGAAATTACCCTCTTCCGGGGAAAGGCAATATGGTGCACTGGAAAAAGCATGAGCTTTGGGATTGAATGAGGCTGAGTTTGAATATTTGCTTAGCCAATTGTTTGCTGTGTAGCCATAGACATTTTGGTAACACTTATGAAGCTTGGTAGATAATACTTTTTAGTATTTATTTTGGTGATTAAATGGATAATTCCAGTAACACTTCTATTATTCTTTATAAACATCAATTACCTAAATCCTCCTAAATAGAGGAATCACCTCTCAAGATATGTATAAAGTAATTTGGAATATTTTTATGCATCTACAGTATGCTTTACAGATGCTATGTACCAAAACAATTAAATGTCTTGATTTCATACGTGGAAAACTGAAAGTTAGACAAGTTTAATGGTTTCCCAATGACACACTGACAATGCAGAGAGTGAGCATGACTTTCCCAGTTCAGCATATCAGCTTCCAAGTTCCCTTAACACAATATGTAGGATTGTGAACAAGGTGAGGGCCGGGACAGCTCATATTCATCTTTGATTGCATTGTGATCAGCCTGGCACATAAGAGGATTCAGCTGTGTTTGAAAACTAACAGTGTGATGGAAAACAGTGCGGAAGTTCCTCAGAAAACTAAAAATAGAATTACCATATGACCTAACAATCCCACTCCTGGGCATATACCCAGACAAAGCTATAATTCAAAAAGATACATGCACCCCTATGTTCATAGCAGCACTCTTCACAATAGCCAAGACATGGAAACAACCTAAATGTTCACTGACAGGTGAATGGATAAAGAAGATGTGGTACATATATACAACAGAATACTACTCAGCCATAAAAAAGAATGAAATAATGCCATTGCAGCAACGTGGACGGACCTAGAGATGATCATACTAAGTGAAGTAAGTCAGAAAGAAAGACAAATACCATATGATATCACTTATATGTGGAATCTAAAATATGGCACAAATGAACCTATCTATCTACAAAACAGAAACAGACTCAGACATAGAGAACAGACTTGTGGTTGCCAAGGGGGAGGGCGGTGGGGGAGGGAAGGACTGGGAGTTTGGGGTCAGCAGATGCAAACTAGTATATATAGGATGGATAAACAACAAGGCCCTACTGTATAGCACAGAGAACTATATTCAATATCTTGTGATAAACCATAATGGAAAAGAATATTAAAAAAAAGAATGTCTACACTGTATAACTCAGTCACTTTGCTGTACAGTAGAGATTGGCACAATATTGTAAATCAACTATACTTCAATAAAAAAATTAAATTAAAAAAAACTAATAGTGTGAATACTT
The DNA here is from genome assembly GCF_949987535.1 of Balaenoptera acutorostrata. Classification (NCBI taxonomy): domain Eukaryota; kingdom Metazoa; phylum Chordata; class Mammalia; order Artiodactyla; family Balaenopteridae; genus Balaenoptera; species Balaenoptera acutorostrata. The sequence continues at coordinate 26,885,801 of NC_080085.1, read as the reverse complement.
TTACCCCCTCTCCTCCTGGAATTATTACAAAAGCAAAAAGGGAGGAAAATGCTGCACAGACTCCATTTTGAATGAAACAAGGAGACAAATAATCCTCAGGCTCCAAAATATATTTATATGCATTTGCATATATATACATTATATTTATATGTATTTATATGTCTACCAAAGGAAGGTGAGGTTGAGTGTAAGTGTATAGGAGGGAGTGAACAGAATAAGCCCTTGAGAATGGTGAGAGGGACCAATAAAGGAAACTCTTAGAAAATACCAGAAAGGAAGGTGAGGGGCTTACTCGGATGTGCTAAAGCGATATGCATTATTCGTAAGCACAGGTGCAGCAACTGGGTCATCTGGCGTGGTGGCAGAAGCTCTCAGAAGTCCAGTTTGGGTCACAGAAGTAGAGGAGTTGGGCCTACACAGATGTGCCATGCCTGCAGGAAACAATTTGCTTCTGTGGTAGCAGAGGGGGAGCCTTTGTTTTGTGAAGCTGCCCTTGCCCCTTATCAGCCCCCTCACCCCTTGCTATAAACATGTACTGCAAATAGCTGACCCACAAGAATCTAACCTATTCAATCATGAGTAATAGAAAGGAAACAGGTACACAGACACCATACCAAAAATAAATGTTTGATAGAGCAGTAAATATTACCAATACCTGAAAACACTCACCAGAAAAATATTGCCTTAGAACCAAGGAAAATTGTGACTAATAGACATAACTGGTGCCTGCTCCATCTCCTTTGCATTCACAGTTCCTGAACATGCTGATGACTTTTTGCTGCAACTGTGGCTTCATGACAGCTTTCTCTGGTTGCTTTGCCCACATGCAAGGCAAGGTAGGCAAGAATTTATGTCCCCAGTAGCAGCCCTCAATCGATAACAAATTCACCCCTTGGAAACGTGAGGGGCAATTCTGAGATGTGTTCTACATCTTTATTACTCAACACTACCTGGGATCTTGATAGAATTGCAGAATCTCAGACCTGCTGAACAAGAATCTTACCTTAAAAAGATCCCTAGGTGATTTGTATGACTTTAAAACTTGAGAATCCCTGTTATACACAGTCTCCTAGAGGACTCCAGCAGGATTGGGACCTGCTGTCCATAGCAGTAACCTGCTCATGAATGCACCTGATATTGGCTGCCATCCCTTTCTTCTCTCAATTTACCAGTCTCACACCAGTGTTTCTTAGGATCACCTCCCAAATAAACAACTTGCTCTCACATCTTCATCTCAGAGTCTATTTCTGAGGGAACTCAATCTATGATGGTGACCAAACATTTTACCAAGAATTCAAAAAAAGAAAAGAAAGCGACTGCCACTCAGAAGGATAGTCACAAAGAAGGAATGTTAGAACTCAGGAAAAAGATGACATCAGGAAGACAGTCAAGTGAGTTGTCAGAACATGGGAGAGTAGTAGAAGAAAAATGCCTAAATCACAGAAATAAAGATGGAATTGGAAGGAAAACAGGAGATCATAGATGTAATTATACATTAATTAGAGTAAACAGGTAGGAGATAAACAGAAGACAGAAATGAAAATAGTAATCCTAATGAAGCAGAAATAAAGAAATTAGAGAGAAAATAATAGTTACAGAAGACAGCCAAAGGACATCTAATACATGCATAAGTGAAGTCCCAGGAGAAGAAAAACTAAACATGGAACAGGACAAATGTTTAAATATGTAATTAAAAAAACTTTCTTTAAACAAAAGATAATCTTTACACTGTATACTAAATTGACTTAGAATGGTCTGCATTAAAACATGTCCTGGTAAATTTATTAGACCTTAAAGATAAATGGAGAATCTAAACTTGAATACCTTTACCAATATACACACACCCACACCCCAAATACTTTTTTCAAATGAAACTTCACAAGTACATTATGAAAATTCTTTTTTAGTACATCAGTTATAAAAAATATATAAAAGAATCCATTGGGCAACCAGGCAAAAAAATGAAGTCACTCAGGCTGGCCTCAGATATTTCCATAGTATCAGTCCAGGCCAAAAGACAATGGTGAACTTCCTACAAAGTACTCAAGGAACAAAAGAATGAGCCAAGCAAAACACTGTCTGACATAAATCATAACAATGTTTTCTTAGGTCAATCTCCCAAGGCAATAGAAATAAAAGCAAACATAAACAAATGGGACCTAGTCAAACTTATAAGCTTTTGTACAGCAAAGGAAACCATAAACAAAATGAAAAGACAACCTATAGACTGGGAGAAAATATTTGCCAATGATGTGACCAATAAGGGCTTAATTTCCAAGGTATACAAACAACTCATACAACTCAACAACAAAAAAATAAACAACCCAATTGGAAAACGGGCAGAAGACCTACATAGACATTTCTCCAAAGAAGACATACAGATGGCTAACAGGCACATGAAAAGATGCTCAACATCGCTAATTATTAGAGAAATGCAAATCAAAACTACAATGAGGTACCACCTCACACCAGTCAGAATGGCCATCATTAAAAAGTCTACAAATAACAAATGCTGGAGAGGGGGTGGAGAAAAGGGAACCCTCCTACACTGTTGATGGGAATGTAAGTTGGTGCAGCCACTATGGAAAACATGGAGGTTCCTCAAAAAACTAAGAAGAGAGTTGCCATATGATCCAGCCATCCCACTCCTGGGCATATATCCAGACAAAGCTATAATTCAGAAATATACATGCACCCCTACGTTCATAGCAGCACTCTTCACAATAGCCAAGACATGGAGACAACCTAAATGTCCATTGACATATGAATGGAAAAAGAAGATGTGGTACATATACACAATGGAATATTACTCAGCCATAAAAAAGGATGAAATAATGCCATTTGCAGCAACATGGATGCAACTAGAGATTATCATACTAAGTGAAGGAAGTCAGAAACAGAAAGACAAATACCATATCACTTATACGTGGAATCTAAAATATGACACAAAGGAACCTATCTACGAAACAGAAACAGACTCACAGATATAGAGAACAGACTGGTGGTTGCCAAGGGGGAGGGAGCTGGGGGAGAGGTGGAATGGGAGGTTGGGGTTAGCAGATGTAAGATATTATATATGGAATGGGTAAACAACAAGGTCCTACTGTATAGCACAGAGAACTATAATCAATATCTTGTGATAAACCATAATGGAAAAAACATAAAGAGTGTATATATGTATGTGTGTGTGTGTGTGTGTGTGTGTGTGTGTGTAACTGAATCACTTTCCTGTACAGCAGAAATTAACACAACATTGTAAATCAACTATACTTCAATTAAAAGAAGGATGATTATAAAGCAGAAACTAACACACCATTGTAAAGCAATTATACTCCAATAAAGATGTTAAAAAAAAAAATGAGCTGAGGATTTTATATCTAGCCAAGGTAGTAACAGAAATAATTATGAATATGCAAGAATGCAAGTGGTATTTTCAGCATAAGCTCTTCTTGAGAAAACTACAAGAGGACGAACTTCAGCCAACCAACAGGTGACTGGAGAAAGGACTAGTGGTGAGCACCAAATATATTTTAACTGCAAAGTTAAGACTAAAACACATGTGGGGATTAGGATGACAGACGATAATATAAATGTTATATGTCCAGGCAATGTTTGAAATAATGCATTTAAAAAATATTGTGGACCCAGCCCAGCCTCTAGGGGGTCAAGAGCAGCAAAGAGCCACAAACCCCACAAAATTTCTTTGCTCTAAAGAAGAAATTCCAGGGCTTCCCTGGTGGCGCAGTGGTTAAGAATCCGCCTGCCAACGCAGGGGACACGGGTTTGAGCCCTGGTCCGGGAAGATCCCACATGCCGTGGAGCAACTAAGCCCGTGCGCCACAACTACTGAGCCTGTGCTCTAGAGCCCGTGAGGCACAACTACTGAAAACCACGCGCCTAGAGCCCATTCCAAGAGAAGCCACCGCAATGAGAAGCCCGCACACCACAACGAAGACCCAATGCAGCCAAAAATAAAATAAATTTAATTAAAAAAAAAGAATGAAGCCATTTATTTAAAAAAAAAAAAAAAAAGAAATTCCTCCTACTGAAGCCACACTCAGAAATGAAATAATCAAAGCCTTAAGAAAAGTTCTGGGGCTTCCCTGGTGGCGCAGTGGTTGAGAATCCACCTGCCAATGCAGGGGACACAGGTTCGAGCCCTGGCCCGGGAAGATCCCACATGCCACAGAGCAACTAAGCCCATGCACCACAACTACTGAGCTTGTGCTCTAGAGCCCGTGAGCCACAACTACTGAGCCCATGAGCCACAACAACTGAAGCCTGCGCACCTAGAGCCCGTGCTCCGCAACAAGAGAAGCCACCGCAATGAGAAGCCTGTTCACTGCAACGAAGAGTAGCCCCCGCTTGCCACAACTAGAGGAAGCCTGCGCGCAGCAATGAAGACCCAACGCAGCCAAAAAAATAATACTACTAATAAAAATAAACTAATTAATTAATTTTTAAAAAATCAATTAAGAAAAAGAAAAAATTATTGTGAGAAGGGACAAAAGTAAGTTTTTTGGATTGCTTTAACTGGGAGTCAAATATATGACTCTGGACTTTCAAATAAAATCATAGAAATATAAACATAAACAACCGTGTACAAAGATAAGCATCAAGAAAGAGAATATTATTTAAGAAATAATTGGTAAAAGACAAGACAAAAAGAGAGAAGAAAAGAGTAAAGGAATTTGGGTTATTTGCAAATTTCATATGAATTATTGCTTTGAACAATCAATTTTTTTAGTTAAAATGTATCAGAATCTTCTTAGTACAAAACTGTTTAGTCGAAATTTGTCAGGGAAAAGGATTTGGGGGTCTGAATATTACAGTGTAATTGAAACACAGTGAATGGTTTTATGAATAGATTGGATTTTGCCATTTAGGTAGCATTATATGAGATTTAAACCACAGGGCTCCACATTGCTGAAAGAATACATGATTAAAATAGGCTTTATCATGCAAGTATTTACTTTTATAAAAACTTAAACACAGGGAATTCTGTGGCGGGCCAGTGGTTAGGAGTCTGTACTTCCACTGCAGGGGGTGTGAGTTCCATCCTGGTTTAGGAACTAAGATCCCGCAAGCCATGTGGCACAGCCAAAAAAACCCAGAAAAACAAAAAACAAGAAAACCTTATACACAAAGTAATTGTGAAGTAGTCTTACATGACACTATAAATTTTCCTTCCAAGGAAGGATGAACATCCAGGTAGCTAGATGGTAGGGGTGCATTTGTCACTCGTGAGTAGATAATTATTACAATTGTGCTCATTTAGAGTGTGCTATAATGATCAACCTCATACAATTACTTTGACTTAAGCTATCTCATGGAAAGAAGTACTAAAAGATTAAAGGTCTTCATTTGTAGAATGCATAACTAATTTCAAATTAGTGCTAAAGGAATTCATAAACTCATTCCATAAGCAGCTAACCTGGATACCTCAGAATATACAAGGATAAACACTTCAATTGAAAAAAATTCTTGCTGAAAATGTGCTTTATAAAATTTTCTTTCATAGTGTCTCCTGCTTTCTGGAGCAGGCAGTGCTTTGTGAAGTTATCTAATGGGCCAAGAAAACTCACTAAGCTAGTGACTTCTAGGCACAAGAAGTTCCAAAGCAGCCATCTAAGGCATCATATTTGACACACTAATCACCTAAATTGAGAGACAAAAACTTTACTCACCCCTATATTCCATCAATATCAGTCCATATACTCCTATAGAAAAAAGAACTGATTAGAGATACTCAAACTTTTCAAATTCAAGGACCCTTTTTTAAGCATCAAAACACTGTACAATCCACACAGGTTGAGAAAACGCATTACTGCAAATTACCACTATGGATTCCATAATGCTATAATGGTCATCTGTTATTTTTACTGGTCAGCATCCCTTCCATTTACTGAGGTCCCAATACCCCAGTTTTCCTATGGTGAACCATCCCTCCTTTTCTACTCTCAATCCATTCATTCTGGATGATTTTGATTCAATTCTTATCTCCAGGGGTGGGCATGTGACTCAGGCCTGGCCAATCAGAGCATCCCATTTCCTTGGCCACACTAATTACTTCCAGGATGGGCATGGACTAACCCAATTTGAGATAGTCTTTGAACATTTGTTGGGATTGTTGAGAGTGAGACAGTCCCTTTTTCCCTGGACTGTTGGGATTTGCCTATATAAGCCTTTAGCTGTTGGCGACCATCTTCACAATAATAAAGTACGCATGAGAATAAAGCTCAATGACAGGGGATAAAGCTGAAATATTTAAAGAGATGCAGTACCATTTTCATGGTTTGGGCCCCTAGAACTATTCATGCCTGAATTTACTCAGATATATGAACCTCTAGATATAATTTTTAGTTTGAATTGGGTTTCTCTTACTTGAAAGTAAAAGTCTCTTCTAATATAAATGCTTTGAGATGATACTTTATTTTACTAATTCCCAAGAGCAAATAATATTTAAAATATTAGCACAAATATTCATGGGACATATTATTTAGTTAATGAGAAATTAACATTCTGTGTGTATATGAACATGAAGAACTTTTGTAGTTAACTACCACAAGAGGTCAGAGATCCACAGGTTAGGAACCATTTTAATCTAAATTATGGAGGTCATGTAGATACAGATTAAGGCCACATTCATACAACTAAAATGTAGAGTAGAAGATGATTATCGTGGAAATCTAGTGGGGCTTAGTAAGCTAATCAACACTGCATTTTCTCTCTCAGTAAGCAGAGTCTCAAAGTCAAATATGGCTCGCAACTAAAAATTATGCAGCACAGTTAGATGTTTTATAGTGATTGAAAATATTCAAGGGGATGTACCACAATTTTATTTTAGCAGATAGAATATTTAGAACTTCAGTAACGTTACAAGGTGTTATCCAGTAAAATAAAATAAGTTAATTCTCAATGTTGACTTAGAAAGCATCATGAGAATATATACATAGCTATAGCTATTTTTTCAAGCATCAATTTATTAATTTGTAAATTTGTCAAGCTAACCTACTGCTTTCCAGGTGCCTCTAAACACATTATTTCACTTAATTCTAACAGTAATTCTGTAAGGAAGTAAAATAGAAGTTATTGAGATTTTGTTGAGTTCTATGATGGGTGATGCATGAGCACAAATACATGTACATATTTTAATTTAAAGTAACATCATAAGGTGAATATTATTACTGTATTACTATTTTATACATAAGAAAATTAAGGCTCAAAAGGAAAATAAGATGTTCTAGTTCATGTATTTAATACAAAGCAAATCTTGAATTAATACAATTTTTTCAGGACTCAAGATCCTCTCTATTTTTTTTTTTTAATAAACTTATTTATTTTTGGCTGTGTTGGGTCTTCGTTTCTGTGCGAGGGCTTTTTCTAGTTGTGGCGAGTGGGGGCCACTCTTCATCGCGGTGCGCGGGCCTCTCACTGTCGTGGCCTCTCTTGTCGCGGAGCACAGGCTCCAGACGCGCAGGCTCAGTAGTTGTGGCTCACGGGCCTAGTTGCTCCGCGGCATGTGGGATCTTCCCAGACCAGGGCTCGAACCCGTGTCCCCTGCATTGGCAGGCAGATTCTCAACCACTGCGCCACCAGGGAAGCCCGATCCTCTCTATTTTTGACCTTGTTTTCTACTTCTAATAGACCTAAGTAGGGTGTATATGTCTGAAGCAGAATGAATGAGTGTAGCTTTATTTGATTGATGAGTGATGAGGACTGGCATATCTGAATTTCTTGCCTCCCTATTGTCTTGGATACTGAAAACAATCATCTTTATGTGATTCTACTGCATCTCAATGGATCCAATCAAAACTTTCTTTCCTTCCTCTTTCTTCCCTCCTTTCCTCCTCCCTTCTTCCCTTCCTTCCCTTCTTATTCTTGTTCTTCATTTTTCATCCTCCTCTTCTTCCTTCCCCTCCCCCTCCTCCTACTTCACCCCCTTCTTCTTCTCTTCCTGTGGTAGTGATTTGGTGGAGGATAAATCTTACTTTACTAACTTGCCAAATTTTTATTCTATTCCTTAGTCTGACAAAAGTGACTTTTTAAAAAAGCTCATTTTAAACACTGCATTTTGGAAACCCTATTGAATTATGCCACTGGGTATACTGCTCTATAAGGGTTAGTGGCAGGGTGAAAGACTAGAATAGTTCTGAAAAGCTTGAAGAAAAGATGTAGCAATTCTAGGTAACAAATAAAGAAAAAGCCATGGAAATCAGGGGAAATGAGGAGGTTTGATATAGGGAAATAAACCACAAGGTCTGTTCCTTCTATCTTGCCCTAGGTTCCAAGACCAGCCGTTTCAATACCGCTGTATTGTGCTAGTAATCTGAAATACTCATTCTTCTTTACCTCATTCCAGATAGGTCTTGTTCCTCAATGAGGTCCTGATTTCATTCCAGATGAGTCTCATTCATAGGGTGGGTGACAATACCCAGCCTGTGATAAACTCTATTGTCTAGAGTTTCTGCTCACAAACAAGAAGAAATCACAAAACTGAATGGGTCTACTGAAGTTCATGCCACTGCACTTGACTGGGATTTCCAAGATGATTGTTCCATCAGGGCCTCAAATTCAACATATTGTAATCCTGATCTAATTATCTCTCCTTTTTCATAGGTCCTACTTTCTTGGCTTCTAATTTATATTAATGCCACACCATTTTCCCAGTCACACAGACTGCACTGCTAATTCCTATTTCTCTGTACCCATTTAGTCTTCTGACCCCAGCACTTATGAAACCCTGGACATTATGTCCTTCTTCTTAAAAGACTTTTTTTTTTTTAAGATCGGTCTTAGGTTTACAACAAGGTTGAGAGGAAGGTAATGAGATTGCTCATATATCCCCTGACCTCACACATTTATAGTCTCTACCATTATCGATATCACTCACCAAAATGGTACTTTTTTTCTTACCAAGGACAAACCTACACTGACACATCATAATCACCTAAAGTGTACAGCTTACCTTAGAGTTCACTCTTGGTGTTGTACATTCTATGGGTGGAAACTTAGATTACTGATTTCAGATCCTTCTTCTTTTCTAATATATGCATTCAATGCTATGAATATCCCCCTAAGCACTGTTTTCATTACATTCCACAATTTTGATAAGTTGTTTTTCATTTTCATTTAATTGAAATATTTTGAAATGTCTCTTGAGATTTCTTCTTTGACCCATGTATTATTTAGAAGTGTGTTGCTTAATCTCCACATATTTTAGGATTTTCCAGTTATCTTTTGTTATTGATTTCTAGTTTAATTTCATTGTGGTCTGAAAGCAGACATTGATGATTTCTATTCTTTTAAATTTGTTAAGATGTGTTTTATGGCCCAGAATATGGTCTGTCTTGGTGAATGGTCCATGCGAGCTTGAGGAAACATATGAATTCTGCTGTTGTTGGATGAAGTAGTCTTAGATGTCAATCATATCCAGTTGATTGATGGCTTTATTGAGTTCAACCATGCATGTCTTTACCGATTTTTCTGCCTGCTCGATTTGTTCATTTCTGAGAGAGGGGTGTCGAAGTCTCCAACTATGGTAATGGATTCATGTATTTCTCCTTGCAGTTCTATCAGTTTTTGCCTCATGTAGTTTGACACTCTGTTGTTAGGCACATTAAGAATTGTTATGTCAAATCGTACCAATGTTTTCTTAGGTCAGTCTCCCAAGGCAATGGAAATAAAAGCAAACATAAACAAATGGGACCTAATCAAACTTACAAACTTTTGCAACCCAAAGGAAACCATAAACAAAACAAAAAGCCTACAGACTGGGAGAAAATATTTGCCAATGATGCGACCAATAAGGGCTTAATTTCCAAGATATACAAACAACTCATACAACTCAACAACAAAAAAATAAACAACCCAATCGAAAGATGGGCAGAAGACCTAAATAGACATTTCTCCAAAGAAGACATACAGATGGCTAACAGGCACATGAAAAGATGCTCAACATCGCTAATTATTAGAGAAATGCAAATCAAAACTACAATGAGGTACCACCTCACACCGGTCAGAATGGCCACCACTAAAAAGTCTACAAATAACAAATGCTGGAGAAGGGTGGAGAAAAGGGAACCCTCTTACACTGTTGGTGGGAATGTAAACTGGTGCAGCCACTATGAAAAACACTATGGTGGTTCCTCAGAAAACTAAAAATAGAGTTGCCATATGATCCAGCCATCCCACTCTTGGGCATATACCCCCCAAAAAACTATAATTAGAAAAGATATATGGACCCCTATGTTCATAGCAGCACTATTTACAATAGCCAAGACATGGAAACAACCTAAATGTCCATCAACAGGTGAATGGATAAAGAAAATGTGGTATGCACGCATGCACGCGCACACACACACACACACACACAATGGAATATTACTCAGCTATAAAAAAGAATGAAATGCCATTTGCAGTAACATAGATAAACCAAGAGATTATCATACTAAGCAAAGTAAGTCAGAAGGAGAAAGACAAATACCATATGATATCACTTATATGTGAAATCTAAAACATGACACAAATCAACATATCTACAAAACAAAAACACTTACAGATATAGAGAACAGACTTGTGGTTGCCAAGGGCGAAGAGGGGTAGGGGAGGGAAGGATTGGGAGTTTGGGATTAACAGAGGCAAACTATTATACAGATAGGATGGATAAACAACAAGGTCCTATTGTATAGAACAGGGAACTATATTCAATATCCTGTGACAAACCATAATGGAAAAGAATATGAAAAATAATATATATATATGTATAACTGAGTCACTTTGCTGTACAGAAGAAATTAACACAACACTGTAAATCAACTATACCTCAATAAAACTAAAAAAAAAGAATTGTTATATCTTCTTGCAGAATTGACTTCTTTATCATTATGTAATGCCTTTATTTCTGATAGCTTTCCTTACTGTGAAGTCTGCTCTGTCAGAAATTAACATAGCTATTGCTGCTTTCTTTTGATTAGTGTTAGCATGGTATATTTTCCTCCATCCATTTAGGTTTTTCATTTTTATTTATTTATTTTTTTGGCCATGCCACACGGCTTGTGGGATCTTAGTTCCCCAACCAGGGCTTGAACCTGCACCCTCAGCAGTGAAAGCACAGAGTCCTAATCACTGGACCACCAGGGAATTCCCCATTTGGGTTTTTTGTTTGTTTGTTTGTTTTGTGTAAAAAATTTTTAATTTTATTGGTTTATAACATTATATATGTTTCATGTGTGTATTTTGACATCTGTATAGCATACACTACAGCGTACTCACCACCAAAAGTTTAGTTTCCATCCATCACCATGCTGTTGACCCCCTTCACTCATTTAATCTACATGTATCTTTATATTTAAAGTGAGTTTCTTGTAGACAACATATACATCTCTGTCTTTAAAGCGGTGCATTTATATCCATTGACATTCAAAGTAATTACTGACATAGTTGGACTAATACCTACCAGATTACTGTTTTCTACTTGTTGCTTCTGTTCTTATTTCTGTCTTCTTTTTCTTCCTTTTGTGGTTTTAACTGAGTATTTTATATGATTCGCTTTTCTCTCCTCTCTTAGCATATCAGTTATACTTCTTTTTAAAACTTTTTTAGTGGTTGCCCTACAGTGTGCAGCATATGTTTTCAACTAATCCAAGTCCATTTTCAAATAACACTATACTACTTCAAGGGGAGTGTTAGTACTTTATAATAACAAAATAATCCTAATTCCTCCCTTCTGTCCCTTGTATCATTGTTCTCATTTATTTCATATATGCATATATATGTTGCTATATAGGTATTATTTTGAAAAAACTATTATCTGTTGGAGCAATTAAGAATAAGAAAAGAAAGTTTTGGGCTTCCCTGGTGGCACAGTGGTTAAGAATCCGCCTGCCAATGCAGGGGACACAGGTTCCATCCCTGGCCCAGGAAGATCCCACATGCCGCGGAGCAACTAAGCCTGTGTGCCACAACTACTGAGCCTGCGCTCTAGAGCCCGTGCTCCGCAACAAGAGAAGCCATGACAATGAGAAGTCTGCACACCGCAAAAAAGAGTAGCCCCCGCTTGCCTCAACTAGAGAAAGCCCATGCGCAGCAACAAAGACCCAACACGGCCAAAAATAAAAACAAATAAATTTTTTTTAAGAAGAAAGTTTTTAATTTTACCTTCACTTACTCCTTCTTTAATGCTTTTTCTTTCTTTATGTAGATCTGAGTTTCTGACCTGTATTATTTTCCTTCTCTGTAAAAAACTTTTTAAAAAACATTTTTTGCAAGGCAGGTCTACTGGCAACACATTCCCTCAAGTTTTGTTTGTCTAAGAAAATCTATTTCTACCTAATTTTTAGAGGATAATTTGGCAGGATACAGAATTCTAGGTGTTTTTTTTTTTCTCTCAACGCTTTAAATGTTTTACTGCACTCTCTTCTTGTGTGCATGGCTTCTGAGGAGAAGTTGGATGTAATTCTTACCTTTGTTCCTCTATAGGTAAGTTATTTTTCCCCTCTGGCTTCTTTCATGTCTTTATCTCTGATATTCTGTAGTTTGAAGATGATATACCCAGGTGCAGTTTTTTCGCATTTATTCTGCTTGGTGTTCTCTGAGCTTCCTGGATCTGTGGTTTGGTGTTTGACATTAATTTGGGAAAAATCTCAGTTAATATTGTTTCACATATTTCTCTGTTCCCTTCTCTCTTTCTTCTCCTTCTGGCATTATGTGTATGTTAGACCTTTGGTAGTTGTCCCACAGACCTTGGATGGGAAAGCATTCTATGGTTCTATGATTAGGTCTCAGTCTTTTAGTGAGCTTGTGCCTCTGGACTGTGAAATTCAAAGATGTTTCTCACTTTTTTCTGTCCCCTTAGGTGGGACAGGACTGGGCTGGAGTTGGATATTTCCCTTCTCCCATGTGGAAGGCTAGACCCAGCTAGAGTTGGGTATTTCCCTTCCCCACATCAGTTAGGCTTTGGTTAACTAGTTTCTTTCTACTGAGGAAAGGGCTTGTTAAGAAGAATGATTGCTCTGGCATATTTCAAAATGATTCCTTTTCCCCTTCCTATGCCAGAAGCAGGGTAAGGGAGGGGATTTTTCTCAATATTTACTGTGTGAACCTGGTCTAGCTCCTGGAGGTAAATCTCATAATATTGTGGTGGCCCTCTTATGACTTGGTTTCTCTGGAGTTTTAACTCTCAGAGTTGCCCACTGAGCCTCCATCAATTCATCAATTACAGGTCAGGTTTTTTTTACCCTGGCACCAGTTCTCATGGTGGTTTCCACTTGTGACTCTCTGCTCCAATAAGCTGTGACTTCCTGCATTCACTGGTCTGTCTCTTCAATCGTGAGGGCAGTGATTTGCCCTGTGTCCTCTTCTCTCTTATGAATCCAAGAATAGTCCTTTATATTTTAGTCTGCTCAGCTTTTCTCTTGTTCTTAGGATGAAGTGGTGACTTCCAAGCCCCTTACACATAGAACTTGATACTGGAAGTCATTATGTCTCTTTATATCTCTTGAATTTGGACCCTCCTTTCCATTCCCCTTGCTGATGCCCTGGTTTGAAGTTTCGTTACTGGGCTGTCATAATAGCCATCTTGTTAGTGTCGAAGTCTCTCTCTCTCCTCTATTACAGCCTCACATCACTTCCAAATTAATCTAAAATGCAACTGACATCATGTAATTTCCTCACTTTGAAGTGTTCTCATTAATTATCTTATACAAACCCACATTCTTCACCCTGACACTCAAGTTTACCCATTATTTGTTCTACACTTAGCTTTTCAGGCTTTCTCCCACTGCTCTCTCTTCATTCCTAGGGGAACTGGACTCTTTGCCTCTTCTTGAAGACCCTTGGTCCTATGTTTATTCCATTTGCTGTGACTAGAATGCCCTCACAGTCCCAGTCCTGGTTAGTTTTTTGGTTTTTTTAAAATAAATTATTTATTTATTTTTGGCTGCGTTGGGTCTTCGTTGCTGTGTGTGGGCTTTCTTCTAGTTGCAGCAAGCGGGGGCTACTCTTCATTGCGATGCTCGGGCTTCTCATTGTTGTGGCTTCCCTTGTTGCAGTGCACGGGCTCTAGGCGTACAGGCTTCAGTAGTTGTGGCTCGCGGGCTCTAGAGCGCAGGCTCAGTAGTTGTGGCGCACGGGCTTAGTTGCTCCGTGGCATGTGGGATCTTCCCGGGACACGGATTGAACCCGTGTCCCCTGCATTGGCAGGTGGATTCTTAACCACTGCGCCACCAGGGAAGCCCAGTCCTGGTTAGTTCTGAAGTTACCCCTTCTTTCCCTGAGCATTGCTGGTACTTTTGACAACTAAGACAGGTATCTTATTACTTTGTACATTTATATTATTTGTGTACATCTCATTGTCCCTGCTAGAGTGGGAGTTCTCTGAGGAAAGGGGTTATTTATATGTGTAATCCTCACAAGGGCCCCTTACATTTAGTATATGCTTTTTTGAATGAAAAGTGATTAAATCTTAGGTTTGGATTATTTCTCTTTTGGTGACTGGAAAATTAGAGAACAGTTGTGTGTGTTCATTTTGACCTCTGTTTTGAACCTCTTTCTAAACACTAACTTAATTTAGGATTGTAGGTAGTTAATGAATAGGGAAACATCTTTCTTTGTTCTTTGTGCTATTACGGCATTGTTGAGAGCTGTTTTTAAAGCATGGAGATAGAAGGCAGAGTTCTCTAATATTTTAAAATTTAGATGGATACAGTATAAATCATTTCTGGAGGTGACATAGTACCCCATAGTACCCCAATGTAGTACTGTATCTGAGAGGGCTGTTAGATGAAAGGAATCTTTTCTAAACTCAAACTGACATGGGAACAGTTAAGTCTGATTTGTGAGCTACTGAAGTGTCATCTTTTATTCTTCTTAAAGACCTTAACAACTTGAAGGTGAGAACAAAGAGAAGGAAAGAAATGGGGGCTCATTTATTTTTCTTGATGTAGAAATTGATGTTCATCAAAATCTTCTCTTGAACGACTTGCAATGATACAATTGATGGGTCGTAAAAATGTTCACTGGGTTTTGACATATTGGGTCACATTTTAATTTTATTTCTGGTGGATTTGGGGATTCAGCTCTCTTCCTGTGGATGGAAGTGTGCCCCACTACGTAACAGTGATGGTATTAACGACCACTCACTTGTACCATGATCTGCCATAATTTCCCAGGTCTTTTTCCCATGTTATTTTATTCTGAGTGTATGAATCTAATCCCACATTTTGTTTATTCATTAAAAAATATTTTTCTCCACTAAGGGACCAGAAGGGGAA
Organism: Balaenoptera acutorostrata; assembly: GCF_949987535.1. Classification (NCBI taxonomy): domain Eukaryota; kingdom Metazoa; phylum Chordata; class Mammalia; order Artiodactyla; family Balaenopteridae; genus Balaenoptera; species Balaenoptera acutorostrata. The sequence goes on along the minus strand of NC_080085.1, from coordinate 26,870,529 downwards.
AAAACTCAATTCATAAGCTCTTCTAAGAATTGAAACATATTCCCACTTCTGATGGAACTGAAGAGTGCTCTGAACTGCAGAAAATGAAAATGGGGAAAACCCTGGAGAATATGACAAAATATTTATTATGCTTTTTTATTGTAACCATGTGATGGAGGTCATTGGTATTTTCTTACCATTTCAGAGATAAGTACCACAAAGTCAGAACTCTACCGAGCATACAGTAGCACTGAGAGACTATTTGATGGATACATGAATGAAGAAACAGGAAAAGTAGATACCAAAAAAAAACCACAAATGACTTTCTTGTCTTGTCCCTAGTAGCTGCTTCACTAGTCCTGAAAAAGGAGTTCTTGGCTTCTTTCTTAGTTAGAGGGAACATTTGTCAGCATAACAACTATCATAATGCATCTGAGGAACTGGAAAATTTTAGCTTTCTCATATATGTGAACAAGTGGTTGTCTTTTATATACCTCTTGTTTGAGTACTGAGTTTTCATTATTTCTACCTCCTGCGGTCACCTGGAAGAAATCCCTCCTCTGTCCACAAACTCCACATTTTATTTGGTCTTTTTAAATAGCTGTTGACTGATTGATTGTAAGAACCTCTTAATTAGTTTGGGCGCCTTTTGTCCCTGCCTTAGTGCTTTTCTGAGAAAGCTGATCGAATCACGCCTTTCTCCAGCTTTAAGTCTCCAATGGCTTTTCAAGGCCCACCTTAGCTACAGAACCTCTCCTGACCTGTCCTTTCCCCTCCCCCGACAGCCAGACACAAGATCATTCCTTCCCTGCTTACTTCCATACCACTCTCTTTATACTTCAAAGATAGCACTTATTACACAGTAATAGAGTCATTTACATCTCTGTCTTTCTCACTTAGACTTTGAGCATGTTGAGGGCAGAGGGAATGTCCTATTTATCTTTGCCTTTCCAGCACCTAACATGTTAAAAAAAAATAGGCGACAATTAAATGTGCTGAATTGAGTTAAACAAATATACTGGAAGCTCCCAGTGAAATCCTGAGGAATTCTGTAGGAAACATTAAATTCTTTTCATGTTTTATGAATCTGTACCTTTTCAGTAACCACTCGTCACTTGGTAGTGTATTCTTAGTCCAAATAATCCTATAGTAATTCAATGAGTTCTGCATCTTTTTACTCTTTGTGAAGCATAATGGATTACTTACTGTATGATAGACTTTAGAAGATGTAACGCAACTATCAGATAACCCCCATCTATGCCCATTTTGTCCTATTTCTCCTCTCCAGCAACCAGAAAAAAACATGAAATAAATAATTCTGAGGCTGTTCTTCCTTGGGCAATTCATTCCAAAAATATATTGTTTGAAGTGCATGTTCTGAGCTCAGGATCAATCAGAATTTTAGCAAATCCCACAATAAGAGTAGAATCCGAAGGAAGTCCACTTACTTGGGTTTTCCCCCCAGAAGGAGAGGGAAGTGAACTTCCTAAGGGCTCTGTGTTCAGAGAAAATAATCTCTACGTGGTACTTGCTGGAGCTCGCTTAGTGAAAAAGATTTGACTCTGTTTTGAATTCACCTCACCTTTCCACTTTCATCTCCCTTTTTTTCCCTGCTCACTTTTTTTCAGAGCTTCTCCTGACCCCCTGCACCATGCCCCTTGGACATACAAGTCTCACAGCTCTTACTCCATCTGCATGTACTGTCTACAGGCCACCCCCCAAACCCTAGTAAAGCTAAGGTATTAATGGACTGATGGATTATTTATCTCAAGAGATTTTACACTTTTAAAAGGGCTTCTGAACATGAAAATGCCCTAGATCAAAGGGAAAGAAAATTTCACATGCATCTCAGATCACATCATAGAGGCCCTGGGACCAAGATAGCTTCTTGCTTTCACAGAGGTTGTGGGAGACTCAGTGTGATTTGAAAGATGAGAGGATCATATGGTAGCTCTATTTTTAGTTTTTTAAGGAACCTCCATACTGTTCTCCATAGTGGCTGTACCAATTGACATTCCCACCGACAGTGTAGGAGGGTTTCCTTTTCTCCACACTCTCTCCAGCAGTTGTTATTTGTAGACTTTTTGATGATGGCGATTCTGACCAGTGTGAGGTGATACCTCATTGTAGTTTTGATTTGCATTTCTCTAATGATTAGCGATGGTGAGCATCTTTTCATGTGCTTTTTGGTTATCTGTCTTCTTTGGAGAAATGTCTATTTAGATCTTCTTCCTATTTTTTAAAAAAAATTTTTTTAATTAATTAATTTATTTATGGCTGTGTTGGGTCTTCATTTCCGCGCGAGGGCTTTCTCCAGTTGCGGCAAGCAGGGGGCCACTCTTCATGGCGGTGCGCGGGCCTCTCACTATCGCGGCCTCTCTTGTTGCGGAGCACAGGCTCCAGACACGCAGGCTCAGTAATTGTGGCTCACGGGCCTAGTTGCTCCGCAGCATGTGGGATCCTCCCAGACCAGGGCTCAAACCCGTGTCCCCTGCACTGGCAGGCAGACTCCCAACCACTGCGCCACCAGGGAAGCCCCTTCCTATTTTTTGATTGGGTTGATATTGAGCTGCAAAAATAGAGTTACCATATGATCCAACAATCCCACTCCTGGGCATATACCCAGAGAAAACCATAATTCAAAAAGGTACATGCACCCCAATGTTCATTGTAGCACTATTTACAATAGCCAGGACATGGAAGCAACCAAAATGTCTATCGACAGAGGAATGGATAAAGAAGATGTGGTATGTATATACAATGGAATATTACTCAGCCATAAAAAAAGAATGAAATAATGCCATTTGCAGCAAGGTGGATGGATCTAGAGATTATCATACTAAGTGAAGTAAGTCAGACAGAGAAAGACAAATATCATATATCACTCATATGTGGAATCTAATTTTTTAAAAACTCATATAAATGACCTTGTTTACAGAACAGAAACAGACTTACAGATACTGAAAACAAACTTATGGTTACCAAAGGGGAAACGTGGTGGGGGGGGTAGGGATAAACCAGGAGCTTGGGATTAACATACACACACTACTATATATAACGTAGATAACCAACAAGGACCTATTGTATAGCACAGGGAACTCTACTCAATATTCTGTAATAACTTAATTGAGAAAAGAATCTGAAAAAGAATATATATATGTGCATGTGTAAGTGAATCACTTTGCTGTATACCTGAAACTAACACAACATTATAAAGCAACTATACTCCAATACAATAAAAAAAAAAAGATGAGAGCATCTACCACACATTCCTGACATGAGAGTTTATGTTATGGGTTTTCAAACTGTGTTCCTCAGTACTTGGGGATTTTGTGGAAGATCTTCAGAGGTCACCAAGGTGATATGAGGGGGAGACGAAGAGAACAAGTGGGTTTGTCTCTTTCCTGCCCCCCCACATGAACTAATAATAGTTGACCATTAAAAAGTATATTAATGTTATTTGAGTAATTAATAGGATAATAGTACCACTATCATCTTTTAATAAATTGGGTTTTAAATTAAGTTTATTTAAAGATAAAAGAGTTTTATTGCCAAAAACTTTTTTGGCAACTGCTATTTAAGCTCACACACCCTGTGCCCAGGAATCCCCAATTAAAATGTAGATGTCTTTAAGCAAAAACCTATTCAGCTGTCACTGTTTCAGGGGTGTTAGTTATCAGAGAGCTAAGCCTTGAAATTCAGTGGGTAGGGTTTACGGAGAGTGGGCTACAGGGATGAAACATTTTGTCATGGAGACTGGAGAAATAGATAAGACAGGCATGAAAGTGGGGATGATTAGAAGTGAGATTAAGGAGTGTCAAAGACAAATCTGCCTGCTTCATGAGTTCACCTATGATGGGCCCGGCCAATGATGCCAGACGTCAGGCTTTCAGAACTTAGAGATATATCACCTGTGTCTTGTATAACTGATCACATTTGATATTCTTTCAGCACCCCTGAGCGTATCAGAATGATAGCTCATTCCTTACCTCACTACAAACACATACATCTCAAATTACTTTTGAAAGATTATACCACTATGGGAGCCTACTGACATAGCAAGTAAAATATGTTGAATTCTTTTTTTTTTTTGACAAAACAATACCCTTTTATTTTTAAATTATTATTATTATTATATTTTTGGGTGCTTTGGGTCTTTGTTGCAGTGTGTGGGCTTCTCATTGCGGTGGCTTCTCTTGTTGTAGAGCATGGGCTCTAGGTGCGGGGGGCTTCAGTAGTTGTGGCTCGCAGGCTCTAGAGCGCAGGCTCAGTAGTTGTGGCGCACAGGCCTAGTTGCTCTGCGGCATGTGGGATCTTCCCGGACCAGGGATCGAACCTGTGTCCCCTGCATTGGCAGGTGGATTCTTAACCACTGCACCACCAGGGAAGGCCCCTTTTTATTTTTAAAACTCTGGTGACATCCCATTTTTAAAAAAATTAAATATGTTGAATTCTTGTTTCCAATTTTTCACTCTTTCCTGTATCCACACTCTTTGCCATGTAACTTTCTATGTCCTTGTACTGAAACAGGGATATACTGCCATGCTCCTTAACTCTGAGCTTGGCCACATGAAACGGTTTGATCAGTGGGATGGGGGTGGAAACAACTCTGTACCAGTTTCAAGTTTAGGCCTCATGAGACCTCGTGTGTTTCACTTACCCTTTGCACTTCTGTCATCTTCATGAGAAGTCCGTGGTCCAGCTCGCCTGTTGATCCAAGGAGGTTGAGAGACATGTGGAGCAGATCTGGATCCAACCCGCAGCTTGGAACCACGTTGTTAAGCCCAAATAAAATCATTTGAGCCACCCCAGCTAATGTAGACACATGAGAAATAATGTTTAGAGTTGTATGCCATTGAGATATTGTGATTGCTTATTATACAACAATAGCTGGCTGATATCACAGATAAGATCTTGAGTTTTTCAGTCAGACAGATCAGAATTTGGGCAACCTCCCTAAAGATTCAGTATTCTCAGCCATAAAACGTATGTAATCATAACTATATCACAGTATTATAGGCATTAAATAAAATAGTATATGTAAAATACGAGGCAGAATGTCTCACTATTAATATTATTATATTTAAAGATACAAGGATACTTTGGGACTCAGAAATGCAATGAAGTAGGAGACATGCATTTATTTCAAGATGGGGATTAGATGTTAGAACATACGGTGGTTTTAAAAAAAGGCATTTATTCCAAAACTTGGGGCAGATAAATCCTTTTTTCTTTAGTTTAATGACTGTTAAACTTCACAAATTTACTACTTGGGGACGTGAAAAATAGGCTTGAAATAGTTTTCTTTAAAAGGGAAATAAAAACATGACTTTACCAGCATCACTTGGTGTATAAAGTGTATTAGTCACATGCCCTAGTTAGCACATTTGATTTGTTTGCGACCAAGAGTTCAGGTGAATACACTTGAGATTTATTTTGTAATTTTCAACATGCCAATATAAAACAGCTTTTTTTTTGCCCCTCCATTGCCATCAGGTCGGAATAAATTGACTCTTGATGCAAAGCTGTAGCCAGGGGTTGAAATTTACCTGTGATTAATGGTCCAAGGGTTGACTAGCTGCAACCCCCTGTTCTTGTATATCACATCCTGGACTGGGAGCTGTTTTGTGTAAAATACTGAGATTTCACTGGTCTTTCTGCCCCTCACATGCCCTTGAAAGTGAAGAAAAATACTTGATTAAATTGGTTGTTAAAAAAGAACAAAAGACAACTCGTAATGAATAAATATGTTTTGTAAAATAAATTTCTAATTCTTGGGTCAAGTATACAATCGTAATATATTATTTCCTAACCAGTTAGCACGTCAATTGGTTCAGCCAGCTTTTAGCACCCAGGTAAAGTTTTCTTGCAGGGAGTTAGAACGGATACAAAATCCCTGGAGTGGAGGTCCTCTCCTTCCTTCTGAGGCAGTTCCCCTTGTTGAACTTCCATTCTCACAAAGAGAAAGCCCGCGGGGGGAATGGCAGCAGGGCTGCAAGCAGCTGTAAAAGGCTTTATGGTTGCAATAAAACCAAAATGTGCTAGACTTGTCTTTGCTTTTTTTCATTTTGGTGCTTTGCTAATAAAACTAGTAAAAATGCTTAGGACTCATTTTTTTCCCCCTTTGAAACATGCACGTGTGTATGCAGCATGGGTAGATCACTGTATTCGTTTGGATGCTTCCAAAAGCTATCCCTGAGACAATGATTTGGGTGCATGTAGTTTATTGGATGGTGACCCCAGGAGGCTTGGTGAAGGAGTTAGGAAAAGAAAATAAAAGGAACATTCATGAGCAAGTTATTTCTGTGGGAAACTGGAGTTCAATCCTGCTGGGACCCCCTGAGAAACCATGCATAACACAACTAAGAATTGTCCCACTGATAGTTTAGAAAGCCAAGGTATTTATTCCTTTGTGCCCTGCCCTCTTGATTGAAAGTGGCTCATGGAGGTGTTAACTTCTAGGCATTTCCAGCCTGCAGGCAGGACTCATTTCTGCAGACAGAAATAGATCTCAGGCAGAGAGAAGGCATGTACTGTATAACTATCCACCCAAGTTGCAGGTGACCGCTGGGGTCAGCAGAAGGAACGTGAGTGAAATTGCCAAAAGCATCCACTACAGGCACTAAAGGGGAACACTTGTTTCCTCTATTTTTATTTAAAGTTGAAAAGAAAGAAATCAAAGTTTCTCATGTTACATGAATTTCAAATGTAAAATATTTTTGTTTTAAACAATGAGTTTAAAGAAGGAAATATTTGCTTTGTCCTGGTCTACTTCCACAAGGGTTTTTTAATTTTCTAAATTAAACTCTTTTGTCCCTATTGGTATGGGAAACAGAGTTATAAGGCAGAAACCCAGAATTTTTTCTCACAGCCAAAAGTCAAATGAGAAAAGTTCATTTAATCTTCAAGAACAAAGATAAAGGTTTGTTTTTTAGTTTGGGGGTTTTCCCCTCCCGTTTAACTTAGCTTCCCTGCCTTAACTTTTCCTAATTTTAGGGATTTTGTTGCTAATTCTTACCACAAGATGTCACTGTTTTACCAGTCTAATATCGAAATACTTTCTCTGTAATCATTTAAAACTATCTACTTTGCTGATGTTTCAATAGCCTATTGAAACACATCCACTGAAACTGTCAAAATTTTTCCGGTAGACAAAATTAGAAAATTTCAATTGAGTAAAGAGCAAATCACAAATGATCTGGTCATCTCCCACAGAATCTAAAACCTTCCAGGGATTTTGAAATAATTACACCCCCCCCTCCCCCCGGCAATACACATTGGGCAGATACAATTATCATGGTTAAATAAGATATTTTGCTTTTTCATTATTTGCTTCATTCTATGCTTTTAAGATTTATGAAGCTATCTTTCAATTCAATACTTCTCAAATATTACAAAATACAACCCCAGATGATGTGTTTCTGCAAAATTCCTTTAGAATTTTGATTTAGCTAGCAAAAGGGAAACTCTTATGAAATCTGGATGGGGAGCATATCACATGTTCACTACAAAGAAGCTTCATAAAATTATTAAACCTCCAGGCAGAGGCTGGACTCCACAACTGTGCAATGACTTCATGGGTGGGGGTAACTCTTAGGTTTACAGTGCATCTCCAGGGAGTTTTCATGCAGCATCCATTCTTGATAGCTGTTTTATAACTATATTTCTCCTACTTATAGGGACAAAGGAGTTTAATTTGGTGTATAAAAACCCCCTTGTGGAAAAAGTCTAGGGCCTTGCAAACATTTGATTCAATCACCTCATTGTTTAGAATACTGTCCTTCAAAATGAATGTAACATGGGATACTAGATTTGCTTCTCTTTCTTTCTAAACAGAGGGAAAATCTTTCAGTATAAGACATAGTAAAATGTGCCTTGGTGGTTCCTATGAGCCAGTATGATAAAGAATGATCTGTGGGCATTAAGCCATGCCTACACGGCACACTTCTGTCATTCCCTAGCTGTGTACATTTGCCTAGTTATTTTTTTTAACCTCTTCGTGTCTTATTTTCTTCATCTGCTAAGTGTGTGTGTGTGTGTGTGTGTTAGTAATAATCCTTCCATAGCAGTGTTGAAATTAGAAATTCTATTAGTATCCTATTGCTGCTGTCATAAATTACCATAAATGTAGAGGCTTAAACCAACACAAATTTACCCTCTTACAGTTCTGGAGACCAGAAGTCCAAAATCAGTTTCACTGGGCTAACTAAGTCAAGGTGTTGGCAGGCCTGGTTCTTTCTGGAGGTTCTAGGAGAGAATCTGTTCCTTGTCTCTTTCAGCTTCTAGAGTATGCCAGCATTTACTGCCTTCTCTGGTTCGTGGATTCTTTCTTTATCTTCGAGCAGCAGAGCATCTTCAAATCTCTCTCTGGTTGAATTGTCACATTTCCTTTTCTCTTATAAGGACTCTTCTGATATCACTGGATCCACCCAGATAATCCAGGATAATCTCCCCATCTCAAGATCCTAAATTTAATCAAATCTGCAAAACTCCCTTTGCCATATATAAGTAGCATTCACAGGTTCCAATGATTAGGATCTGAGGGAGCCATTATTCAGCCGACAACAGAAATGTTGTATGTAAAGGTCCCACCACTGACTAGGTGCTTAATAAATAGAACAATGTTTATTACCATTGGATGTGAAATGTTAATTTAGCAGTGTGGTGCTGTGTCAGTGAATGACTCAATGATAAAATGACATTTTTCACATTCTGGGTATAGTGAAAGGACACAGGCATTTACTTTTCAATATCTACTCAGGCAAGAGGTTGATTTATAAGAAAAGTAAAGCCATTTAAGTCAGTCTTCAAATACAGTGTATAGAATAAGTTGTGTATTTCTTCCATTGAATTGAATCATTTTCATTTTGTCTTTGCTATTACAATAAAAGGAAGTCAGCATATTTTTACAGATCAACATCGAACTTACTGGTCAGCAAAAATACTGTGTCTTTATGTGGCCTTTTTTTTTTTTAATTTATTTATTTATTTATTTTTGGCTGTGTTGGGTCTTCGTTTCTGTGCGAGGGCATTCTCCAGTTGCGGCGAGCGGGGGCCACTCTTCATCGCGGTGTGCGGGCCTCTTACTGTCGCGGCCTCTCCCGTTGTGGAGCACAGGCTCCAGACGCGCAGGCTCAGTAGTTGTGGCTCACGGGTTTAGTTGCTCCGTGGCATGTGGGATCTTCCCAGACCAGGGCTCGAACCCGTGTCCCCTGCATTGGCAGGCAGATTCTTAACCACTGCGCCACCAGGAAAGCCCTATGTGGCCTTTTTAAAGGTACTTTCTCTCGCTCTTCAAATCAGGCTGAAAAAAAGCTATGCAGGGCATTGGGTGTCTGTGACATGATTTCATAAGGAACAATCATTTGTGAATCTATGGAGGAAAAATTAGCTAAAGATATAACGTTTTAATCTCATTATTTTCATTTCATATTTGTCATATCTTGTTGACATTTTCGGTGTTATCTAATCTTGAACATACTTGAAGCTATTATTTAAAAAAAAAAAGGACAACATCTTGTCAGCACTCCAACTTATGTGGAATAATTATATTGAAGAGAGTATCATTTGAATACTTCAGTTTTGTACTGAGTTTAAATTACACGTGTCGTCAATATGCAATTAATTGAAGTAGAGACACCTGCAAACTAATGTCATCAATTCAAGTGTGTAAGCAGAATGTACACTTACGTGAAGTGGCCTATCTTCCTGTATTCACATATTATATATTTAAGATGGCAGAAGAATTAAATACTGCTCAATTAAGAACAAGGCACTTAATGGATTGGAACCTTTGGGAGACATAGGCAATAAAATTTATTCCAGGCGGATAAGCATGGCATATTCTTGCATCTCGTGAATGCCCATTGCCATGTGAATTTGCCATCCATGCACTTTTCATTAACTGTGTTTAATAATAACTAGTTGTCAAACTCCCTAGACCACTGGTTTTTAATACAGAATTCAGATAAAATGGGATTCAGTGAAGACCCATGAATCCCCTGAAATTGTGTAAGAAATTGTGTGTGTGTGCGTATGCACTTTTTTTTGTGGTGTGATTGAATGTACCAATGGATAGCCAATACCCTTTCTCCCCTTATTCTTGTATAAATACAGATTTTATTCTATCTGGAAGGTGCTTGGCCAAATAGTGCATGTGCCAATTTTCCCACTTCTCTTCTAGCTAGGATTGTCCAATGAGAATTAAGTGGAAGTTCTTGGTGAACTTCGCGTCTCCTTAGGAATGATCAGACAATGTATAAAATAGGTAACTAATGAGAACTTACTGTTTAGCACAGGGAACTCTACTCAGTGATCTGTGGTGACCTAAATGGGAAGGAAATCTAAAAAAGAGTGGATATATGTATACGTGTAACTGATTCACTTTACTGTACAGCAGAAACTAATGCAACATTGTAAAGCAACCATACTCCAATAAAAACTAAAAAAAAAAAAAAAGAAGAAGAAAAGATCAGACATCAGGCATGTGTTCCCTACCTGGAATGCAGATGTGATGGTTGGAACTCTAGCAGTCATCTTGGGACTTTTAAAATATCAAGTAATTACATTATTTTTAATATTTTTGTATTGAGGTAAAATTTATGTATAATGAAGCATTCAGACCTTAAGTATACTACTGTTCAATAAGTTTAGGCAAGTGCACATCAAGACCCATAGTATTTCCATTCCTCTGGAAAGATCCCTCACACTCCTTCTCAGTCAATCCCCACATCCCACCTAAGAACTGCTAATCTGATTTCTATTTTCATAGGTTAATTTTGTCTATTTAGAATTTCATATAAAGGGGTCATACAGTATGTACTCTTTAATTCATCTGACTTCTTACACTTAGCATAATATTTTTGACATCCATTCATGTTGTTGCACATATCAGTAGTCATCTTAGTTGGGCTGCTATAAAAATCCCATAGACTGGGTAGCGTAAACAACGAATATCTCTCTCTCACAGATCTGGAGGCTGGGAAGTCCAGTCCAAGATCAAGGTGCCAGCAGATTTGGTGTCTGGTGAGAACCCTCTTTGTAATTTATAGACTGCTGTCTTCTTGCTGTACCTTCACATGGCCAAGAGAGAACATCTCTCTTGTATCTCTTCTTATAAGGACACTAACCCCACTCATGAGGACTCCACTCATGACCTGACTACCTCCCAAGGGCCCCACTATCAAGTACCATCACATTGGGGATTAGGGCTTCAAGAGATGAATTTGGGGGGAATACATTCAGTCCATAGCAGTAGGTCATTCCTTTTTTATTGCTGAGTACTATTTCATGTTGTGAATATAACACAGTTTCTTCATCTATTCTCCTATTGATAAACATCTAGCCTGTTTCCAGTTTTTGGCTATCATGAATGAAGCTGCTATGCACAAGCATATACAGGTCTTTATGTGGACATATGCCTTCATTTCTCTTGGATAAATAATAGGGGTACAATTGCTGGGTCACAGGGTAGATATGTTTATTTAAAAATTGCCAAACAGTTTTCCAAAGTGGCTGTAAAATTTAACACTCCCATTAGCAATGTCCTTGCTAACATTTGGTGTTGTCAAATTTTTTTTTAATGTTAGCTATTCCAGTGAGTGTGCAGTGGTGGTATCTGATTGAGTTTTTAATTTGTGATCCCCTGCTGATTAATGATATAGAACAGTTTTTCATGTGATTATTGGACACTGCATTAATGCAATGTTGGAGGACAGGGTGAGACCTTCACGGGACACACTCTAATAACAATAGCCACTCAAACCGCTTTTAAAGGACAATGGGTATTGGTTTAATGGGGTCTGTAAATTTTGAGGAAGAACTGAAATGCTCTGGAGAATATTGGGACCTTTGAAAGATTTGTGGTGGAAAGGGAGAGAGAGAGGAGAGTTGGGCTACCGGAGGCCAGAAACAGACCCTGGGGTAAAACAATGAGAATTTCAGTGGAGGCTTTGAGTTTTTTATGAAGTGTGTACTGTAAATGAACACTCTTCTATTCATCATACCAATTTCAGGAAAAACTACATTATTTACTTGTGCAGGAGTGGGAAAACTACTATTAGTGGACTAAATCTGGGATGCCATCATTTTTTTGTGGATACAATTTTATTGGCACACAGCCACATATTTATTTATATATTGTCTGTGGCTGCTTTCATGTTACAATGGCAGTTGAATAGTTGCAACAGAGATCAATAGAGCCTGTAAAGTTGAAAGTGTTTACTATCTGGCCCTTTTCAGAAAAAAATCGTCAACCCCTGTACTACTATGGGGTGGGGGAGGGGAACTACAATGAAGTGATGAGTACTGGGTCAACGTGGGAGAGGGGCAAGAATTCTGGAGGCTGGATCCACTGGTTCCAAGTGCAAGGAAGAACATTTGTAGATTCTCCTGGCTTAGCAGCAAAGTATTTGAAGGTGTACTGAGTGATGTGGCCAGACGACGAAGAGTTATTGAGCTTCTTTTCCTTTTTCTTCTTTCTTTTTGCTACTATAATTGGCTGTACGTAATAATTTAGATCGACATAGTCCTTACCTACCTAAGCTAGATGATACTGATGTGAAGGGACATGAAAAAAATCACATGGTCAACAGAATAAGAATACTAAACAACAGCTAATATTGAAATACCTTTGCAGACCATCCAAATCCCTTTGCTCTGACTTCACGTTAACTAAACAATGTAAAAAAAAAAATCAATTTCTTGAACTCATTCATGGATTAAAGAGCAAACACAAAAACATGCTCTTTGACCAACTACAGTTCCCTCTATGAAATAAAATCACTGACTTCCTGATTCAAATTGGTTTCATGTGACCTTGGAGGTATGTGCCTGTTTTCTTTGGGCCTAATCACTCTTAAATAAGCTAACCAGTAAATACTGAAATTTAAGAAAGGCCCCAATGGCTACCAGAAAGACTATAGCACTAGGGTCAAACGGGACAGAGTTTGAATCTGCAAAGTTTACTAGTTCTGTGACTTGGAGAAAGTGATTTCACCTCTCTGAGCCTCTTGGTTTACTCCATGAAATGAAATAATACACTGAAGCCCTTAACTTAGTACCAGAATAGAATAAGTGCTTTATAAACAAAGTTCCCTTCTTTATCTTCTGTGGCTAGGATTGAGAGATCAGACTTTGAATAATGGTGCTATGGGCTGAAGTGTGCTTCCCTCCACCCTCATTCATATGTTGAAATCCTTACCCCCAGTGTGGATGGTACTTAGAGCTGGTGTCTTCAGGAGGTAATTAGGTTTAGATGAAGTCATGAGGGTGGGACCCTCATGATTGGATTAGTGACCTTATAAGAAGAAACACTAGAGAGCTTGTACTCACTCTCTCTCTGTATGCACAAAGAAGAGGTCATGTGAGCACACAGCAAGATCATTGCCACCTACAAGTGAAGAGATCTCAGAATGAAGCCTACCTTGCCAGTACCTTGATCTTGGACTTCTCAGCCTCCAGAGCTGTGAGAAAAATAAATATCTGTTGTTTAAAACACCCAGTCTGGTATTTTGTAACGGCAGCCCAAGCTAAGACACACTGTAACCCAGCGAAGCCCAGTCTTGAAAAGCTCTCCTGATTCCCACTGAGCTCCACTCCTAAGGATTTTATGGTGGTAATTTAAGGAGCTGTCTCAATAATTTGTACTTTTACATTGTCTGAAAGAGGGAACACTTACCAGCTATTCACTTTCTTGTCATTCTCTACTGACTCAGTGTTTTCTTTACCTTCTGAGACATTTTAAGCCGTTAGGAGATATTTTAAATTTCAAAGAGTTGATCTGGGCCTGTTATGTTTGGGTAGAAAGTCTCAAACTATTTTATTGAAAGTCCAGCTAAAGATGAGAGTGGTGTATGGGCTAAGGATATAGTGGATTGAGAGGGTTATGTGGGCTTTTTTAAAAAAATAGATTTCATTTTTTAGGGCCGTTTTAGGTTCACAGCAGTACTGGGCACAAGAGACTTCCCACAAGCCCTTTGCTACTGCATACACACAGCCTCCCCCATTATCAGCATCTTGCACTGTAGTGGTACCTTTGTTATAATCGATGAACCTGCACTGACACATCATTATCACCCAAAGTCCATAGTTTACATTAAGGTTCACTTGGTGTTGTACATTCTATGAATTTGGACAAATGTATGATGACACGTATCCACCATTATCATACACAGTAGTTACACTGCCCTAAAAACCCCTCTGTGCTCTGCCTCTTCGTCCCTCTAGGACCTGATTTTGGGAAAGTTTAGGGATTCCAATAAAGAATCAGAATGACAAAATGTCTGATTCCAAAGCTCAAAGCCCCTAGTAACCATGCGCTGTTGTTCTGTCAATAAATACTATCCTGGGTCAGTAGCCAGGTCAAGGAATTTCAGGTATACTTGTTGGAATATGGGCTTTTGAAATCTCAGAGTGCCAGCTGTGAATATATTCTACTTTTGCCATTTAGTGTTCACATTCAATGAAAAAGCTTTGTTTAGATATTTTTTTGCTCCTTTTCCCTCTTTTTTATTTAATTACGGACTAGACCTAACACTGCTGCCTGGTCATGATAGAAGGTGACTGAGATAAGCCTAAAACTTGCCCACAAAACCCTGATTATTTATAGTCAATGAGTTATGTAGAATCATGTTTTTCATTCATATCTAAATTCATACAAATTTTCAGTCTACTCTGTATTAAAAAAAAAAAGTTCTGTGATGTACAGGAAGGTTGTTATGTTAGAATGTGGTTTCCCCATTTCGCTCCTACTGTGCACCAAAATAAAATTTTAAATATTTGCTTCTTTAATATAGTGTGTAAACTGCGCTAACACACAGTGGAGGAAAAGGCTGTAAACACTGTCAGCCTTCAGGAGAACTGAAAGTTTCCCTGAAAAGCTTAGGAAATTGCTCATAACTCCACTCATTGACTGTAAACTCTACGAAGGCAAGGATTTTGCCCTGTTCAACTGTGCATGGATCTATCCCAGTGTCTGGAGCAATGCTTGCAGAGAGTGACTACTCAGTAAATATTTGTAAATGAAGGAATGAATAATGAAAGAAAGCACATGCATTTGTTTGGAAAGAGCATTTTTCCTAACATTAAACACTAGAAAAAAAGTTTTAGGGTTTTTTTTTTTCCTTGTTTTTTAAGGAATTGAATGTATGAATTAATGCCTTTCACATGGCAAGAAGCTTCCTTTTGGCCATTTGTCATATAAGCTCTTCTTAACAATAACTCAAGAAAGCATACAATTGAAATATTTTAATGCATTGAACATAACTCTAGGAAAATGAGCAGGGCTGGTTTCATGGGCATGTGGCCCATACAACTGCACAGGGTCCCATGTTTAGAAGGGCTTGGTTTAATGCTCCACTGTTGCCATCTTGAAGTTGTTAAAATTTTTGAACAAGAGGTCCTACAGCTTCATTTTGCATTGGGCCCTTCAAATTATGTAGCTAATCATAGAACTGAGTTGATATATTACAAGGCCATTACATACTAACTTATTACTAAGAACAGAATTAAAGGAGCTAAAGAAATGTAAAATGAAAATGAAAATTTTCAGCTCTATAATTTGTTAATTAAAACTACAATGCCCACATAAGATATCTCTAGATGATCTAGAAGTCTCTAGAAATAGGCAAATTGTCCCATATGATAGGAGAAAGGAAGCAAAAAAAGACAATTTTAGAAATCATAATAGGACATGATATCTTGCTTGGTACCAGTTTTGCCCTTATTCCTTAACTTTCTTCATTTAGGTTTATAATAAAAGAGAGAAAAAGTAATGGGGGAGTTGAAAGAGGTGTCTCTGATTGTTGATCCTCCTAATGTCTCACAAAAAATATTCTGACGAATATTCACACATTATAACAACTAAAAACAGGGCTAAGAATAAAGATGAGCAGATATGCTATTGCCAAAATCTGGGAGAAATTTCTCATAATGCTATGGCTTATGAAACTGGAAAAAGAAAAAAAAAATCCCTTACCCATGCTTTGGTTCATTAGGCAGAGCACCCAGAGAGAAGATAGCAAGACATTTTATTCCTCTTGCACTGTAGTCAGAAGCCTGAGAGATCCAGGATCTGTACCCTTATAAGAAAAGTGGGGGGGCATTCATCTACTAAGAGGAAAAAAAAATGTAATACATCACTAAATGTAACACATCACTAATGTTCCTTAGTCTGAGTTTTTCAATGATCGGTTGTCTCAACTGTACTTAAGGCAAGAACAGATAGTTAGCAGTTCAAAATTGGACTCTGTAAGGAATGTGTAAAATTGCTAAATGAAGATATCAGCTGTGCTAGCAAAGTTACCATTTTGTTATGAAAATGAAGGAGCCTGACTTGACTTCTGCTTTAGATGTAAGGGCCATTTCAGACCGAGAGCAGAGCCAGATTCTACAGAACCAGCTGGAAATATGGCAAAAGATGGCTTGTTTTTTGTCATGGTTATGTTTGTCATCATTATGATCTCATTCTGTCTTATGATGACTTCAGAATTCTGAGCTTCACGCAGGTCTTGTGATATACCCCTAATTTCCAGGTTGTCCTGTGTTGAGAGTAAGGCTGCCAACCCCTGAGACTGAGGTGGAGAACAGATTTTAACCAAGGAGGTCAATGACTTGTGGTGGTGTGACTTCAGTCTGAGCCTGTTTCATCTATAAAATAAGAATAGCAGCAGCTGTCACACAGCTTTCTTATAAGGATTATATAAATAAAATATATATGTAAGTCTGTATGCTTGTATGTAAACCTTTTGGTAGGAGAGGAGGTGCTCAATAAACACAAATTTCCTTCCCAATGTACCTTTTCTAAAGTACCATTTCTCATAGGGCCTTCCCCTGCATAACATTGTATCTTCTAAATATTTTCTGCTAAAATTAAATACAATATGTTTAATTTTAATACGTAGCAACTTTATACATTCAGGAAGTTTCAATCAATGTAATTTTCCATTTGAAGCACATACCCTTTCCCATGAATTACACTTCTAGCATTCTTGTATGTAAAGGCAGTATTGTTCTGTGTTACCAGGATGGGCTCAGGAGTCAGACTTCTTTGGTTCACATCCCAACACTGCCACTTATTAGTTGTGTGACACTGAGTACAATTTTGGTGCAAATTCTGACATGTTGTTTTTTTCCCCACACCGCGCAAGTCTCTGATACTAGCTGGGCGGCCTACAATTCAATTTAACTCTGACACCACTGAAACTGACCAGGAGCCTGTATGTCTCCTGGGCACAAAAGCCTTTCAAACAGTTGCTAATCAGGGAAGGGAGGGGATGCAGATACAAGGGAGGAGGAGTCAAGAAACAATAGCGTAGCCTTGGGGCAGGGTCCTGGTTCTGCCTCAAGGGACACATGTAACAACAAAGTTAAACTCTTCTGCAGAACTAAAAGCCCCACCAAATGGAAGATGTTCCTGAGAGAAGGTCACAGTTTGATAACATTGAAGCTTATTAGGATTCCACAGGAGGCCAGATTAAAGGAATACAGGTCCTGGCACACCCTGATCCTTATCAGCAAACCGCCCTTGAACCATTGCTATAAAACTCCTCACCAAATTCCACACCTCTCCCACGCAGCCGGCTTGGGACACGTAGTTTTGCAGGGCACGAGCCCGCTGTGTCCTCCCTTTGCCTGGCAAAGCAATAAAGCTATTCTTTTCTACTTCACCCAAAACTCTGTCTTAGAGATTTGATTCGGCATCGGTGAACAGAGGTTAAGTTTTCGGTATCACTATCTACCCGGAGCCAGCGTCAGATCCCACAGGTTAAGGGCTCACTCTTACAAGACTAACCCCCCTCACCCCAACTTCAGACACCAATCGAAAGGCCAGCTTGTCACCTGTGCTTCTCATCTGCCGGGTATAGATTGGAAGTTCCAAAAACCCCCGCCTTGGTTTTTTTTTTTTTTTTTTTTTTTTTTTTTTTAATTTTATAGCTACTTTATTTATTTATTTATTTATTTTTGGCTGTGTTGGGTCTTCAGTTCGTGCGAGGGCTTTCTCCGGTTACGGCAAGTGGGGGCCACTCTTCATCGCGGTGCGGGGACCGCTCTTCATCGCGGTGCGCGGGCCTTTCACTATCGCGGCCCCTCCCGTTGCGGGGCACAGGCTCCAGACGCGCAGGCTCAGTAGCTGTGGCTCACGGGCCCAGCCGCTCCGCGGCACGTGGGATCCTCCCAGACCAGGGCTCGAACCCGTGTCCCCTGCATTAGCAGGCAGATTCTCAACCACTGCTCCACCAGGGAAGCCCCCGCCTTGGTTTTGATTAATTTTCTACTATGGTTCACAGAACTCAGAGAAACATTTTACTTATTAGATTAGTGGTTTATTATAAAAGAATATAACTCAGGAACAGCTAGATGGAAGATGCATAGGGCAAGGTACGGGGGAAGGGCATGGAGCTTCCGTGCTCTCTGAGCATGCCGCCCTCTCCAGCCAGGAAGCTCTCTGAACCCCATCCTTCTGGGTTTTTGTGGAGGCTTCATTACAGAGGCAAAGCTGATTAAATCACTGGCCACTGGTTACTGAACTCAACCTCCAGCCCCTCTTCCCTCTTCGGAGGTCAGGGGGGTAAGACTGAAAGTTCCAACCCTCCAACCACAAGCTTGGTTCCCTTGGCAACCAGCCCCCTTTCATAACTGCTTTCTAAAAGTCACCTCATTAACATAAATTCAGGTGTGGTTGAAACAGGTTTATGAATATCAACAAACATTTATTGCTCTTATCACTTAGGAAATTCCAAGGGTTTTAGGAGCTCTGTGTCAGAAACAGGGACTTAAAACAAATATATATTTCTTTTTTTTAAATGCTGTACGCTAATTGGAATTTTATTATTATTATTATTATTGTAATTTTTTTAGTGAAGTATACTTGATTTACAATGTTGTGTTATTTATTGCTGTACAGCAAAGTGACTCAGTTATACACATATAGACATTCTTTTTTTTCATGTTCTTTTCCATTATGGTTTATCACAAGATATTGAATATACTCCCCTGTGCTATACAGTAGGACCTTGTTGTTTATCCATCCTATATATACTAGTTTGCCTCTGCTAATCCCAAACTCCCAGTCCTTTCCTCCCCCTCCCTCCTCCCCCTTGGCAACCACAACTCTGTTCTCTATGTCTGTGAGTCTGTTCCTGTTTTGTAGGCAGGTTCATTTGTGCCATATTTTATTTTATTTTTTAATTTGTGTGTGTTTGTTTTTTAATTTATTTTATTTTATTTATTTTATTTTTGGCTGCGTTGGGTCTTTGTTGGTGCACGCAGGCTTCCTCTAGTCATGGCAAGTGGGGGCTCCTCTTCGTTGCGTTGCACAGGCTTCTCATTGCGGTGGCTTCTCTTGTTGCAGAGCATGGGCTCTAGGCGTGCGGGCTTCAGTACTTGTGGCACGTGGGCTCAGTAGTTGTGGCTCGTGGGCTCTAGAGCGCAGGCTCAGTAGTTGTGGCGCACGGGCTTAGTTGCTCCACGGCATGTGGGATCTTCCCAGACCAGGGATTAAACCCGTGTCCCCTGCATTGGCAGGCAGATTCTTAACCACTGTGCTACCAGGGAAGCCCCTGTGCCATATTTTAGATTCCACATATAAGTGATATCATATGGTAAGAACAAATATATATTTCTTACTATAAGTCACAATGTCACATGAGCAAGTCACTTAACCTTCCTTTGCATACATGGATAATGGTTGTATCATCTTCACAGGTTTAATTGTAAGGTTGTATGAGCTAACAGATGTATGTATATTCCTCAGAGCAGTTTCTGGAATAGAGTAAGCTCTCAGTAAACATTAGCTATTATTTTTGATAGTAGTTAATAAGAAAACGCAAGTATGAAGGTTTCACTTTCTTATGAATGGTCTCTGCTCTTTATATATTAGTAAATTTGCTAGGTATTTAAATCGTTTACTGTGGAATGGCACCATCAACCCTGGGTCATTTGGGGATAGTTGAATAAATACATTTACAAAGGAGTCGAGAGAGTATAGGAAAACCACAAACGGTGTGGAAGACCCCAGAGCTAGTAACTACTGAATGTTGGTACCACCCCTAAGCTTTAAGGTGTAAGGGGAGGGAACTGTTATTGGGACTTGGAGGCAGAGAAGGCAGTGTGGAGAGGAGAGAAGGGTGCTAGAAGCGGTAGCTTTTGATGGAGGAAAGCAGCCAAGATTAGGTGACCAGGCAGAGAGGGAGCCGGGGACTAAATCCTTTCACCTCCCTCCCCTCCTTCCTCTCTCCTGCCGGTACACCCTAGCAGCCAAACTGAACCCAAAACTTGAGGGAAGTGCAGCCCACTGACACAGTTCATCTGGGGCAGCCTCGTAGGTCACAGCAGGGTGGAGAAAGGGGAAGAGTAGGTATCCTGGACACATGGAAGATGCCCAGTGCCATAATCATGCTAATTCTTTTTTTTTTTAACATCCTTATTGGAGTAGAATTGCTTTACATTGTTGTGTTAGTTTCTGCTGCATAACAAAGTGAATCAGCTATACATATACATATATCCCCATATCCCCTCCCTCTTGCGTCTCCCTCCCTCCCACCCTCCCTATCCCACCCCCCTCTAGGTTGTCACAAAGCACTGAGCTGATCTCCCTGTGTGATGCAGCTGCTTCCCACTAGCTATCTATTTTACATTTGGTAGTGTGTATATGTCCATGCCACTCTCTCACTTTGTCCCAGCTTACTCTTCTCCTTCCTCGTGTCCTCAAGTCCATTCTCTACGTCTGTGTCTTTATTCCTGTCCTGCCCCAAGGTTCTTCAGAACCTATTTCTTTTTTTTTTTTTAGATTCCATATATATGTGTTAGCATACGGTATTTGTTTTTCTCTTTCTGACTTACTTCACTCTGTATGACAGACTCTAGGTCCAATCACCTCACTACAAATAACTCAATTTCGTTTCTTTTTATGGCTGAGTAATATTCCATTGTATATATGTGCCACATCTTCTTTATCCATTCATCTGTTGATGGACACTTAGGTTGCTTCCATGCCCTGGCTACTGTAAATAGAGCTGCAATGAACATTGTGGTACATGACTCTTTTTCAATTATGGTTTTCTCAGGGTATATGCCCAGTAGTGGGATTGCTGGGTTGTATGGTAGTTCTATTTTTAGTTTTTTAAGGAACCTCCCTACTGTTCTCCATAGTGGCTGTATCCATTTACATTCCCACCAACAGTGCAAGAGGGTTCCCTTTTCTCCACACCCTCTCCAGCATTTACTGTTTGTAGACTTTTTGATGATGGCCATTCTGACAGGTGTGAGGTGATACCTCATCGTAGTTTTGATTTGCAAATCATGTTAATTCTTGAACTTAAAAATCTGGCAGTTTCATAAAGTTATATCTGATTTTTTAGCAATAAACATATTTACTTTTTTGGAAAGAAAATCTTTCATATGAGCCTAATATCTATTGAAATGGGTAATATTTCTATGAGCTCTGTATCTATAGACTTGTGTTAACTTTATGGTTTCTATTCGGGTCAATAAGTCTCTTAAAGAGAGAAATTAGGTTTCTTGGGAAAAAATACTACTTTAAACCACAGCCAGCCATCTCACATACCTGTCCTTGGCCACGAGAGGGATAAGGCTCAAGATTTGGTTGGTCTTAGTCCAGTCCATCTCCAAAAATATAAAGACTCCATAAGTATATCTTACTGACAGGTGGATCGGTTGCATCATCTATATGGATGAAGACCTATGAAACAGGCAAAATGGTAAATGTACAATGTGATCTTTGAAAACTTTGATGTGCTTCTAACATCATATAGACCAAAGGACTCCTATTCTTTACTCTGTTGCTTCTTGTTCACAAAGACACCCCTCGTAGCTTCTCATACACATTCTTTTGAACTGAAAGGGCATGATTGTCATTTCAAAATGCAGCCTCCCCTTCTCCTTTAGCAGGTTTTGGCACCAACTCAGTTCCTATTAGGGACAGCCTTGATCGATCCCTCCATCTCTTCTGCTAACAAAGATTATCTAGGGGGCTCCTAATCTGAGTTCACTGACAGCCTTCTTTCCTGTCATGGCCCCCTTCTTGCAACTGCACCAGTAAGGAGCAAGATGGTGTCTCTGGTTTTTACTGCTGAACTTCCTTTGGATCCCTGGGGTTCACCTTACAAATTTAATAAGAGAATCTGCTCTCACCCACTCACTCTAACTCTTACTAGTCTCCAGACCTACTCCACTGTTTTCTAAACTTTTTGGAACCAATTAAAAAGATTACTCAGTTTCCCTTTTTTCATATCTCTGACACAATAATGGAACAGGGAACCTATAAACTTCTATTAAGAGTGCATACATCCCTCCCCTGCTCCCACTGCAAACTATTTCCCATGTTTCTCTTTATCTGGTGGATTACTGTTGTCGTTTTACACCAGGCTGTTGGGAGTTTAATGTTAAGTGCTTCATTAATAATGCTTTGTGCCTTAGAAAAATGTGAAACAGATAAATCTTGACAGTGAACAGAACTTATTTATTTTATTCTTTGTGCTTAACATCACAGAGAACAGTTTAAAAACAGTTTTGTTTCTACTTCAAGATACAGAAAAGCAGTACTTTACAAACCACAGCCACAGAGATAGAATTAATTAGTGGAAGTATAAAAAGGGTTTTACAATTTAAAAATAAATGTTTGCCTCTAACAGTAATAAAAGGATAAAAATCACTACATTGAGAGAAGAGGAAAAAAGAAAAAAAAAACATACATTTTCCTGGAAGGATAGGGCAAACTCATGGGTGTGCTAACAATAGAATTTGTACAGAAAATAATTAAAATAGAAAATGTCTAGTTTTGCTTTATTTGAAATGAATTTGTGAGTCTCATTTTGGCAATATCTGCCAGTAATTTGGTTTCCATTAGAAAACAACCTTGACTGTTTTCTATTCAGTATGGTCCTCTACAACATTATTATCCTAACTAATTCACATATAAGTGAAAATACTGAGTCTCTTCTAATATTTCCAACAGCCCTCCCTTTTCAAACCTTCCCTTTCCTCAATACATACAAAGCACCAGATGCAACCTTGAATCTGGTAGGGAACTTAAATGGCATTAGATCAACCTTATTCCAAATTAAAAAAAAATTATTTTGGCAACATTTCTGAAAGATGGCCAAACAGTGTCTGCCTGAATACTTTCAGTGAGGGGAGCTCATTCTTTACTAGGTGTTCCATTTCATTTGTGTCTAATTGTTAGGCCTTGTATTGAGCAAAAATCTGCCTCCCTGTAACTTTCTAGCTACTGGCTCTAGGAAACAGCTGGAACGTCACAGGTTGTTTTCTAATTCCACATGAGGTAACTCTTCAGACTTTGAAGAGCAATATCACGTTTCTCGAAGTTTCTTTGTTTTAGGATACATACCTGTCCTTCTCTCAACTTTTCTTCAGGTAAAATGATTTCCAGAGCATTCACCATCTTGGCTGCTTTCCTTGAGATACATTCTAATATGCGAAAGTCCTCTGGATGGATCATCTAGAAATACATGAAAGGTTTGGGTTATGTTCTCACCAATACTATTAGGCTTCATGATGATGATACTATATAACTATCCATGTAGGCTAAAAATTGCATTTTTATGTTTTTTACTGGACATATTACATTTTGAGCATCAGTTGAACTCAGGATTATTTAAAACCTAACATGTTTTTCAAATGACTTGCGGCCAAATGTGGTCTTTCATTCTAAACTTTAAAAGTAAATTTTTGGCATCGAAGTGCAGGACTTACTAATTACTTTTTAAAAAATATTATGTTTGGGTGCTTCCCTGGTGGCGCAGTGGTTGAGAATCTGCCTGCCAATGCAGGGGACACGGGTTCGAGCCCTGGTCTGGGAGGATCCCACATGCTGCGGAGCAACTAGGCCCGTGAGCCACAATTACTGAGCCTGCGCGTCTGGAGCCTGTGCTCCGCAACAAGAGAGGCCGTGACAGTGAGAGGTCCGTGCACCGTGATGAAGAGTGGCCCCCACTTGCCGCAACTAGAGAAAGCCCTCGCACAGAAACGAAGACCCAACCCAGCCATAAATAAATAAATAAATAAACCCAAAGTTTAAAAAAAAAAATTGGATAGCAATTTGGAAGGCATTGTTTAAAACAAAAAAATATTATGTTTGGACTTCCCTGGTGGTGCAGTGGTTAAGAGTCTGCCTGCCAGTGCAGGGGACACGGGTTTGAGCCCTGGTCCGGGGAGATTCCCCCATGCCACGGAGCAACTAAGCCCGTGCGCCACAACTACTGAGCCTGCACTCTAGAGCCCGCGAGACTCAACTACTGAGCCCGTGTGCCACAACTACTAAAGCCCACGCGCCTAGAGCCCGTGCTCTGCAACAAGAGAAGCCATCACAATGAGAAGCACGTGCACCGCAACGAAGAGTAGCCCCGCTCGCCGCAACTAGAGAAAGCCCGCGCGCAGCAATGAAGACCCAATGCAGCCAAAAATAAATTAAATAAATAAATAAATAAATAAAAATATTATGTTTGTTCCAACCCAATATTTTGGATTTTTATTATATCATCCAATGTATTAGTTCAAACATCGTGGCATCTGGAAATCTGAAAAGCATGCCTTTGATAGCCCCTTAATGTGGAAAGCACATCACTAGAGACCTTACTCTGGTAGAGATCAATATATTACTCATGTGTCAATAGTAATTTGGAAGATTTTAAATGTCTATAACTGATAACAAAAAATATAATAGACAAATCTCAGTATTCAATTATTCAACTGATATTTCTGAGTGCCCGTGATGTGTCAGGAACAGTACCAGATATGGAAGATTATCGGAGTAACAGATCACAATTTGTTCACATTCTCTGTATCTGTGCCTTTGTGTATTCTGAATCTGGGCGTGGCTATATGATTTCCTTCAGCCAATGGTATAATAGAAAATGTGACATAAGCAGAAGCTTTAAAAACATCTATGGATTAGAGCTTGCTCTCCTTGCTGGTTCTAGAAACCTTGAACCTTCAGCATGTGAATAAACCCACACTAGGCTGCTGGAGATACATGGCACTTTAACCCTTGCCACTCCAGCTAGCAGTCCTGCACCAACTGACAGCTAGCACCAACTGCCAGGCATGTGGGTAAGGCCATACTAGACCAGCTGGCCCCTAGCAAACCTGCCATCTGACTCTAACTGTGTGCGTGAGCCCAGAGGAGCCCAGCCCAAATTTTCAAATCATGTAATCCTAAGCTGATAAGTGATGGTTGCTCTAACCTACTAAATTTGGAGGAGGCTTTTAACACAGCAAAAACCACAGTGCAAAGTATATCAGACACAGTCCCTGACCTCATGAAAAAGAATTTCTAGTAAGATTCTTATTGGATGTGGTAAATTTTTCAACTTGTCATTACTACTCATATCCACTCTCTTGTCCATGTGACTTTTCAGTTATTCCCATTAGATGCAGAGCATTCTTTCTGGGCTTGCCCATGTAATTTGCCTTGGCCTATGAAATGCGAGGGGAAGTGACAGTGCCTTAAGAGGCATCTGTATTTCCACCCACCCTCTAGTGCTTCTGTCCCATGAGAAGGAGAAGGTGAAGGACACATGGAGTTCACCTGAACCCAATCTGCAGTGTGGCACCAAGGCCATCTGAGGCAAACCCTCGTTGGCTAGCCCTCAGCCAAACTGCAGAGGTGTGTGCAAGGAGAAATCACTATTGTTTTATGCCACTTTGTTATGCTGAATTTTGGTGGCAATATCTAACTGATAGAGTGGAGCTATTTAAAGATATTGCTAAGTCAACAGTAGCGTTTCAAGAAACAAAGTCCCATAGTATAGTAAATTACCGGTTGAATTTTACCTACTGATAAATTTTTATATTATGACAAATGAAAATAATAGATATTCAACTACTACTCAGACAGTTAGAAATCACGGGTCATTGCGACACCTGGGAACTGGGCAGCAGCAGCAGCAACAAGCTTTGAATTTTGCAGTTGCCTTATTTCTAGGACTAAAGGCCGTTTGGTTTTACGCTTGGAAACCTCTATCACCACTATCACTGTTACTCGAGATTGTTCCTAGGCACGCTCAGTACCAGTTGACTTGTCCTTTTTCCCCTTTATTATGCTAAGGTGGAAGGTGATGATTAAAGTATTAATAGTAGATGTAAACAAGATTTCTGTTAGAGATATTTGCCCTTCGTAGGGGGTTTCTCAAACATCAAAAGACTTCAGTACTCAAAGGAGTTATGCTACAAGAATGGTCTGGCATAGACTGTGTTTTATATTTAGGGATGGACCACTTTCTTTCTATTCAAGTCACAAAAACATAGATTGCTCCAATCCAGCCTGTACTTAACACTGGCCCTGCTGGTACACAAGAAAGAGAGAGTTTTTGTTTTGAATTTCGGATTTACCAAGTTCTGATATTTTTTTGGTAAATCATAATAAAAACAAATCCTAGATGTTGCAGCAATGTAAAATTGCTGTAAAGGTTTTTCATTTGCTTACTCTTCAGTTTCTGTACTTAATCTTGTGAACAGGCAACAAACAAGTCACAGCCTGGGACCACCTGGGAGCCACATTCTGAGTAGCGCTGCGATGAGAGATTGTGGGCAGGAGGGGATGGTAGAGATGGGTTCTGTTGAATTATTTCCTTGGCAATACCATAGCCATCTTGCTGTCTCAGACAAGCAGAAAGTGGTAAGCATGAAGGTATCACTGTTTAGAGGATATCACTATTCTGTGTAATAATATTCAGTAATGAGAAATAATGAAATGATACAATTAAAATCATCTTCTGGCAACCAATATGATGATCATTTTTTTAGCATGGTAATACATAAGAAGAATGAATTAACTCATCAAATAGAAATTGAGTATCTACTATGTGCAAGACCCTGTCCTAAGAGCTAGGGATAAATCACTGTATAAAACAGATGAGCCTTGTCGCTTACAAAGCTTATGTTGTAACAGGAAGTCTCCAAAATGTAGAATCAGTTTTGAATGGACCCTGCACTTTTGTCCTACTGCTGTTAGCACAAATTTTTGATAAACCTCATCGGCTTTATCATAATTAATTCTTGGTTTCTTCCTTTCGCAACAATTTTTAAACTGCTGGGATCATTTGTATTTATTTCCTGACCTGAGGGTATAATTTTGGAGTAGAGGTCATTTGCCCTTTTCCAAGCAAATTTTTAAAAAAATTAAAGTTGCATTGTGAAGTTGTCTCTGATCAATTCTTTCATTTGTATTAACATGACCATGTCCCCGCGCCCCTGTGGAAAAACGAGGAACAGGAAGAAGAAAAGGACTACTGATTTGCAGAAGTACGTGCTTGAAAATGAAAATTACAAAACAGGAAGTTCAGCTTACCATCTTCAACATGCAAACATTTACCACAATAATTATTTTTAAGTATCAATCTACATCATGGATCCTGGAGAATAAATTTATGAAATAAATTATCCTGAGAGCTACTAATGGATAATCAATTGCAATGGAAGTGTAAAGGACCTGCTTCAACCATCGGCAGCATGGCAAACACCTGCTAATCCCAGATTTGTCATTTGCAAACAAGTTGACATGCTGGGTATTAAGGCTGCGTGACTTGGAGCAAGTTACTTAAGGGCTCTGGTTCTAAGTTTCCTTATCTGTAAAATGGAAATAAAAAAGTACCTTTCACATGGGTTGCTACGAGGATTACATGATATTCTATGTAAAGTGCTTAGCACAGTGTCTGGTACATATGAAGTGCTCAATAAGTATTAGTGATTATGGAGGGGATTGAGGCTATTGTGTGGACCGAAGTTTTTATATTCGATTTCTGAACATTTTTAGCAACAGCTGTCATAGATAAGTTCCTCTGCTGGTTGTCCAGGCACCAAGTGAACCAGTGTGACAATTTTTAGATTCCTAAGGGAATGTCTATTTGGGTTTCTTAATATAATTATTTCAACATAAAAGCATTAAAAAAAATCCTAATTTCAGCATTCTACCAAATATCAGTAACAATCTTTTTAGAAGTTAACAAAATAAAGAGTGGGTTCAAAGCACACAATGGAAGATCAGCTAAGTTCCAAGAAGCAGATTCTAAAGGTCATGAGTTATTGGTCAGAGAAAGTAGACGACTTTGCTTATTTCAGGAGCAGAATGTTCCCTGAAGACATTTCCTGCTAACCTGTGTTCATCAGCTATTTCCTGCCCCTTCACTGCCACAATCTGCTACTTCAAACACCGCTTAGCAGGGTCGCCCATGTACCCAAACCTGTCATCTGAAGAGCTCACATCCTAGAAGAGACTGTTCCTTCTTGGCACTGACTAAAATAACTTGATGAGATTCTCCCTCTCTTCCAAAATGTCACACAGTCAACCTTTATTTCTGTAGAGCTTGGAACTCTAAAAGCCCCACCTTCTGGAACACTGCTCTGAACACAGAATTATGCTTACTTTAATAAAAATGTGCTAGCTACCACTAGCTATACATTTAGAAATAAGGCTATTACATCATTCCCAGAAACAAATATATCCTGGAGCATAACACAGTATGTAGAGTATCATTGTTATTTGATGTCAAGCATTATCAATTTAAAAATAAATGCACAAGCTCTTTTTTTCTAACAGTAGGAAGTCTTACTGTTTCCTTTTTTCCCCTGAATTTTAATTCCATTTCTATGACACGATTTTGTTCTATATTCCTCCACTGCAAAAATATATATATAGGGCTTCCCTGGTGGCGCAGTGGTTGAGAATCTGCCTGCTAATGCAGGGGACACGGGTTCGAGCCCTGGTCTGGGAAGATCCCACGTGCCGCGGAGCAGCTGGGCCCGTGAGCCACAATTGCTGAGCCTGCGCGTCTGGAGCCTGTGCCCCGCGACGGGAGGGGCCGCGATAGAGAAAGGCCCGCGCACCGCGATGAAGAGCGGTCCCCGCAACGCGATGAAGAGTGGCCCCCGCTTGCCGCAACTGGAGAAAGCCCTCGCACGAACCGAAGACCCAACACAGCCAAAAATAAAATAAATAAATAAATAAATAAATAAGAAAATCCTTTAAAAAAAAAAAATATATATATATATATAAATCAAAATTAATTTAAAAAAGTTCCCATGATCATTAATCTTTGGGTTTAAAAAAATTCTTTATTGGATTATCTGTCAGTTATTATTAGAACACAATTAACCAAAACACTAGCAATATACTATACAATTTGATAAATAATGATTAAACATTAAAAGTAGTATTTACTACAAGTGCATCTCTTGATAAAACGGCTAGGGTTTTTTTTCTAATTCATTTATATTTCTGGATGAACGCTAATTAATTCCACAAAGAGACAGAATTCAACATCAAGTCTACTCGCATTGTTTGCTCTTCTAGGTGTAAGTACTGACAAACCTTCATATAAATAAATACATGCGAATAGAAAGAATTTTGTTAAAGGTATAACACTCAATTCTTTCAACTCCTTCTGAGTTATATGCCAAATATAAAGTAGTCATATATCATCAAAAATAAATTTTAATGATCTATCAGCTGACAACTCAGTTACGTACTCCCATTTTGTTAAAAGCAAAAAAACTGGAAACCATCTGTCATGGTAAAGGATTTTACCTAGTCTTTAGACTCATTTATTTTCCCAAGAGCAATGCTAATAATTCTAATCTTTTTTTGCACCCCATGTATTTTAATACTCTGAGGGATAGGTATTATAGTAATATTTAGAATGTGGGAGAAATAAAGTGACAGAATTGCAATTCTGCAAAGGCAGACTGAAAAAAGGTCAGTATCAGCAGATTTAGGTAAGGGTGCATATGGAAGTTAAGATCTGGAAATTGATTTTCTTAAAGTTCTTGGTGCCCATATACCCCTTGGAAAGGCTTCATGTATTCCCAGTATAACCCAAACCCAGTATGAAGACTGTTATGCAGACAAAGTGGCAGTGACAAGGCCTCCCCCCTGCTTTTTACTACACTTGTAATGTTTGAACTCATGCTCACTGTAAAAAAATTCAGATGATATAGAAGTATGCAGAGTCAAAAGTAAAAATCCCCCTTCATGTTCCCTCATCCCTAATTCCCAGGGATAACCACTTTTCAGTAATTTTCTATGTAACCTTACAGACATTTTTGGTCATTTTCCTACATACACAGGCGAGTGTTTCATTTAACCGGGAGATCTTGTGCTGGTTCTCTTCAGTAGCCCCTAAGGATAAGCGAAAAGATTTCCCTTCCACTCCACTATACCCCCGTAGGAGTCCATCTTTGGTTGATTGGCCTAGAAACAGACCTTGAGATGAAGATTCATGTGCAAGTGATTTATGAAGGAACTGTTCCGGGGGAAACTGATAAGCTACTGAGGGCAATAGGGCAGAGAACGGTAAGAAACTAAGCATAAAATATAATCTTTTTTGTTTTTGTAAACTGTGCATCTTGGAGCTATTTCCATCCTACTACATATGTATCTATCTCACTCTTTGAAATAATTACACACTTTTCCAGTATTCCATGATATAGATGTGACATCACTTATTTAATCTTTACTGATGTTCCCATTTGAAAACAATTCACAAAACATATATATTTCTTTGGGCACATATACGATTATTCTGTAGGCAGTATTATTAGGAATGGAATTTGCTGGGTCCAGTTTATTTAAAGTCTTGTTAACTGCTACCAAACTGCCCTTTTAAAAAAAATTTTAATTAATTAATTAATTTATTTATTTTTGGCTGTGTTGGGTCTTTGTTTCCGTGCGAGGGCTTTCTCTAGTTGCGGCAAGCGGGGGCCACTCTTCATCGCGGTGCGTGGGCCTCTCACTATCGCGGCCTCTCTTGTTGCGGGGCACAGGCTCCAGACGCGCAGGCTCAGTAGTTGTGGCTCAGGGGCCCAGCCACTCCGCAGCATGTGGGATCTTCCCAGACCAGGGCTCGAACCCGTGTCCCCTGCATTGGCAGGCAGACTCTCAACCACTGCGCCACCAGGGAAGCCCCCAAACTGCCCGTTTAAAAGGCTGTAACAACAACACTCCACCACCAACATGTAAGAAAGTGCTCCTTTTCTTCAATACCTTTGCAAACTCTGAAGTTATTAGTATTTACAATATTTTAGGGAAAGTGATACTATAATAATAGTCAAAATTACTTGTGAGATTATGCTTTTTTTGTACACTTATTGGCATTTATATTTCTTTAATAAGCCACTGTTTATGTCCTTTGCTGATTTTATAAATTACGTTTGTCGTTTTCCTACAGTTTTTAGGAGTTTTAAAATATTATGGACAATTCTTTGCCACTTCAAAAAAATCTGAATATATTTCCCCTATCTTTTGCTTATCTTCCAATTTTGCTCAGGCTCTCTTTTGTGATATGAAAGTTTTCCATTTTTATGTGGCAAATTTCATCAACCCTGTTTTTGGTGGTTTCTGTGTTCACTGTATTATAGGTTTAGGAAAGTCATATTTCTAGATGGCTAATTTAACTCTCTTCTAAAAACAAGAATGGTTGTTGAATTTTATCACATTTTCAATACCTATTAAAGATGATCATATGCCTTTCCTCCTTTTTTCTTTTAATGTATTATATTTCATTCTTACATTTCCTAATGTTGAGTCATTTTTGTTCTTGGAGTAAATTTTGTAGATTCTAAATGTATTATTCTTTTAATACATTGATTTGATGTTTTATTTATGTGTTTGCATCAATATTGGTATGAGTTCTCTCTCTCTCCCTCTGTATGTGCGTGTGCGTGTATGGCGTGGTATCTTGTCTGAATTAGATAATGGCCTTATACTAAGCTCTTAGAATGAGTTGGGAAGCCTTCCATGCACTAAACATTAATATATTACTTTGCTGAAGACATTCTTAACCTTTTCCTGAAAGCCATGTTGGTTGTTATTTAGCTCAGTTATAGTAATCTAGTTTAGAGTGCTTCTCAGTCTACAGTCGATTAAAACTCCAAATTAGAGCATGAAGTATGGTGAATAAAGATTTCTGAGTGAGGGCAAGGGAAGAGATGAATAGATGTAGAAACATTGGTAACGACAAGAAATGACCCTCCAAAGTCAGAATTTCTTGGACTTGCTAGAGGCATCCAAAAACGGACAAAATCATCAGTGAATCGTAGCCTTGGGCCATCGGGTGTATGAGTTAGGTACACCACCCACTGCAATAATGCCTAAGAGCAGTTTCTTCAATTGCATATTAATATTTTCATAATTATGGATCTGAATCACAAGAGAACATTTACATTATGTTCACTATGAAGAGAAGCACACTTAAAAATTTACTTCAAAGTGTTTAAAATTTAACAAAAGGTGTGGTGTTTGCAGAAGCATGTTAATCTACCCAGGTTTTAAATTTTAAATTTAAATGCTATCTACATCAGCAGCTCTCTCTCAAGCTTAGCTGCACATCAGAATTTACTTCAGCAAATAGCCTTGCCTAGGTCTTACCCTCTGAGATTCTTATCTAATGGGTAGTGGACAAGGGCAGGGCATCAGTGTGTTTTAAAATCTTCCCAGGTGATTCTAACATGGAACCAAGACTGGAAAAACACTGTCATTTGAATAGATGAGTGGTTCTCAACCAGGGGTGGTTTTGCTCCTCCAGGGGACATTGGCAATGTTTGGAGACAGTTTTGATTCTCACAGCTAGGGGGAGAGGGTTTCTGTTATTTAGTGGGTAGAGACCAGGGGTGCTACTAAACATACTACAATGTACAGACAGTCCCCAACGATAAAGAAAGATGTGGTCCAAGATATCAATAGTGCCCAGGTGGAAATACTCTGCCATAGACCTAGCTCACTCTTACTTTCCATGTACCACCAATCACCAATCTTGCTGATTCCACTGACTAATCACTGCACCAATCAGACCACTGTTTTTCTACCCCCGCTGCCACCATCTTAGTTCAGGTCAGCATCCCCTCACACTCTGATACCATGAGGGTCTCATCTCCTCCAGTCTTGCTGTCCTACATTACATTCTCAACCTCATGGGCAAAGTGATCGTTTTAAGACAATCTTATCATAAGTCCTTACTGAAACACTCAGTGGCTTGGGGTTGCCCTCAACATGAAGCCCTAGTCCCTAACAGGGCACACAGAGCTGTACTGAGGTCGCTTCCGCTCACCTTTCCGAACCTCAGCTCTCACCAGTTGCTTTTTGCTTTTGTTTTTCAAATGCTAAACTCAAGACACAACTAAATGGATTTGAGTCCCTTCAAGGTCTTCTTCCACTCCTGAACAGTTACTCTTTCTGCTACTTGGAAAGCCACTATTTTCTTTGGCCTGGCTAGTCCTTTTCTCGTTTGGGTTTGGGTTTAGAGGCTATCTCCTGTGGGGAACCCTGACTGAACCCCCATTCTAGGTTGAGTGGCCTTCCTGAATCCTTCCACAGAAGGTGCTTTTTACTTCTGTCAGAAAAGCGATTGAGCTCCCTTACTAGAACCAAAATTCCATGAGGGCAGAAATGGCTGACATTTTGATCACGGCTGTATCTTTAGAGCCTTATACAATTCCTGGTTCACAGTAAGTTTTCAGTGTTTAAGTGTTAAATGTTTAATTGTTTGTGTAATGAAGGAGTGAATTATATATAATATTTGATTTCCTAACATTCTGAAAGCATGAAATATTACTCTACTCACATTATCTTTTTAAATTACAAGACTCTGCTTTCTTATAGGAGCATGACGCTACTCATTTGTATTAAAATAAAATAGAATTTCTTCCTGAAAACAATTTCTAAATTTCCATTTAAGGTAAACATTTTTAAGGTAAAAGAAAAGCCAACAGAACTTTCAAGCTAGCAATGAACAAACAAGTGTTAACTGTGAGCCTACTCTGAAGAAGCTCTTCACTATGTTATCTACTTCAAAAGAATATGTGAAATATAGTTTTTGTCTGTAATAAAGTCATTTCACAACACTTGGCATGTAATAAGTGCTCATTAAAGGTTTGCTAAAGACCAGTCAGAATGAGTAAACTATGACTTTGAAACAAATAAATTTTCATGTGCAAGTTTTGAATTTAAATACTTATTTTGATAAATGCTTCATATGTGAATTCTTCTGGTGTTGATACATTTTGTAAACGAAGATAAACATGCTCTCAACAGCATTCTTTGTCTCAAGTTACGTAGGAGATATCAGAATCCAGTGAAACACAAGTGACAATACAGAGTCAGATTTTAACTGACACAGTTAACTCTGAAACTTTGGGCTTCTTGAAGGGCAACCTTGACTACACAGTAATTTGGAAAGCTATTATAATATAGACTATAGTTTTCCCCTAAACTTATCTAGCTACAGAGTATATATTTTAACATGCCTTAAAGGATGTTTATACACATATAATTACATGCATAAGATCACAAAGTAAATTTTCTATTAGCTGTTGACATGCAAAATTCTATTTGTATATATATATATCGCGATTTCTATTTTTCTAGAAGTGATTAATTAGTGCTCCAGCTATAAAGCTTCTATTTTCCTTGTCAGTGACAATCTCAAGGCCTCTGAGCTGCCTCTCACTTGACCTTGGTTGAAAAGCACAGAGAATAGCAACCTTGAAACTGGCATCAATAAGATTCATTCTACAGAAACCAGATGCAGCACAATAGAGAAAAACCACACATTTAATTTTAAGGTTTTACAGCAACTACTCTGAATATTTTTTCTTCTTAAAGACTTTTAAGTGCAAACATCTCCTTCATTTCACAGAGGGAAACAGTGTCATTCTGCCCCTTAACACTGGCCAAAGGCATCGTTTGGAGACCCCTCTGCATTCTTCCCTTTGACGGACACATGGCGGCAGGGTCCACACAACCCTGGGAGAATAACACAGCTGGATGTGACATTTAGCTGTGAAGCTTTCATTGAGCTGATCCTGACTATTAAAGCATGCTGAAAAGCATTTCATTAACATTTGAAGAAGAAGGTTATGCAGCTGTAATAGAATCCTGCAGTTCAAATGCACATGCATATATTATTTTCTACTCGAAGGGAGTTGTTTTCCATTGTCTTACACCAGTGTCCATTTGACGGTGCAGTGCCACGGCTGTCCTTTGCCCACAGAATTAAATGCCTCATTGTTTCTCCCTTGTGCGGTGAGAATACCCATTTTAACGACGGAAGCTGCCTGGTGGAGTGGGAGTGGAAGGGCAGGGTCGAAGACTGAGTTGGGAACTTGCTTCTGGTTGTTAACCTGTTTTATTTCCTACATCGTTATTACCTAACTAACCTCCTAAAATCAAATCACACTTTACTAAATTGTCATCTGATTATCATTTTAAGATATGCTATCAGAATCTTAAAAATGAAACTAAAAGGTCTTCTTATCAAACACATGAATATATAAACCGTCCACCCTCTCATATATTCTCATTATTTCCCTACAGGTAAACAAAATTATTCATATTTAGATATCCACATCAGGAAGACTTATATTAAAAACATGGATAACCTATGCGCAAAAGGGTTTAAATTGCTTGCTGCATATTGGGTTCAAAAACGAAAGAAAGTACAGATAATCCTTGTTTTTCCTTCGTGCAATGGTATACTGGTAAATGTTTACCAACTGGCTCCCTGGAAAAGAAAAAAAAAAGCCCCTATTTGTAGTGTTGGCAGAACTCTGTGGTATAGATATTCCCACCATGGCCTAGCCCAAGCTGCTAGGTGAGGTGTTTCTGAAGGCTGAGCAGCTGTGTGGGCTCTCCCGAGCAGGTGCTAGCAGCTCCAGCGCTCCACTGTCTGAAGGTCTTGCATCTGTCTCTTCCCTTCCACTCCAACACACAGTTCACACCTTTATTACTGCTTGCCTACTACATTATAACATTACAATGTCATCATCTGGGGCTTCCCTGGTGGCGCAGTGGTTGAGAATCCACCTGCCAAGGCAGGGGACACGGGTTCGAGCCCTGGTCCGGGAAGATCCCACATGCCGCAGAGCAACTAAGCCCGTGCGCCACAACTACTGAGCCTGCGCTCTAGAGCCCGCAAGCCACAACTACTGAGCCCATTGCCACAACTACTGAAGCCCACGCGCCTGGAGCCCGTGCTCTGCAACAAGAGAAGCCATCACAATGAGAAGCACGTGCACCGCAACGAAGAGTAGCCCCGCTCGCCGCAACTAGAGAAAGCCCGCATGCAGCAACGAAAACCCAATGCGGCCAAAAATAAATAAATAAAATAAAATAAATAAAAATTTATATATAAAAAAAAGAATGTCACCATCTGTTTGCCCCCTCCATTTCTCAGTGCTCGCTCACTGCTTTTATCAGTCGATTAATAAAAATCACTGAGGCTCTATGAGCAATTCCCAGGGAGAAGCCCTTTGGATACGCAGAAACGTAATTCATGGTCACTGCCCTCACACTGGTTACAAGCTAGCTAGAGAGATGAACACATGCATTCTGAAAATTCAAAGTTGCATGAGACAAGTACCTAAGGAGTGGTTTCAATACAAATTGCTCTAGGATTTCGGAGGAAGAAAGTATGAGGTTGGTATGTTAATAGTTTAAAAAAAAAAAGATGTGGATTAGTTTTTCAAGGTAGAGGTCCAGTGAATGTTTCTGTTTGTCCGCTTCTGATCCACTTCCTGCTTTTGAAGACTTTTCTGCCTTACGAATGGGAATCAGGGCCTATCTCTCAGTATAAACACTGAAAATGCTAAATACATGATTTCCCAGCATTCTCTGCAGCTAGGATACGGACAGGTGAGCTCTGCTCAACCAATTAGGTACACCCACCCCAAAGTTTAAATCCGGAACAGGCGCACAACAGCAAGCACTACTTAGACTCTATTTTGCAGATGAGCAGTGGCTGAAGCAGCAGCAGCAGTGCCAGCCTTGCTGAACAGGCCACAGAGACAGTGACGCTGATGGTAAGACTTGGGGTCCTATGTCCCAGTTTGCTGCAGTGGTGATGGTGTGAGTTCTGAATCCAGTTTTTAACAGAACACATACTACTCTCCTGAGACTTATGGGATGTGATGTGACTGTGGCCATGGCTCCCACACAGCCTCCATTTTCCTGTCCAGCTTTACTCACCTTTCTTGTTATTCTATTATGCTAAGAGCTAGTCTCTGTTGCTTGCAACTAAGGAATCCTGACTGACATTTAGAGGCAGGGAAGTTGTGCCGGCAAAATGAGCAAAGAAGTAGTTAGGAGTCACATCACCTAATTGCTCCAAATACTTCGATAGCTAAACAGGTACTGAAGGATAAATTCTAACTTCTGTAGTCTACCCTTCTGGTCCCTTTTTAACTACTCAGTTGATCTTAAACACACTGTGAACTGTACTATGACTATCCCACCTCTCTACCTCTGCTCATTCATTTCCTCCCCACCACCGCCCCTGGAATGCTCCCTTCTCCTCACTGAGTCTAACTAAATCTTACCTATTTTGAAAGGCCTAGCTGAGACGTTTTATTTGTCAAATCTTCCTAGACTACCCTGACCCATTAAAATCTTTCTCTTCTCTGTACATTCAGAGCACTTAGTGGCATTACCAAGGATTTAGAATATTCTGATACTTTGCATGACAATTTATCATTCAGCAAATATTCACTCCCTCCCTCTCCCACCGTGGGTAGAGAATGCTTCTTCCCCTAAGGATGCTATTCTTGACCATGTTATTTATTTGCCTTGGCCAATGGAATGTGAGCAGAAGCCTAAGTGTGTGCTGGCAGTCTGGCTTACCTCTTGTGCCCCAGGGATTCACCATGAGGAGATCACGCCCTTGCTAGCTGCTGAGAGTGCAGATCTGAATCTAGTTTGGACCCAGTCCTAAGTCTGACCAGCTGAACAACATGTCTTTGAGTGAAAAAAATGCTTGCTGCTTTATATCACTGAGATTTTGAGGTTATTATGTAGCCTTATTGCAGCAATTGCTGATACACCATCTCTTACTTCTACATTTTCAGTGTCAGTGCCTTCTTTTCTAACTAGATTACACATTCTTCACAGCGTCATTCATGCTTTATCTTCTTTGGTATGCACACATCCAGAACAATGGAGTGGTGTGTTTGGTAGACATATGCTTACTCATTCATTCATGAAAGTTTATTAAACTCCTACTCTGTCCCATGAAGCCATTTTTCCAGATGCAAGGGACAAAGGTAAACGTTACAGTTCTTGCACTGAAAGATTACATAGGTTGATGATGGAAGGAGACAAGAAAATGGTATAATGATAGTGGATAAGTGCCATGACAGAGGAGTACACAGAGACCCAGGGGAAGGACAGTGATGGCTAGCTCACTCAATTTGGTACTGGGTTGCCCAGTAGAGATGGCAGGTGGTAGCATGTTAGTAAAGGCTTCTCAGAGGAAGCAAAGTTTAGACTGTGTCTTAAGGGAGTTATCCAGATGCAGAAGGATGAAGGACATCCCAGACAGAGGAACAGCACATGTACAGCTACAGAGGAGTGAGATAGCCTAGCATATTTGGGAAACTGCATGTAATTCAGTGAGCCTTCAACCTCCACTTTGTGTGGGGAAATGATCCAACTTTCAAAGTGCTTCCCAAGCATTTTCTGCTTCAGAGAGTTCATAAGATATCTCAAAAATCAGGAAGTGTGATGCCTCCTGCTTTGTTCTTTCTCACGATTGCTTAGGCTATTTGGGGTCTTTTGTGGTTCCGTATAAATTTTAGGATTGTTTTTCCTACTTCTGTAAAAAATGCCAATGGAATCTTGATAGAGATTGCATTGAATCTACAGATGGTTTGGGGTTTTATGGACATTTTAACAATATTATTTTTTTCAATCCATGAATATGGGATACCTTTCCATTTATTTGCATCTTATTAATTTCTTGCATCAAGGTCTTGTAGTTTTCAGTGTAGAGATCTTTCATCCCTTTGGTTAAATTTATTCCTAAGTATTTTATTGTTTTCAATGCTGTTGTAAATGGGATTGTTTTCTTTACTTCTTTTTTAGATAAAACAATGTCTTCTGCAATCAGTGTGTGATTCAATCCACCAGGCACACAAATCTCACACCATGATGCACACAGAGATTCTTAGAGCCACTGCCATTGTATGGAATAAGGAAGCTTCAAATAGAGGTTACAGCAGTTTTGATTAGGCCTGTGGGGGAAATATGTCGTTAAGTAATAATGATTGCTAACACTATGGAGCTCTTACTAGGTGCTTGGCACTGTTCTCAGTACTATACATATGTTATTTCATTTAATTGTCACAGCAATCCTATAAGATAGGAATCCTATAAGATAGGTACTATTATTATCCCCACTTAACAGGTGAAGAAACTGAGGCAAAGTAAGATTAAGGAACTTGCCCAAGGTCACATAGCCAGTAGTGGTTAAGCCAGATTCAAACCCAAACAGTCTGATGCCATCCTCTTTGTGCTTAATCTCTGTTCCTTACTACCTCCAGATTAATGGTAACATGAACCTGAAAAGAACTATTTAAGTCAACATAAGGAAGGGCCATACTCAAAACATGGCTAATATAAACATAAAAATATTTAAGTTCCTTAATATCCATTTGAAAGGGGAAAAAAAGAAAGAAAGCTTTATCCTATACTGCCTCTCAGAAGCCTGAAGGAGTGCAATGGGGACCTGAAAATGACTGATTAAATTCCTATCATCCTATAAATGAAGAACCCATTCTATTATTAGTGAAATGGCTAACACCAAGGGTAGTGGCTAAGAAGACATGAACGCTTACACGATACAGTGAAAAATTGCTCTGAAGTATGTAGAAGGAATCAATTCCAGTGTTAGTTTAGTCAAGAAACTAAGATTAATTGGAAGCCACACATTTTGACAGAATCTCCAATGATCTCATTTCCAAGACATGAAATATTCTTCTAGGGATGATTAAACAGAGCTTACACTTTCATCTTTAAGGTATGATTATTACCTTTTATTTTATTTGATTAGTATATATCAAGGACATGATGCTTTTCATGTTGCTATGAAGCTGGGGTAGAAAACTTGCAGACATGTCTCCAGATTCTCCAGTTCAATTCTTGACATTTTTTTTTTTTCTGTTTCAGCAATGATCTTATGAGTAAACATTCTCCAATGTGAGTTCTTGGCTCACTTGCTATAACACCATGCTATTCTTCCCCCTCTCAGGGAAGTTTGGCATGCAAATACAGGAGAGTGCTGTTATTATAGGAATAAACTTAAATCCCTTCTTGTGTTTCTAAGAAAATATATCACTCATGGGCAATACTTTTTGTTGGTGCATACACTATGTCCCTTAAAGCTCTCTCATATATCCCAAGGGTAGAATCTTGGAAACTGTATTTCTCACACTCTTGTGAACAGGGTTTCAATTAGACTTCATCAATGAGAAGCACCTGCATATTTGGACACTGGAAGAGAAGGGGAAGCAGTCCACTTCCATCTTGCTGTCCCAGATCATCCTAGCAGAAGATGAGAATGCTGAGGGTCCCACATGAACTTTTCATTGTCTTAGCCCACAAATAACCATTTCTGCTCCCAGCCCATTGCCCAGCTCCAGTTGGTTGTGGCTCTGCCCACAGGAAATATAAGTGAAAACATGAATATTTGGTAAGAATTACATGTCTGTGCTACAGGGGTGGTACTTTATATATTTGACATATTTATATTCAGTGTTGTTTGGATCACTACTGGGTCCAAAAAGAAGTAGAAAGGTGTGGGCTGGAATGCACGTGAGCTCTTGAATCAAGCCAGTTAGGTAAGAACAGTCGGTGAAAGGAAGTAAGACTTAGTGGGTAAGATCATTCTCTAAGTCTGAGAGTCTGCTTCTGTTTTGTAAATAAGTTCGTTTATATCATCTTTTTTTAGATTCCTCATATAAGCGACATCATACGGTATTGCTCTTTCTCTGTCTGACTTACTTCACTCAGTATGACAATCTCCAGAGAATGAACTTATGGTTACCAGGGGGGAAGGGTTGGGGGGGGGGAGGGATAGTTAGGGAGTTTGGGATTGACATGTACACACTGCTGTATTTAAAATGGATAACCAACAGGGACCTACAGTATAGCACAGGGAACTCTGCTCAATATTCTGTAACAACCTAATTGGGAAAAGAATTTGAAAAAGAATAGATACGTGTATATGTATAACTGAATCACTTTGTTGTACACCTGAAACTAACACAACATTGTTAATCAACTATACTCCAATATAGAATAAAAAGTTAAAAAAAAAGATTTAGCGGGTAAGAAAGAACAGGAAGTAGGGTATGGTGGAACTGAGAGCACACGAGCCACGATGGTGTCACAGTGCTTCAGGGAGATCCAAGAAGTCAATGAGAGTTGACTGGGAAGAAGCCAAAATGGAAGGAATGAATCTTGTGAATAAATCTTAGCTGATGATCTGGACCGAGGAGAATATCTGTCAGTGTTCCTGATTTATGTGAAGTTGTTAAAGAAGATATGTTTTTAAATGGCCATGACAAATTGAAACAATGATCCTTAAAGAATATTTTTTTTCCCAAAAGGAGAGGCCTCTTTTTAACACTATAGAAGCTGCATGACCTTTTTATTAAACATTCAAGCAATATCTAAGCATATGAAGTAGAAAGTGACAATCTCCCACATAATCCTAACCCCAAGTAGAGTTATTGATAATGGATGTTATCTACTGCACATATAAATAAATACATGGATATGTAGATACTTACCTAAATATAGACCACATATGCTGTTCTATAATCTATTTTAAAATATTACCTCATTACCTCTTTTCCTTGCCCTTACATAAGGCTCCACTTCATGCTTTTTAAAGATGACAGGATATTCTACTCTAAGGATTACCAAAATCAATTCAGCCAGTCCTCTGAAAACAGACATGTATCTTTTATTCTCTTGCTATTATAGAAATGCTACAAAAACATCTTGAACATACATCTTTGTGTACATATGAAAGTTTATCTGTAGGATAAATTTCTAGAACTAGAATTTTAGAGTCAAAGAGTATGTGCATGTAAATTTTTATGTATACGGACTATTGCTTTTCATAAATACTGCACCAATTTGCATTTCTACCAGTAGTATATAAAAGTGAATTGCATTTTTTAGGAATATATTCTACAAGGTTCTCACACAAGAACTCATGCAATCAACAAAATCAAACCTTGTAGAAGTTTTGAACAATTAATAGAGAATAGAAGTGGGAATTCAGCAACATTTATATCACAGTGACATTTTCCACAGCCCACATAAACAGGTGGGCTATGACTGGCATAGAAAATCCCAAGAGCCTGAGGGGATGGTAAGAGTAGTTTTGAATCTGTGCTTTGCTGCAGTTCTTTCCTCCTCAAATGAAGGAAGTACCACCTTTGGAATTTCCATTTAAGTTACTGGAGGTAGGGACTGAGGGGTCCTGAGCTTTAGGAGCTCATCAGTAGCTTTTATTTGCTCAATGAGTATGATATTATTACCACCTCCATCCTGTGAATAAGGACAACAGTTGTTGAATCGATTTAAAAAAATGACAACCTTTTGAGGTAGTATGCCTATTTTAGAGACAACACATTGCACACTCAGGCAGCTCAAGTTTCTTAAAGTGATTTCACAAGTTGGTAGTGTTAGAACAAAGATCCAACCTAAAGACTTCTGATGATACATCCCATGCTCTTTCTGGGCTGTCCAAACCTGATATTGAATTTATTCTAAATTTTGGTTAGACCCTAAACATATTCTGTTGAGATCCGTTGTCTTAAGCATGAAATCCATGTATTTATAAACTTGGATTTTAAGAATTATACTTTATCTAAATGTTACATGAGATTTAAAAGTTAGTCAGACTCCTGTACTTTTCAGAGAGACCTCAATAGGTGTTTTTTTTCCTCTCTCTGAAAATCAGGAATTTTAAACCAGAAGTATAAACAATTTGTAAGATTACATTAAAATTTCCAAACTCATGATATTCAAACAGTAGAGTTCTAAACTGAGTATACACAGTCTTCCTATACTCTCTCTTTGACATCTGTTTATCATCATGGGAATATTTTTCTCATATTATAGCTGGTGACAAAGGTGATTAATAGTATATTCTTGATATTTTCAAATGTCACCTTTTAAAATATTTTTTCAAAATAACATGGGCTTCAGAGATAAACCCACGCACCTATGGTCAACTAATCTATGACAAAGGAGGCAAAGATATACAATGGAGAAAAGACAGTCTCTTCAATAAGTGGTGCTGGGAAAATTGGACAGCTACGTGTAAAAGAATGAAATTACCGCGATGAGGAGTGGCCCCCACTTGCCGCAACTGGAGAGAGCCCTCGCACAGAAACGAAGACTCAACACAGACAAAAATAAATAAATAAATAAAAATTAAAGCACTGTGGTTTAAAAAAAAAAAAAAGAATGAAATTAGAACACTCCCTAACACCATACACAAAAATAAACTCAAAATGGATTCGAGACCTAAATGTAAAGCAAGACACTATAAAACTCTTAGAGGAAAACATAGGAAGAACACTCTTTGACATAATTCACAGCAAGATCTTTTTTGATCCACCTCCTAGAGTAATGGAAATAAAAACAAAAATAAACAAATGGGACCTAATGAAACTTCAAAGCTTTTGCACAGCAAAGGAAACCATAAACAAGACGAAAAGACAACCCTCAGAATGGGAGAAAATATTTGCAAACGAATCAACAGACAAAGGATTAATCTCCAAAATATATAAACAGCTCATTCAGCTCAATATTAAAGAAACAAACACCCCAATCCAAAAATGGGCAGAAGACCTAAATAGACATTTCTCCAAAGAAGACATACAGATGGCCAAGAAGCACATGAAAAGCTGCTCAACATCACTAATTATTAGAGAAATGCAAATCAAAACTACAATGAGGTATCACCTCATACCAGTTAGAATGGGCATCATCAGAAAATCTACAAACAACAAATGCTAGAGAGGGTGCGGAGAAAAGGGAACCCTCTTGCACTGGTGGTGGGAATGTAAATTGACACAGCCACTATGGAGAACAGTATGGAGGTTCCTTAAAAAACTAAGAATAGAATTACCATATGACCCAGCAATCCCACTACTGGGCATATACCCAGAGAAAACCATAATTCAAAAAGACACATGCACCCCAATGTTCATTGCAGCACTATTTACAATAGCCAGGTCATGGAAGCAACCTAAATGCCCATCAACAGATGAATGGATAAAGAAGATGTGGTACATATATACAATGGAATATTACTCAGCCATAAAAAGGAACGAAATTGGGTCATTTGTTGAGACGTGGATGGATCTAGAGACTGTCATACAGAGTGAAGTAAGTCAGAAAGAGAAAAACAAATATCGTATATTAACGCATGTATGTGGAACCTAGAAAAATGGTACAGATGAACCAGTTTGCAGGGCAGAAGTTGAGACACAGATGTAGAGAACAAACGTATGGACACCTAGG
The DNA here is from genome assembly GCF_949987535.1 of Balaenoptera acutorostrata. Lineage (NCBI taxonomy): Eukaryota > Metazoa > Chordata > Mammalia > Artiodactyla > Balaenopteridae > Balaenoptera > Balaenoptera acutorostrata. The sequence goes on along the minus strand of NC_080085.1, from coordinate 26,826,203 downwards.
GGGGAAAACCGCGGTGGGGTGGGGATGGTGGTGTGCTGAGTTGGGCAATTGGGATTGACATGTATACACTGATATGTATAAAACTGATTACTAATAAGAACCTGCAGTATAAAAAAAAAACAAACAAAAAAACTAATACTAAACTTTCTTTGGGTTATTTGTATGGAAATATGTTAATATAAATGTTTCAGACATTACATGAAATTTCTAAAAATCTTATATTTGTATTTGTATGGAAATATGTATGGAAATATGTTAATATAAATGTTTCAGACATTACATGAAATTTCTAAAAATCTTATATTTGTATTTGTATGGAAATATGTATGGAAATATGTTAATATAAATGTTTCAGACATTACAGGAAACGTCTAAAAATCTTATATGTTCTGGTATAATGTTATAAGTAATAATCCTAGTTATTACTTTAAAATGTATATCTCAGAAATAACTAATTTTCTTGTCAACTGCATTATTATGAACTTTCATCAGATCTTTAACCATGGTCATTTTTAAGTCTTTTGTCATTTACAGACAGTTCTGGGTGTACTCTGATGATTTTGCAAATATGTTCCTATAAAAGGGTTTCATCTTCAAGAAATTCATGGAAAAGACTCTGACAAGTACAGGTTTCTGGTAACTGACTGTACTGCTGAACTGAATGAATAAGCATTTTCAGAACTCTAATGAAAAACTGATGAACTCATAAAAGTGCTAACAAAAGATCAAGATGAAAAAAAAAATTAATTACATGGGACTGAGTGAACTGATGAGGATGAGTATAATTTTTGTGACTTTCTGTCTGAATTAAAAAAAAAAAATCCCACAAGGACTCAGAGGCAAAGAATATACAAATCAATTTTCACTGCAAAGTAAAGGAGCTGTTACAGTGGAGGATTACTGGACTGAATGTCAATATTATGACATAGTATGAGTGTGTTTCATGTTTGGTAATTGCAATCATTGTTGCTTTTGCTGTGGTCATCCATGTACAATGCTTGGTGTCAGTCTATCTCTTGTAAAAATAAAATACAGCATGTGTGTGTGGAAAAATAAAATAAAATAAAATATATATCTCAGAAATAACTAAATTTCCTTGTCAATTGCATTATTATGAACTTTCATCAAATCTTTAACCGTGGTCATTTTTAAGTCTTTTGTCATTTACAGACAGTTCTGGGTGTACTCTGATGCTTTTGCAAATATGTTCCTATAAAAGGGTTTCATCTTCAAGGAATTCATGGAAAAGACTGACAAGTACAGGTTTCTGGTAACTGACTATACTGTTGAACTGAATGAATAAGCATTTTCAGAACTCTATTGGAAAGCTGATGAATTCATAAAAGTGCTAACAAAAGATCAAGATGAAAAAAAATTAATTACATGGGACTGAGTGAACTGATGAGGATGATTATAATTTTTGTGACTTTCTGTTTGAATAAAAAAAAAAGAAAAAAGAAACTGGAAAGAACCAAAATGTCTAATAACAGGAGATTTGTTAAATAAGTTATGATAAATTTCTTTGTTGATCTCTTGTACATAATGAAACTGTTCAGTAATGAAGATGAATGCTTGTGCTATAAAGTATATATGTATAAAATATATCTGCTATTATCCCCCCCCAAAAAAGATGATCAAATATAAAATTAATATTAAAACATTAAAAAATATATATTCAAAAAACTGAATTAGGTAATTCTATATGTACTCACTTGGAAAGATATGCACATTGAGTTAAATATGTTTCAGAGTAACATTAGCATATGCTCTAACTTTAACTTTTAAGTGATGTCTGTATAGTTACTGTGTATATGTTACATAGGCATGTGATATATGCATGTACATGCATTTGCACACACACACACACAGAAGAGTCTAACGGTGTATACAAACTGAAATTAGAGAGGAAGGCCTCCTTTACATACTTCAGCACGGACCGAATTTGCTACAACAGGCACAGACTTCTTTAAAAAATTTATTCATATTATCAAAAAAAAAAAAACAGGCAAAGAGACTATAGTGTTCATTCCCCATCATTCTAAATAAAGAGGTCTGATAAAAAATAACATGGGCTTACTCTTCTGTCTCATTTTCCTTTCTTATATTCCCTCTTTTCTTTCTTTCTCTCACATTTTTCCTTTGCTATATTAAATTTCCCTAAGAACTAACCCTGGTATTATGATTTCATTTCTTGATGTAACACCACTGACCCATTTTAAATCATTAGTAACTTTGTAAAGGCAACTTGTTATTATACCTAGAGATAGTGTAATAAATAGGTTAGAGAGTATCTGACTGTAATCACACAGAGTAGATTGGCTAGTGTTTCCTATTGGGGAAGCTACAAAGGCCCCTTAGAGAAAGAAAAATCTGTGCTGGGCTGAAGGCAACTTAAAGCAACAGACTGCATTTTGGTTATCACTGAATCCCCAGTCTAAAACAATGCCAGGAACTTAATAGGAAATCTATAAATATTTATGAAATGAATGTAGTTGTTAGGCAGGTTACTTAACCTCCATGGCCACGACTGCTGCACAGCTTCTCCAAGGCACTGTAGATAACAGATTACATATGCCCAGAGACATATGTGCATGACAACTCTGTCTGTTGTGATCTTAGTCATTATTTTATAATACTTTTAGTGTACTTACTAAAATCTTGCGTGCCTTCCTCTTTGTTCTACTGACCTAGAATTTCCATTCGTAGGTATTATTGAACAGAAACATGTACATATGTGCATGTATGAGAATGCTCATAACAACATCATTCTTAGTACTCCCCAACTCGAAATTACCAAAATGTCATCAGCATGGTAGATTACAATGGAATAATGCACAGCAATGCAAATGAATAGCTATACACAGTACCACGGATACTTACTAATACTGAGAAAGACACCAATGCAAAAGATTAAGTACTGTAAGCGTGCATATACATATAAAGTTTAAAAGGTAAAACCAAGCTACTGTGTTAGAAAACAGGATACTTGTTACTCTGGGGAAAAAGCTTAGGTTAAGGACTGTGAGGAGCTATGGAGGGGGCTTCTGATGTGCTGGTAATGGTTTATTTCTTGATCTGGGTGGTAGTTACATGGGTGTGTTTTCTTTGTGACTATTCATCAACTTGTATAATTATGATTTATATATTTTTTTCTGCATATGTGTCATCACTCCATAAAACTTATTTAAAAATTAAATGCATTTGTATACAAGTACAAAGGCATAATAGCAAGTAACTGGAATGATAGACATCTTGGGAGCCTTTAGGTTGGATTGAAAAGGAAGAAATAAAAGTGCCATTCATAAATGCTATCATTGTGTACATATGGAAAATCCAAAATTACCAACAAACAAATTAGTAGAATTTAACAAGATTGTTGGATATGAAATCAACATTAAAAATCAACTGTAGGGCTTCCCTGGTGGCACAGTGGTTGAGAGTCTGCCTGCCAATGCAGGGGACACGGATTTGTGCCCTGGTCTGGGAAGATTCCACATGCCGCGGAGCAACTAAGCCCGTGAGCCACAACTACTGAGCCTGCACGTCTGGAGCCTGTGCTCCGCAACAAGAGAGGCCGCGACAGTGAGAGGCCCGCGCACCGCGATGAAGAGTGGCCCCCGCTCGCCACAACTAGAGAAAGCCCTCGCACAGAAACGAAGACTGAACACAGCCAAAAATAAATAAATTAATTAATTTAAAAAAATCAACTGTAAATGGCCATCATCAAAAAGTATACAAATAATAAATGCTGGAGACAGTGTGGAAAAAAGGGAACTCTCCTATACTGTTGTTGGGAATGTAAAGTGGTACAATCACTATGGAAAACAGTATGGAGGTTCCCTAAAAAACTAAAACTAGAGTTACCATATGATCCAGCAATCCTATTCCTGGGCATATATCTGGAAAAGACAAAACCTCTAATTCGAAAAGATACATATACCCCAGTGTTCATAGCAGCACTATTTACAATAGCCAAGCCATGGAAACAACTTAAATGTCCACTGACGGATGAACAGTTAAAGAAAGTTGTATACATATACACAATAGAATATTACTCAGCCATAAAAATGATTGAAGTAATGCCATTTGCAGCAACATGGATGGACCTAAAGATTATCATACTAAGTGAAGTAAGTCAGAGGAAGACAAATATCATATGGTATCGCTTAAATGTGGAATCTAAAAAATGATACAAAAGAACTTATTTACAAAACAGAAACAGATTCACAGACATAAAATAAACTTATGGTTACCAAAGGGGAAGGGGGGAGGGATAAATTAGGAGTTTGGGATTAACAGATACACATTACTGTATATAAAATAGGTAATCAACAGGAACCTACTGTATAGCACAGGGAACTATATTCAAGATCTTGTAATAAGCTATAATGGAAAATAATCTGAAAAAGAATATATATATGTATATATATGTGTGTGTGTGTGTGTGTATAAATGACTGAATCACTTTGCTGTACACCAGAAACTAACACAACATTGTAAATCAACTATATACTTCAATTAAAAAAACAACTGTAGGGCTTCCCTGGTGGCGCAGTGGTTGAGAATCTGCCTGCTAATGCAGGGGACACGGGTTCGAGCCCTGGTCTGGGAAGATCCCACATGCCACGGAGCAGCTGGGCCCGTGAGCCACAATTGCTGAGCCTGCGCGTCTGGAGCCTGTGCCCCGCGACGGGAGGGGCCGCGATAGAGAAAGGCCCGCGCACCGCGATGAAGAGCGGTCCCCGCACCGCGATGAAGAGTGGCCCCCGCTTGCCGCAACTGGAGAAAGCCCTCGCACGAACCGAAGACCCAACACAGCCAAAAATAAATAAATAAATAAATAAATAAATAAGAAAAATCCTTTAAAAAAAAAACAAAAAACAACTGTATTGATTATATAACCAGATGATTCTTTGTAGTAGCAACTAAAAGAAATATAATTTATAATTAAAGATTATGTAGCACCTAGGAATAAATCTAAAACTCCATTCCCTGGGCTTCCCTGGGGGCACAGTGGTTGAGAGTCTGCCTGCCAATGCAGGGGACACGGGTTCGAGCCCTGGTCTGGGAAGATCCCACATGCCACGGAGCGACTAGGCCCGTGAGCCACAATTACTGAGCCTGCGCGTCTGGAGTCTGTGCTCTGCTACAAGAGAGGCTGCGAGAATGAGAGGCCCGCGCACCGTGATGAAGAGTCGCCCCCACTTGCCGCAACTAGAGACAGCCCTCACACAGAAATGAAGACCCAACACAGCCATAAATAATAAATAAATAATTAAAAAACAAACAAACAACTCCATTCCCTAGTTTTAAGGAGAAAAATTAAAGATGATCCAAATTAATGAAATGATACACATATCATTCATGGATTGGGTGGCTCGATATTGTGTGTATATACATGTGTGTATGTAAATATATATATAGAGAGAAAAGTTTTTAAAAAATATAAGTATATAAAAATTACCCCAAATTGATCAATTGTCAATAAAATGCCAGTCAAATATTCAACAAATTTTCTTGTGCAATGTTACAAGTTGATTCTCAAATTTATATGGGAATACAAAGGGCCGAAAACAGAGAAAATTATCTTGAAGTTTATTAACAAGATGGGAGGGCTTGCACTACTGGATATCAAAACGTATTCTAGAGCTACAGTAATTATTGTATTGGTACTCAGATAAATAAGTAGAAAAATGACACAGATTAGAAAACTCGGATATAGATCCAACATTAATGGACACTTGATTCATGACAAACAGGGCATGGCAGTGGAGAAGTAAGTCTTTTCAATAAGTAAATGGGACAACTGGGTAATCACGTGGGAAAAAAGGAAATGGCAGTCTCTTACTTCAAACCTATAATTTCCAGATATATCATAGGTCAAACGTAAAAAGCAAAATAATAAAACTTTAGAAGTTAATACAGAAAAATATCTTCATGACCTTAGAGTAAATAAAGACTTATACGATAAAACAGAACACTAAAAGCACTAACCATAAAGGAAGATGCATGAATTAAAATTAAGAATTTTATCAAAAGTTACTGCAAACATGGAAGAAGAAGAACACAGCATGGGAGAGGAGATTTGCAACACATACAGCCAATGAAGGATTAATATTGAGAATATATAAAGAACTCCTACAAATAAATAAGAAAAATGCAAATAACCCAATCGTAAAATAGTCAAAAGTCGTGAATAGGCACTGCACAAAGAAATCAAATGATATAAGAGTATGAAAAATTGCTTAATTCCACTTACAATCAGGGAGATGCAAATTTAGATTACAATAAGACACCAGAATACAGCCATGAGATTGGGAGAAAAAGCAAAAGCAATGGAAATCCTTACAATACCAAGTGTTAGTGAGGATGTGGAGCAGCTGTAATCCTCATATACTGCTGGTGAGAGTATATGAGATCATTATTCTTCTAAGTAAAGCCAAGTGTGGCCTGTTCTGGTTGTGTAATTTTGATTGCTTAGCCGAATCCCCAAACCACCAAGAGCGGGCATGACAAAAATTGATAGTCAAGTTTTGAGCATAGGGGGGGTAGTTTGATAGAAGAAACCAGGGCTCCTGATGAGTACTGAGTGGCCGTACCAGCACTGGACTGGTTGATGAGCAGTCATACCATACTTTGGGACTTCACCTGAGAGTGATACAACCTTCTTTTCAAATTTAAGCTACTGTTAGTTTGGGTTTTCAGTCTCTTGAAGCTTTAACTAATTCTAACAAAATGCCTTTTCTTGGGTAATATTTCTGAGTGCTTACTATGTTCCATGAACCATATTAAAAGGTTCACATAAGTTATCTCATTCAATTAACTCAACAACTGTACTAGGGTTCTCCAGAGAAACAGAACCAACAGGAGATAGACAGATACAGATATAGATACATAGATAAAAGGATATCCATTAAAACAATGGCTCATGTGATTTTGGAAGCTGAGAATTTCCAGACTCAGGAGAGCCCAAGATAGAGTTCCAGTCCAAGTCCAGTAGCATGAGAAGCAAGAGAGCCAAGGGTGTAAGTTCTAGCCCGGGTCTGAGTTCGAAGGCAGGAGAAGACTGATGTCCCAGTTCAGAGACCACCAGCCAGAAAGAGCAAATTCTCCCTTACTTAGCCTTCTTGTTCTATTCAGGTCTTCCATGGGTTGGATAGGGCCCAGCTATATTGGAGAAGGCAATCTGCTTTACTCAGTCTACTGATTCAAATGTTAATCTCATCCAGAAACACCCTCACAGAGACACTCAGAATAATGTTTATATCTGGGTACCCTGTGGCCCAGTCAGGTTGACACAAAATTAACCATCACAACAACAGTAATGAAGTAAGTACTGAGACACAGAGAGGTTACCAAATGTGTGATGAAGTCACACAGGAAGTTTAACACCAGAACACACAATTTTCATTATACTTTATACTACTGCCTGCCCACCTATATATGAGCCTTACCTATCTGTGTTGCTCGTAATATCTAAGAGTACTCTCTGCACACAGCTCTTGACTCGTATACCATTATATACCCTAAAATACTGACTTGGATTAATCAGACCAAATAAAGCATTCAGAGGCTTCTGATCTAAGGATACAATTTTTTTTTTGCATTCATTCAAGATGAGTCCTGAATAAGCTTTCAATTCTCTTGGTTTTAGCAAAGTGAATTTTCAGTACAGAATGAGATGTTAGTTTGTGGAAACTACTGAAAACATATCTTGACAGTAAGTGTTTGCATTTCAGTAGTTGATCTTTATGATGGAAACAAATAAACAAATATACAACAAAGCTTATACAGAAAACCATTGCAAAGGAACTCAATAATTCCCATATGTAGTATTTTCTAAAGTTTTTTTTTTCCCTTTCTCAATGAATGTGAATTTAGGGCAAAAACCAAAAGTACATCTGTTAACGGAATTAAAATTGCTAGATGTCAACTTCTTTTCCAAAAGAAGTCCTTGAAAACCTTCCCATTTCTAATCATTCGTTTCCTCATTATGATAGGTGGGAAAAAATGATGGCATAATTCCTAATAACCAGAGGTGGATGTGTATCATATTAGTAATGTGGTACAAAAATAAATTTGAATTACAGGTTTTCCCTTAGTTAAATACAAAAATATTCCTTCACCGTTTTGACAAATAGTTACTGAGTACCTACATGTGCCAGGTACCACTCTAGGATCTGGAATTTATGACCACAAGTACACGTTTGTTGGAAAAGACAGACAGTAAACAGATAAATGAAAAGTACATTACAGAATGTCAGGTAGAGATAAGCATTATGGAGAAACATGAAGCAGAGTAAAAGAGAGTGAAGAGTGGGTGAAGATGTGGCACTTGGGCAGAGAACTGAATGAAGTGAGGGGACAGTCAGGCCTATATATAGAGGAAGAATGTTCTAGATAGATGGGAACAGGCCCTGGAGCAGGCTGCCAGTATGGCTGGCAAGCCTTGAGCGAGGAGAGCCCTAGGCAATGAGGTGAGTGAGGAAGCCAGGATTCAGTGCTCTAGAATGAGAACTATGCATGGAATACAGTGCACATGTATATGCATCAAATTACAGAAAAAAAGCAGAGTAGAACATTCGGTGCTAAACTTTTTTGGTGATAATATTAATCTAAGATGGTGAACGGAATAATTGTTGCACTAGCTATCTCATTTCTGCTGAGTTTTCCAAATATGGCTTTGGGATTTGTGGTAGGTAGCTTACATGGCTCCCAATGGCTCCCTGCCTCCTGGTATTCACACTTTTGTGTAATCTTCTCCTCTTGAGTGCAGGCTGAACTTAGTGACATGATTCAAACAAGTAGAATATGGCAAAAGTGATGAAATGTTGTTTCCACAATTAGGTTCCAAGACTGTGACTTGTGTCTTGCTAGCACGCCTCCTCTTGCTGGCACTCTCTTGTCCTTTCACTTGCTTGCTCTGATGAAACCAGCTGCCATACTGTGAAATGCTCTTATAGAGAGGCCCATGTGGCAAGGAACCAAGGGAGACCTCTAGCCTACAGCTTATGAGAAACTGAGACCTAAGTTCAAGAGTCCATCAGGAACTGAATCCTGCTACCAACCACATGAGTGAAATAGGAAGCAGCTTCTTTCCAATCGGTGCCTTGAGGTGACTTTAGCCTTGTGGGAAACCCAGAGCTAGAGGACCCAGGTAAAACATGCCTGGATTCCTGTCCCATAAAAACTATGAGATGATAAATGTTTTTTAAGCCACTGATTTTTGAGACACTTTATTATGCAGTAATATATAATACAGGGCTGCAGTTCTGTTTCTATATTGAGCACTCAGGGGGAGGAAGTTTTCCCTGCAGGTTTAGTATTCTTGTGTGTGTTATAGAGATGGGAGAGGGTATTAAAGATCCTTTAGTGAGAAAAGTATTTGCTACTTAGAGTTCAAGCTTATTCAGTTTTCCCAATAGGGAGAGATATGAAAGTAATGATACTTGCTTTGTCCCCTGTCCCCACCCACTTACACGTTTCTATTAAAACATTTCATGCCCAATGCCCTGGGACTTACAAATTATTAAGAGGGGGCTTAAGAACATCCCTCCAAATATATGTACATTTATTATAAATTACAAATATATTATAAATCTATATTATAAATTGCATATATAGCTATGCTAATATGTTATATATAATATAATGCAGTCACAAATTTAGATGTTACAAGAGGATGAGGTGGAAAATAAATATTACCTTGAGGAACACTGGCTTAGCTGACCCCTATTCAATCCTTCAGTTCTCAGCTCAATAATTACTTCTCTGGAAGTCCTCCTTCTCCCAACCAGGTCGGATCCTCTTTCATAGACCTCTGACTGGTGCATGGGTGGGTCAGTGGTAGAATTCTCGCCTGCCATAGACCTCTGATTCCTTTTTGCCCTGAGCACTTATCTCAGCTTGTGATCATGATTATACATTAATTGCCATAGTTATTTCACTAATCTCTGTCTCCCCCACAAGATTAAAAATCCCATGGTTGTGTGGAGCACCTGCACTTTTTCTCTCAAGTATATTCTTTTCTTTGTTAATTAATTTATTTTATTTATTTATATTAGGCTGCATTGGGTCTTCATTGCTGCGCCCGGGCTTTCTCTAGTTGCGGCAAGCGGGGGCTATTCTCCGTTGTGGTGTGCGGGCTTCTCATTGCGGTGGCTTCTCTTGTTGTGGAGCACAGGCTCTAGGCGCGCGGGCTTCAGTAGTTGTGGCTCGTGGGCTTCAGTAGTTGTGGCTCGCGGGCTCTAGAGCGCAGGCTCAGTAGTTGTGGCTCACGGGCTTAGTTGCTCCACGGCATGTGGGATCTTCCCGGACCAGGGCTCGAACCCGTGTCCCCTGCCTTGGCAGGCGGATTCTTAACCACTGCACCACCAGGGAAGCCCTCTCAAGTATATTCTCAGAGAGGGACATAGTGCCTGGCATAGAACTAGAACTCAGTTTGTGGAATGAATGGAGAAACAAGTCTCATGACTCTGTTCTTTCCTTTCCCAGATATGAGTCTCCAGCTGTCAAGCTGGGAGACCAAATCTTCCCGTGAGGATTCTGGTGACCCATTCAGCACATTTGGGCTCTTCTTCTGATCTCTTCTATCATTTCATGTTGACAGTTCAGACTATGAGCTTCCTCATGTTACCTCCACTGGAATCCTGGGTGTTGATGCTTTGTCTGAACTGGACTGTGAACCCCAATGTAAATGGGTCAGAATGGAGGTCATTCCCACTTCCTAAGCCAACTTCTCTTAGCCCCAATCTTGTTAGGTCTACCTTTTCATCCATTCTGACTCCATTTAGAAGTTTTCAGCATGCTATGTAGAAAGTCACAGTGTTACACTACTTCACAGGGATCCCAGGAGAATTAAATGATAAAATGTACATGAAAACACCTTAGAAACTGTATAACATTATTCAAATATTTGTTCTTTTCTTTGTAGTGTACAGAGGTTTTCTTCCTTCAGAAGAAAATACAATAAAATGATCAGGAAATAAATTGTTGGAAGTTTAGCAATTCACTGCCATTAAAAATAACTGATCAAGAAATAAGGCAGGGACTTCCCTGGTGGCGCAGTGGTTAAGAATCCGCCTGCCAATGCAGGGGACACGGGTTTGAGCCCTGGTCCGGGAAGATCCCACATGCCGTGGAGCAACTAAGCCCGTGAGCCACAACTACTGAGCCTGCGCTCTAAAGCCTGCGAGCCACAACTACTGAGCCCGTATGCCACAACTACTGAAGCCCGCGTGCCTAGAGCCCGTGCTCCGCAACAAGAGAAGCCACCGCAGTGAGAAGCCCGTGCACCGCAATGAAGAGCAGCCCCTGCTCGCCGAAACTAGAGAAAGCCTGCGCGCAGCAATGAAGACCCAATGCCTCCAAAAAAAAGAGAACATTCCATTGTATGGATGTGCCACATTAAAAAAAAAAAAAAAGAAAAGAAATAAGGCAAATAGGCAGGCTTACTTGTACAAGCTATCCAGGGAAGAAGTGATTTTTCTTCTGAGCCAGATGAAAGTAAACCAAGGTTTATTGATTCAGCTGTTGCTACTAGACATCATGTTTGGCACAGATTAAGCGTTGGCTGCTAACTCCAGCACATGTAGCTCCAACTTCTTCAATGAAAGATACTAAGGTGAAGCCCAGGTCTTCTGTTTCAAAACTGATTAGAAACTAAATCTACAAACAAGTTTTTAATATAGTATACTAAGATGGAAGACTGCAATGCATAGGGTCTGAAGCAATAATTTTGAGAGTTTAGTGTGAATAGGTTTCACTCAGAGATCTTGTTAAAACTCAGATTGTTGGGCCCTACCCCCAGAGGGTCTGATTCACTGGGCCTGTGAATCCTCATTTATAACAAGCTGTTATGTGATGTCAATGCTTGTCATCTGTGACTCACACATTGAGTAGCATAGATCTAATGAATAACTGTTTTATGGCCCAGTGTGACAGATTCAGAATGGGCATCTTTATAACCCAATTTCAGTTCTGTGAATATATTCTTTCAAAAGATATATGTCCAAAAAGATATGTGAAATACTTCTACTTTATGGTTAATTTTCTATGTGGAACTAGCAGCCCATGATCTACCTAAGGGAAAAATGAAATAAGTAACAATAGGTAATCTTTGGTTTTCTCCAGAAATTAGATATAATCTGGAGATAAAAATCATATCCTACTTCCTTGCCAGACAAAATCTTGAATGTGAGTGAAATGAAGGATTAAGTGAAGAATGTCACACCACTTCAAATTCTCAGGGTTGGAGTTTAGAATTAGATAACATGTAATCCAATTCCCTTCATTTCTAGACAGTGACAGGGGAACTGTGCCCACTGAAGGTGAATGACACAAGGTCATGTAGATAATGAAAGGCAGGGCCAAGATTGTAACCCAAGTCTTCTGGTTGGGAGCACAGTATGCTTTTCCATCCAATAATTTCCTTTCCTGCCGGAAAAGAGCAGGTTACACATCTGGTTGGAACCTTTTCTTGGCCTCATCAATGGCAAAGATTACAGTAATTTATGAAAATCTTCTCTACCACTTTAGAAAACATTTTGGCAGTTCATCAAATGATCAAACACAGAGTTACCATGTGATCCAACAATTCTACTCCTATGTTTATATATATCCAAGAGAAACGAAAACCCATGTCCACACAAAAACTTGTACATGAATGTTCATAGCAACATTATTCATAACGGCCAAAGGTGGAAACCCAAATGTCCATCAATAGTTGAATGGATAAACAAAATGAAGTATATCCATACAATGAAATATTGTTCAGCAAAAGAAAGGAACGAACTGGCTCCCCCTGCGTGGCGCGCGGCCCAGGCGGGCGCTGACAGAGCTGGGTAACTGGCCTTCTCTGGCGGCGGCTCGGCCCTCCTTCCAGGGCCTCCAGGGCCGCAGCCCACTGGCCGGCCTTGCCAGCCTTGGCGCCGCCGAGGCGGGAGAAATGGGAGTCCCTCCGCAGCGTTCCCAGGGCGGCTGCCTTCGCCGGGGAAGCGGCGCTGTCTCTGAGGAAACCGAAAGCCCCCCGTGACCCGGTTTGTTTTTGGTCCGTTTCCAAACACTGGGGAATTGAAACTCGGCGGCTCTGGGGGCAGCCCTAGGAGCCTGTGTGCAGGCTGTCGTGGATGCACTGGTAGATGATGGTACCTGCATTCTGAATCATGAACAAGCCCATAGGAGAGATACAGTGACTCCAGTCTCAGTGTATTCAGGAGATGAATCTGATGATACCTGCATTCTGAATCATGAACAAGCCCATAGGAGAGATACAGTGACTCCAGTCTCAGTGTATTCAGGAGATGAATCTGCTGCTTCACATTTTGCCCTTGTCACTGCATATGAAGACATCAAGAAACGACTTAAGGATTCAGAGAAAGAGAACTCTTTCTTTAAAAAAAGAATAAGATTTTAGGAAGAAAAGCTTATAGGAGCTCGAAGGGATGAAGAAACAAATTCTGTGGGAGGAGAACAAATAAATAAGGCCTATCATGCATATCGAGAAGTTTGCATTGATAGAGTTAATCTGAAGAGCAAATTGGATAAAATGAATAAAGACAACTCTGAATCTTTGAAAGTACTGAATGAACAGCTACAATCTAAAGAAGTAGAACTCCTCCAGCAGAGGACAGAGATGGAAACTCAGCAGGTGATAAGAAATTTAAATCCACCTTCATCAAACCAGGAGGTGGAAAAGTTGAGCTGTGACCTGAAGATCCATGGTTTGGAACAAGAACTGGAACTGATGAGGAAAGAATGTAGAGATCTCAAAATAGAGCTACAAAAATCCAAACAAATGGATCCATCTCAGGAAGACAGTCTGAAGAGCAGAGATCTCCAAAGACTAAGCATTTCAAGTGATAATATGCAAAGTGCATACTGGGAACTGAAGAGAGAAATGTCTAATTTACATCTGGTGACTCAAGTACAAGCTGAACTTAAGAAAGCTGAAAACCCCAGCTGCAATCAAGAAAGCTTGCACCCCAGCAGGATGCATGGAAGACCTTGGGAAAGACAGCACAAAACTGCACTTGACAAATTTTACTGCAACATACAAAAGACACGCCCCTCTCTCGCCAAACGGCAAAACTCTTTGTCATGTCATGTCTTCCCCTTTACCAGGAGATGTAAAGGTTTTATCAGAGAAAGCAGTTCTCCAGTAGTGGACAGATCATGAGCGATCCATTCCTCACGACGGCACAAACTTTCAGGAACACAACTCTTATGGCAGAAATTCTCTGGAAGATAATTCTTGGGTATTCCCAAGCCCTCCTAAATCAAGTGAGACAACATTTGGGGAAACTAAAAATAAACCTTTTTCTTTACCCAACCTGCCACCACTGCAGTACTTGGATCAACATAATCAAAACTGCCATTATAAAAATTAATTCTGAAGAGATTCATGATGTTCTCACGAGGTTGCTGTGCCTCCCTCAGTGGTTTTCTTGGGAAATCATTGATAAACTGAAAGCAGATTTTGATTAAACTTTTGCAGAGTTCTTCAGTATTTACATTTGCACATAATGTACCATATTACATAGTTGATTTTCCAGTATGAAAGAACACCCTCCAGCTCAGAATCAGAATCAGAATCAGGTATATGTTACTAATTAATAAATTAACAAACCTAAGGTGTTTCAAAAAAAAAAAAGGAAATGAAATAGTGATACTTGCTACAACATGAACAAGCTTTGAAAACATTATGTCAATGAAAGAAGTAAGTTGCAAAAGTTACCAGATACTATATGATTTCATTCATATGAAAGCCCAGAATAGGGAAATCTATAGAGACAGAAAGTAGATTAGTGGTCCTTTAGGTCTGGGTTGGTGAGGGACACAGGAATAGGGGAATTATAGCTAAAAAATATGGGGTTTCTGGAGAAGGTTCAAGATGGTGGCATAGGAAGATCTTAAACACACCTCCTCCCATGGACACAACAAATCTACAACTACATATAGAATAATTCCCTTGGAAAAAGACCTAAAATTTGGATGAACAAATCCTCCACAAAAAAGGGTAAAAGGACAGCACTGAGATAGGTAGGAGAGAGAGAAATATGGGCTCCCAGGGAATAACCCACATCTCAGCTGTGGTGATCCACAACCAAAAGGGATCACAAGGTACAGATCTTTTCCCTGAGGAGCAAGGGATTCCAACTGCACATCAAGCACTCCAACCCCTAGATCCTGCACAGGAGAGACAAGTCACCTAAACACCAGGCTTTAAATACCAACAGGCAAAATGCTCAGGAAAACTACAGAACTGCATGGAACAGAAGACGAACTCTTAAAGGGCTTGCATGCAGACTCACTTGGCTTGAAAACCATTGCAAAAACACCAGATTGAAAAGCTCATGGACCATAGGTGATGGGGACCCACTTACTAATATTGAAGCAACTGCTAGAGAGGCAAGAACCAGTTGAGATGCTCCCTGGGGACTGAGTCATTGGAGGGAGCCAACCTCAGCGTACCTTGCTAATACTGGCACTGGTGGGCACCATTTTGGAATTCTCTAAACTGTTCGTGACAGTGGGCACACCCTGCTGAAAGCCCTGCCCACCCCTGCACCCCAGCTGGGCCTCATAGCTGACCAAGCTATAACCCTGCCCACCAGTGCCCCAGGGAAGCCACCACCAGGCCCTGCAGCCGGTCTGGGTGACAGCCCTGCCCTTTAGCACCCTGCAGCAGCTGTAGCCCTGCCACAAAAGGTCAAATACAGCCTACAGAGGGGACACGGCTTGAAAACCTGGCTCTGGTGGCCAGGTAGGATTGCACTTCTGAGCCCCACAGGACATCTCCTAAATAAGGACACTCCTTCAAGACTGGTAGACATAGCTTATCTACCTAAAACAGAGAAACAAACACAGAGAATTAGACAAAATGAGGAGACAGAGGAATATGTTCTAATCAAAAGAACAAGACAAAATCTGAGAAAAACTTAATCAAAACAGAGATAAACAATACACCTGATAAAGAATTCAAAGTAATGGTCATAAAGATGCTCACCAAACTCAGGAGGAGAATGGATGAACAGAGTGAACTTCAATGAAGAGATAGAAAATATAAGAAAGTAGTAAACAGAAGTTACAAATGAACTGAAGAATACACTGGAAGGGTTCAACAGCAGACTGGATGAAGCAGAAGAACAAATCAGCCAGCTGGAACACAAAACAATGAAACTCACTCAGACAGGGCAGCCAAACAAACAAACAAAATAGAATTTTAAAAAGTAAAGATACCTTAAGGGACCTTTGGGGACAACATCAAGCAGAATAACATTCACATTATAGGGGTCCCAGAAGAAGAAGAGAGACAGAAAAAGGGTCAAAAAATATTTGAAGAAATAGTAACTGAAAACTTCCCTAATCTGGGGAAGGAAACAGAAATTCAGGTCGAGGAAGCCCCAAGAGTTCCAAATAATATGAACACAAAGGGACACACACCAAGACACATTATAATTAAAATGGTAAATGTTAAGGATAAAGAGAAAATCCTAAAAGCAGCAAGAGAAAACAACTTGTTATATACAAGGAAAACCCCATAAGGCTATCAGCAGATTTTTGAGCATGAATTTTATAGGCCAGAAGGGACTGGCATGACATATTCAAAGTGCTTAAAACAAAAAACAAAAAACAAAAAAAACCTTCTAACATAGAATTCTCTACCCAGCAAGGTTATCATTCAGAATTGAAGGAGATATAAAAAATTTCCCAGAAAAGTAAAAGCTAAAGGAGTTCATCATCACTAAACCAGCTCTACAAGAAATATCAAAGGGACTTCTATAAGCTAAAATGAAATGGTGCTAATTAATAATAAGAAAACATACGAAAGTAAAAATCTCACTGGAAAAGGTAAATATATAATAAAAGTAGTGGATAAATCACTTATAAAGCAAGCCTGATGGTTAAAAGAGAAAAGTAGTAAAAATAACTAAAACTACAATAATTAGTTAAGGGATGCATAAAATAGAAAGATGCAAAATTTGTCAGCAAAAGTATAAAACATGGGGAGGGGGTAAAAAGATAAAGATTTGGAATGTTTTCAAATTTAAGTTGCTACCAACCTAAAAGGATGTCATATGTGACTCTTACAGTAACCACAAGGAGAAAATTTAAATACACAAATTAAAATGAGAAACGAGGGCTTCCCTGGTGGCGCAGTGGTTGAGAGTCTGCCTGCTAATGCAGGGGACACGGGTTCGAGCCCTGGTCTGGGAAGATCCCACATGCCGTGGAGCAACTGGGCCCGTGGGCCACAACTACTGAGCCTGCGCGTCTGGAGCCTGTGCTCTGCAACAAGAGAGGCCACGATAGTGAGAGGCCCGCACACCGCAATGAAGAGTGGCCCCCGCTTGCCACAACTAGCGGAAGCCCTCGCACAGAAACAAAGACCCAACACAGCCAAATAAATAAATAATAATTAAAGGTGCTAATAATTTAAAAAAAAAAGTAAAATGAGAAAGGAATCTAAACATAACACTGCAGAAAACCAGCAAAACACAAGAGAAAAGAGAAAGAGAAATGAACAGAGAGGAACAATAACAGCCAGAAAACAATGAACAAAATGGCAATAAGTCCATACCTATTAATAATTACTTTAGATGTAAATGGACTAAATGTTCCAATCAAAAGACATAGAGTGGCATAACGGATTAAAAAAAACAAGACCCTTCTATATGCTGACTACAAGGGACTCACTTCAGAGGAAAGGACACACACAGAATGAAAGTGAAGGGATGGAAAAAAGATATTCCATTCAAATGGAAATGAAAAGAAAGCTGGAGTAACTTTACTCATATCAGACAAAATAGACTTTTAAACAAAGCCTGTAATAGAAGACAAAGAAGGGCATTACATTGTGATACAGGAATCAATCCAGCAAGAAGATGTAACATTTATAAATGTATATGCATGTAACAGAGGAGCACCAAGCTATATAAAGCAAATATTAATAGGCTTAAAGGGAGAAATTGAAAGCAATACAACAATAATAGGGGACTTTAACACCCTAATTACATCAATGAAAAGAGCATCCAGAAAGAAAATAAATAAGGAAACAACAGACTTAAAATACACATTATATCAGATGAACTTAATAGATATATATGGAATATCCTATCCAAAAGCAGCAAAAACACATTGTTCTCAAGTGCACATAGAACATTCTCCAGGATAGATCACATGTTAGGTCACAAAGCAAGTCTCAATAACTTCAAGAAGACTGAAATTATATCAAGCATCTTCTCTTACCACAATGATATGAAACTAGAAATCAATCACAGGAAAACGCACAAAAACATGGAGGTTAAGCAACTGAACAACCAATGAGTCATTGAAGAAATCAAGGGAGAAATAAAAAAATACCTAGAGACAAATGAAAACAGAAATACAACACATCAAGATCTGTGGAATGCAGCAAAAACAAATCTAAGAGGGAAGTTCATAGCAATACAGGCCTTCCTCTAGAAACAAGAAAAATCCCTCCCAAACAACTAACTTTACATCTAAAGGAACTAGAAAAAGAAGAACAAACAAAGCCCAAAATTAGTAGAAGGAAGGAAATAAAAAAATTAGGGCAGAAATAAATGAAGTAGAGACTGAAAAAACAATAGAAAAGATTAATGAAACCAAGAGTTGGTTCTCTGAAAAGATAAACAAAATCAACAAACTTTCAGCTAGACTAACCAAGGAAAAAAGAGGATTCAAATAAATAAAATCAGAGATGAAAGAAGAAAAGTTACAGCTGATACCATAGAAATACAAAGGCTCATAAGAGACTACTATGAACAATTACATACCAACAAATTGGACAACCTAGAAGAAATGGATAAATTCCTAAAAACATACACTCTTCCAAGATGAATAATGAAGAAATAAAAAATCCAAATAGATCAATTACTAGTAAGGAAATTTAAACAGTAGTCAAAAATCTACCAACAAAAGCCCAGCGGCAGATGGTTTCACTGGTAAATTCTACAAAACATTCAAAGAAGATATAATACCTATACTTCTCAAACTCTTTCAAAAAACTGAAGAGGAGGAAAAACCTTTTAAACACATTTATGAAGCCAGCATTACCCTGATACCAGAACCAGATGAGGACAGCACAAAAACGAAAATTATAGGCCAATATTCTTGATGAACACAGATGCAAAAATCCTCAACAAATATTAGAAAATCAAATCCAACAATACGTTAAAAGGATCATACACCACCATCAAGTGGGATTTATTCCAGGGATGCAAGAATGGTTCAACATCCACAAATAAATCAACAAGATACATCACATTAACAAAAGGAAGGATAGAAATCATATGATCATCTCAATACATGCAGAAAAAGCATTTGACAAAACTGAACATCCATTTATGATAAAAACTCTCAAGAAAGTAGGTATAGAGGGAACATACCTCAACATAGTAAAGGCCATATATAACAAAACATCATACTCAACAGTAAACAGCTCAAAGATTTTCCTGTAAGATCAGGAACAAAACACTACTGCCACTTTTATTCAACATAGTACTGAAAGTCCTAGCCATGGCAATTAGGCAAGAAAAAAAAGGTATCCAAATTGGAAAAGAATAAGTAAAACTGTCACTATTTGTAGATGACATGATACTATATACAGAAAACCCTTAACACTACACCAAAAAAAAGTTAGAATAAATAAATTCAATAAAGTTGCAGGATAAAAAATTAATAATATATAGAGATCTGTGGCATTTCTATACACTGAAGCACATTATCAGAAAGAAAAATTGAGAAAACAATCTCATTTACAATTGCATCAAATATATACAATGGAATATTACTCAGCCATAAGAAGAAACGAAATTGAGTTATTTGTAGTGAGGTGGATGGACCTAGAGTCTGTCGTACAGAGTGAAGTAAGTCAGAAAGAGAAAAACAAATGCCATATGCTAACACATATATATGGAATCTAAAAAAAAAAAAAGGTTCTGATGAACCTAGGGGCAGGACAGGAATAAAGATGCAGATGTAGAGAACAGACTTGAGGACACAGGGAGGGGGAAGGCTTAAGCTGGGGTGAAGTGAGAGAGTAGCACTGATATATATACACTACCAAATGTAAAATAGCTAGTGGGAAGCAGCTGCATAGCACAGGGAGATCAGCTCCGTGCTTTGTGACCACCTAGAGGGGTGGGATAGGGAGGGTGGGAGGGAGGCACAAGAGGGAGGGGATATGGGGATATATGTATACATATAGCTGATTCACTTTGTTATACAGCAGAAAATAACACACCATTGTAAAGCAATTACACTCCTATAAAGATGTTAAAAAAAAAAGAATAAATTACCTAGGAATAAATTTAACCAAGGAGGTGAAAGACCTGTACTCTGAAAACTATAAGACACTGATGAAAGAAAATGAAGAAAACACAAATAAATAGAAAGATATTCCATGTTCATGGACTGGAAGAATTAATATTTGTTAAAATGTCCATAGTACCCAAAGCAATCTACAGATTCAATGGAATCCCTATTAAAATCCCAATGGCATTTTTTATAGAAATAGAAAAACAATCCTAAAATTCATATGGAACCACAAAAGATCCCAAATAGCCAAAGCAATTCTGAACAAGAACAAAGCTGGAGGCATCACACTTCCAGATTTCAAAATATATTACAAAGCTGCAGTAATCAAAACAATATGGTACTTGCATAAAAACAGACATATAGACCAATGGAACAGAATAGAGAGCCCAGAAATAAACCTACACATAAACAGTCAACTGATCTTTGACAAAAGTGCCAAGAGTACACAATGGGTAAAGGATAGTCTTCTCAATAAATGGTGGTGGGAAAAGGATATCCACATGCAAAAAAATGAAATTGTACTATTATACTACACACATAAATTAGCTTAAGATGGATTAAAGACTTAAACATAAGACCTGAAACCATAAAACTCCAATAAGAAAACAGGGGAAAAGTTTTTGACATTAGTCCTGGCAATGATTTCTTGGATATGATACCAAAAGCACAGACAATAAAAGCAAAAAATAGACAGACTAAAAAGCTTCTGCACAGCAACAATAACAATCAACAAAATGAAAAGGCAACATAGAGAATGGGAGGAAATATTTGCAAACCATATATCTGAAAAATAGTTAATATCCAAAATATATAAGGAAGTCCTACAACTCAATAGTAAATAACCAAATAACCCATTTAAATAATGGGCAAAAATTAACTACTGTTTTTCATCTACATGGAATTCCCAGTCACAGTGGTGAACCCCATGAAGGTTTCAATGTTATGTGAGAATAGCAATATACAACTGGGAATACAGTGCACAGATAAGCAGTTTAAATTGCTTTTGTGGTACTCCCAGCCCTTTCTTTAATCTGGCTTCTTTCTATTCACCTCCCTTAGCTCTCCCAACTCATGTTAATTTCTCCATTGCCCTCACACTTTCCAAATCTTTGCTTCTATTTGATTATACTGTCTATCATCCTACCCCAGCAATAAGCAATATAAATGTTTGCAAATAACTGATGACCTCCTTGGGTATCTCCTATAATAATTAAACACACTGATTTACTTGAAATAGAAACATCAAAATTTGATGGCTTTAAGTTGATAAAATTGAATACATTACCTACCTCTGTAAGCTCAAAATTCTGTTTTGAAAAAACACCTGTATATCCACTATTTATTGTTTTTTGTATCTCTTCTAAGAGATATTTATACCACATTCTGTTGATAATATACTTTAGGAATACTTAACAGCTTATTACTATTTAAAATAAAATATTTGACTAGAAATCTTTAATCTTAAGAAACCAATGCAATAAGCCACACAAATGATTCTAACATTTTACAATTCTGACCTACAGGAAAACTCTTATGTCATGGTAGCCAGAAAGCTATGGGCTCTACATCAATAGATTCTAGTTTGACATAATAGTGAACAAACATTTGGGTAGAGAGCGGGAGCAATAAGCCCATTTTTATTTTTAGCAACCTTAAATATCAATACTTTCCTAGCAACGTCAGAAGCCTGGTGACAGACACTAGGGAATAACAGTCCATTTCTATTGAACCTGTATTTGTGTCATGTAAACATTAACAGCCCAAGTAAACAGGGATCAATACATATATATATTATTACATATATAATATTATATACACATAACATGTTACATATGTATAATTATTCATGGTATTACTTTTAATATTTTTCATAGAAATAAAGCAACTGAGTTCATTTTTGCTTTGATATGACTGATAAAATGAAAGTAGATACTAAAAGCCAACTGTCAAATAAGATTTTATTTTTCCATCATCTTTATTATCCTTAGCAGTATTGATAGGATTAAAAATAGTGATTTAACAAATACCTAAACTTAAACCCAAACCTGAAATGGTATAGTAATGTGAATTTTAAAAAAATGCCTGGGCTTCCCTGGTGGCGCAGTGGTTGAGAGTCTGCCTGCCAATGCAGGAGACACGGGTTTGAGCCCTGGTCTGGGAAGGTCCCACATGGCGCGGAGCAACTAGGCCCGTGAGCCACAACTACTGAGCCTGCGCGCCTGGAGCCTGTGCTCCGCAACAAGAGAGGCCGCGATAGTGAGAGGCCCGCGCACCGCGATGAAGAGTGGCCCCCGCTTGCCACAACTAGAGAAAGCCCTCGCACAAAAACGAAGACCCAACACAGCCAAAAATAAATAAATAAATAAATAAATAAATAAAAATTAAAAAAAAATGCCTTTCAGTGCAATTTGTTTAAATATTTTGCCATTTCCTTTTTCCATGTAAGTGTCCAAGTATTCTGTCTTCTAGCTAGTTTTATAGCTTTTATTAATGCACTACTGTAACCTAGTAATTTTCGAAATGGTTCATGAGATCAGCTAAAATTAAACAAGGCAATGGGCAGACTATTTTTAGCCCTCAAATCTTATAATTGTCAGATTGTTACACATAACATGAAATAAAAGAGAATACAACAACCACATTCATATTAAATTATATATTAATGTATAATAATGCAGAGTTGTGTGTGACATTTTAATTTTCTGATTGTATGTAATTATCTGAAATCAGAGGACAAATCAACAGAAATTATCAGACGTCAATAAATTATCTTTCAAATCAAAGAGAACCAAAGATATACTATTTTAAGACATCTTTGATTTTCACTTTCCAAATGTAGACTAAACAGCAATGTTTCCCAAAATTTGACATACATTAAAATCACTTGGGACATTTTAAAGTTGTTGATGCCCAGGATGCACATCATAACAAGTAAATCAGAATGTCTGGAGGTAGGTGCATCTTTTAAAAAAGATTCCTGGTGATTCCAATGTACAGCAAAGTTTGGAAAAAACATATCAAGTATATAAAATTTTAGCACTTGAATTTCAGTAGTATTAATTTTCTTAGATGATAATAAAGGTTATTGATATTATTTTCCTTTCAAATATACTTTGTTAAGGTGATAATTTGGGGAAGTTTCACATGGAAATCCTTTAAGTATCGACAAGAAATCTTTGTACTATGAGCCAGTAAATATGACTTGACACATAAATGCATATTTGAAAATTTATATAAGCTGCTTTTCAGATAATTTAGGTAAATTGACAGATTTTCACTTCTGACAGAAGACTTCAGAGAAAGACTATTATGCAACTGATAACTTGGCAGTGTGCAGCCAACTCATCTTTGTCAACATTTAGTGCAGGGGTGAGGATGACAAGCCATGAGAAACATTTTCATGTAAGAGAGAGAATAGTGTGGAGGAGAAAAAATGTGTTCTGAATCCAAATTCTTGGAGTAGTGCTCTGTTTTTTTCCCCTTGCTAGATATAGTGCTGGGCAATTTATAATCTTGAAACTCAGTTTTTTTTCATCTATAAAATGAGACACTAATATCACCTTTGCTCTCTGGGTTCAGCATTGGGAGGATCATACACGATTATAAGTGGGCTGGAACTATACAAAACAAAACATACAGGCTAGTTGTTTCATCATTGAACTAGCCTGATGATTCATGCAGATAACAGATTTAGGGTACACGTTACCTGGTCAATACTATTATTCTACTCCTCACATTAGTTTTAAAAAAAACTTTCTCTTAAGACTTCCCTGGGGGCACAGTGGTTAAGAATCCACCCGCCAATGCAGGGGACACGGGTTTGAGCCCTGGTCCGGGAAGATCCCATATGCCGCGGAGCAACTAAGCCCATGAGCCACAACTACTGAGCCCGTGTGCCACAACTACTGAAGCCCGTGCACCTAGAGCCTGTGCTCTGCAACAAGAGAAGCTACCGCAATGAGAAGCCCACGCACCGCAGCGAAGAGTAGCCCCCGCTCACCGCAACTAGAGAAAGACCACACACAGCAATGAAGACCCAACACAGCCAAAAATAAATAAATTAAATAAATAAATTAAAAAAAAAACTTTCTCTTGATTATGAGTCTTAGATGGGTATGGATAAAGTATCAAACATCAATACTCTGGCCTAAGAGATGAAAAGTGACAGTAGAAAATAAAGGGAAAGTTAATTACACTGCTGTGCGCTGCTAAGCAATGTCCAAACTTTAAACCAATTTCTGAGATGAAAATGTAGGCCTGGGAAATATTTCTGGGAGGAAAATATTGGACTGCAAAACCCGGGCTTCAATCATGAGAGCTATAAATATTAATTACATCAAACACTCATTGAAAAGTAAAAGCAAAGTAACACATTTCAATCTGGTACTTCAATATATCTGTGGCATCTCTGGAGAGAATATCAACCAAAAGGCAATTACCTAAACAGTGACCTAGTTATTCTCATCCTTCAAATACCAAGGAGCATGTGTCACCTTTTCAGAAGAGAACTTTGCGATGGGAAAAATATGAAGCTAATCAAGTTAAATGAACTAAAAAGGCAATAACTTCTCTTAAATAATAGAAACTTAACTTGACAGAGGACCTGAGAATACATCTACTCTGACCTCTACACCCAGTCTGGGAATGTCTTCTGGCATAATTTGTGTTGGAATACTTTCTGACTTCCAGTGACTGGAACGTACTGCTTTTGGGGAAAGCCTGTTCGACTGTAAGATAATTCTAATTATTTAATGGTTCTGCCCTACATTGAGTTGAAGTCTGCCTCCCTGAATCTTCCCCTCATTAGTCCTAATTCTGCCCTTATTTATTTTTTTTTACAGGTAACAATTATATGTATCTTTTCTTTTTAAATTATTTATTTATCTATTTATTATTTCAGTTATTATACTTTTAAAATTTTTTTATTTTAAAGATTACACTCCATTTACAGTTATTACAAAAATATTGGCTATATTCCTCGTGTTGTACAATACATCCTTGTAGCCCATCTTACACCCAAGAGTCTGTACCTCCCACTCCCCCACTTGTATATTGTCCCCTCGACCAGTAACCAGTAGTTTGTTCTCTGTATCTGTTTTCCCTGGAGTTAATAATTACATTTTCCTTGTTCTTAGTGTAATATGCACTACTTAACCAATTTGCCCCTAAACTCATAACGAACTTTTAATATCCTATCAATACTTTTCAAACACATCAAGCAATTTTTTTTAATTGATTGATTGATTGATTGCTGTGTTGGTTCTTCGTTTCTATGCGAGGGCTCTAGTTGTGGCAAGTGGGGGCCTCTCTTCATCGCGGTGCGCGGGCCTCTCACTATCGCGGCCTCTCTTGTTTCAGAGCACAGGCTCCAGACGCACAGGCTCAGCAATTGTGGCTCACGGGCCTAGTTGCTCCATGGCATGTGGGATCCTCCCAGACCAGGGCGCGAACCCGCGTCCCATGCATTGGCAGGCAGACTCTCAACCACTGCGCCACCAGGGAAGCCCCTAAGCAATTTATCAGTAACATTTTTTAGAGTGTGAGGTGTCCTCTGTCTTCCTACTCCAATTTGGCCTGGTTTTTCTCTAGGCTTGTACAATGTTATCCTGAAACTTTCTGTCACCATCTTCCTGGGACTTCACCTTATATCTCTCCTGTGTTAGATTCCCTGCTTTCTTCATTCAGTGCCGTCTTTTGTTTTATTGATGTTTCCTTGTATTAGTGAAGCATCCTCCAGTAGCTTCCTGAGAAGGTTCATTTAAGGTAAATTTTTAGACCTTGCATATGTGAAAATGTCTTTATTCTTTTTCATCCAATTAGTGGATTGGCCAGGTACAGAATTCCAGTTTGGAAATCATTTTCCCTTAGAATTCTGCTTGTAATTTCCATTGTCTCCCAGATTTTAGTTTTACTTTTACAAAGTCAGATGCCATTCTCATTCTCAACCCATGGCATGTTACCTGTGTTTTGTTTTGTTTTTAACTCTGAGGGTTCCTAGGATCTTCTCTTTATCTACAGCATTCTGAAATCTCACAGTCATGCGTCATAGTGTGGGTATTTTTATATTCATGGTATTTGAGCAGTCATCTGGAAACTCATGTCCTTCAGTTTTACAAATTTATTCTTGTATTTTTATTTTTGTAATTTCATCACCTCTGTTTTATTGGTTCCTTCTTTCTGTACCTCCTGTTTGTAAGATGTTGGATAGCCTAAGGTAATTTTCTAATTTTATTTTCTCTTCTATTTTCCATCTCTTCTTTTTGTTCAGTGTTATGGAGAATGATCTCAACTTTATCTTCCAACATTTCCACTTTATTTATGTGTTTATTTATTTAGGCCACACTGTGCGGCTTGCAGGATCTTAGCTCCCCAGACAGGGATCGAACCTGTGCCCCCTCCAGTGGAAGCTCGGAATCCTAACCACTGGACCGCCAGGGAATTCCCTACCATATATATATATTTTTTACTTCGGTTATCTGTATTTTATTTCCAGGGCGTTTTGATATTCTTTGAATTATAAAAAGGTTATCCTGTCCTTGGTCTACGGAAGCCAATCTTCTCACATGTTCTTGAGGATGCTAATTGTAGTTTTTTAAAAAAGCCTTCTTACGTTCCCTGCCTTATAACCATTTGTTTTGGTCTGTGCCTTTCATGTTTGAGGCTTTCCTCAAATGTTCAGTAATTCTTGGCTGATGTTTATATATACATGATACAGGCACTAAAGTGTTGGCTGATGGCTCTGTATGTGTGGGTAGGGCTTGCTGAATGGCGGTCTCTCTATGCCGACTGGGCATAGATGTTGTGGGTCATTTTTCCTTTGTTTTCAGTATTTCTCCCTGGACCGCAACAGTGGTTTTCAACCATGGCTGCATACTGTAATCATCTGGGTAGCTTTAAAAATAATAATTCATAGGGTACCATCTTCAGATACATTGATTTAATTGGTTTGGAGGGCAGCCTGGGTATTGGGATTTTTTTTAACTCCCAAGATGATTCTAATGTGCAGTCAAGGTTGAGAGTCACAGCAATAGAAAGTCCTTCTGGTTCAACATTGCCAGAGAGTACAAATCCTGTCTTCTAGGGGTCCTGGCTGCATGGAGTATGGAGGGGACCTAGGTGTCTATAGAGCCTTTACATGTCTTTTTGTTTTCAGTCCTGCCTGTATCTATGCCTTAATTAGTACCCCCAAGCCCATAATTTCTGAACCTTTATGGACAGGATTTTTGTATGGTTCTTGATTCCTTTTTTAAAAAAACCCTAAACTTAAAAAAATATTTTGGAACAGACAATGCAAAGATACAGAATATTTTAAAATGGAAAGCTTTTCTGTCCCTCAACCACTCAGGTCCCCTCCCTAGAGTCAACAAGTAAGATCAATTTCTTCTAGAAACATTTAAACTGACAAATATTTATAGTTATTAAACACAAGTGATAGCATACTATACACACTCTTTTGGGCTTTCCCTTTTATACTTTACATTACATCTTGGAATCCATCCCATACTCTTACGAATAGAGTTGATTCATTTTTCTAATGGTTGCATAATATTCCATTGGGTGGCTGTACCATAATTTCCTTAGCTGATCCCTTATTAATATACACATATGAAAGCATTGTTTTCAATACTGCTACTACAAATGACATGGTAATAATAAAGCTGTATATGATATTTCACACATGTAAGACAATTTTTCCTTTTCATTGATCTAATTTAATGTCTAATATATCTTTTAAAAAATTTTTTAAATTTATTTTTGGCTGAGTCAGGTCTTCGTTGCTGCACAGGGGCTTTCTCTAGTTGCAGTGAGCGGGGGGCTACTCTTCATTGCTGTGCATGGGCTTCTCATTGCAGTGGCTTCTCTTGTTGCAGAGCATGGGCTCTACGGTGCACGGGCTTCAGTAACTGTGGCACTTGGGCTCAGTAGTTGTGGCTTGCAGGCTCTAGAGCGCAGGCTCAGTAGTTGTGGCGCACGGGCTTAGTCGCTCCGTGGCATGTGGGATCTTCCTGGACCAGGGATCAAGCCCATGTCCCCTGCATTGGCAGGTGGTTCCTTAATCACTGCGCCACCAGGGAAGTCACATGGCTAATATATCTTATGAAGGGAACAATGACATTCTTTTAAAAAAACATCACTATGGTTACAACATGGTGAACAGATGGTAGAAGGTCAGAGTATAAACAGAGAAATGAGCTAGGAGGTTACTGCGCTAGTCCAGATGAGAGAATGATGGTAACATATTCTAGAGTGATGACAGAGGGGTTAAGTTGGACATGTTGTTTGAGACAGGTTAATTTGCCAAGGCCGCTGGATACATAAAACTAGAGCTAATGGGTGAAACCTGTGTTGGAAATGAATATTTGGAAGTCATTGGCAAACAGATGGAAACTGACCCTGGGCAGTGGGTGAGATCACTAACTGGGAGAGCGTGAGGTGAGATAGGAAGAGGCCCTAAGACTGGGCTCAGAGAAAGGGCAACATTTGTATAATAATACGGGTAACAGAGAATAAGTTATCTAAGGAGCATAGAAAAGTATGTTTAGAAAATTAGGAGTAAAATCATGAACTACTATCATGAACTCCAATGGAAGAGTTTCAAAAAGGAGGAAATAGGGCTTCCCTGGTGGCGCAGTGGTTGAGAATCTGCCTGCTAATGCAGGGGACACGGGTTCGAGCCCTGGTCTGGGAAGATCCCACATGCCACGGAGCAACTGGGCCCGTGAGCCACAATTGCTGAGCCTGCGTGTCTGGAGCCTGTGCCCCGCAACGGGAGGGGCCGCGATAGAGAAAGGCCCGCGCACCGCGATGAAGAGCGGTCCCCGCACCGCGATGAAGAGTGGCCCCCGCTTGCCGCAACTGGAGAAAGCCCTCGCACGAACCGAAGACCCAATACAGACAAAAATAATAAACAAATAAATAAATAAATAAATAAAAGAAAATCCTAAAAAAAAAAAAAAAAAAAAAAAAAAAAGGAGGAAATAACCAACCAACTTTTTTTTAATTTCCCCAAAACTGCTAAGAGAAAGACCTCTACTGTATTTAATCAAGGTTTTCACGGCCCACTTAAATTTTTTCTTTCATATCACTTTTTTTGGGGGGTTTGTAACTCTAATTTAAAGGTGTGATTATTTAAGTAATCCTATTTCCCCACTAGAATATAAGTTCCATGAAGGCAATAACAATGAGCGGCAAGCCTTTGTGTGGAGATTGAAGGTTTGCTACTATCAGGAGTACTGATTTATTCAAGCTATCGTCGGCAGGTACTACTCATAGCAACATGCAAGGCAACTAGTGGGCCAACATCTGAGTAACAGACATATTCTCCACTCCTGTGTTCTTGACATTTAGAGAAATGACAGGGCTATCTTATGGTAGTGTTTTTATCTAAAAGTGTTTGTGCAGAGCCTGTAATACTGGAGGTAGGCAGGATAGCGTGAGGAGTATATCTGCTGGGGGACCTCAAGTTTGCAGTGGTGTAAAGGAAGCATCAACAGGAAGTAGATCTCAGCACTGTATTTCCCACATCCAGTGGGCTTGCTTTGACCAGTAGTAATTGCACAGGCTCCTGCTGAGTGTAGGAACCTTGAGTCTCAATAATCTGTTCGGGGGCACCAGACTCATAACATCAATCATTTGGGTTTCTAGATATACCTCCCACTCATTTTGCTGTATGATCTCAAGCAGGTCATGTCACCTCTCTGGGCTGCACTTTCTTTAAATGAAGACTCTTGCTTGCAAGCAATGGAAATTTAATATAAAGATGTGTTTAAAAAAAGGAAATGTATTGCCTCTAGGATAATATGAGGATAACTAACATCTGTTGAGACCTTTCTGTTTGCTGAAGCCTATTTCAAGTATATTTGCTTATTAAATATGTCCACAGTCTAAGGAATACTCCCAAACTCATTCTATGAGACCATCATCACCCTGATACCAAAACCAGACACAGATTCCACAAAAAAGAAAATTACAGGCCAGTATCACTGATGAACATAAACGGAAAAATCCTCAACAAAACAGTAGCAAACCGAATCCAGCAATACATTAAAAGGATCATACACCATGATCAAGTGGCATTTATCCCAGGGATGCAAGGATTTTTCAATCTCCGCAAATCAATCAGTGTGATACACCACATCAACAAACTGAAGAATAAAAACCATATGATCATCTCAATAGATGCAGAAAAAGCTTTTGACAAAATTCAACACCCATTCATGATAAAAACTCTCCAGAAACTGGGCACAGAGGGAACATACCTCAACACAATAAAGGCCATGTATGAGAAACCTACAGCTAACATCATACTCAACGGTGAAAAGCTAATATGTCCACAGTTTTACATAGCAGGTACTATTATTATTTCCATATGCAGTTAGTAAGTATGAAGCTGGGACTCAAATCGATAGCAGATGCTCAACAAATAGTAGCTGTTGAATAAATACATGAAGAGCCAGAAAGTGACGAGTGTAAGTAGATCAGCTGGCTGGAAGTAATAAAACATTTATGAAGCCAAAAGCATGATTTTATTTCCATATGATTCACTTAGTTTATTTCTCTTTCATGGTAATAGTGGCATCCTTATCCTCACCTATCTCTGGCTTCTGGTCACCTGACAAGCCAATGTGTGAAGCGTTCTGTATCATTACTGGGATTAACACCTTAAGCAGGCTCTACACACGGGGGATCGACAGCCTAATCTCATACATGAGGTGATCAGCACAGGAATTATCCAATCGCTATGTAATTGCTTTTCAAAATGTATTCTAGTCCAAAGCCTTTCAATAATGACAAAAATATGTACTGAGTTCAAAACAGCCAGGAGGATCTGCCTCTACCCATAAAACGATCTTTGTATTTCACTCAACATATTCTTACCTATTTCTGCTTTGCCTTCTTTCAAAAGGAATTTGAAGTGATTGAGACATCTTTTTAAAGTTCCAAGTCTTCTCTAAGAAGTCCACCTTATAGATACCCCATCTAGAATACAAAATAACAGAAAGTTACTATAAAATCAAGCTAAAAAGTGTACATACTAAAAGTACAAAAGAGAAACAATAAAAAGCAACCACAGTAAAAAACCATAAAGTTGCAAAAAAACGAGATTAAACTACCCCAAGGGGAGAGAGAAACTGCTTACCTATATTATAATAATTAACAAGAGTATAGAATTCCCTGAGGTTCAGTACTGCTATAATTTATTGAATGACTCTCGTATATTAGGTACTTTTCATTTACTCATTCAACTAATGTTTGTTTTTTTTTTTAAGTGTCTTTTATGTGCCAGGCCCAGTTCTAGGTGCTAGGGACACAACAGTGAACTAAAAAGGTAAAATATCTCGTCCTCATAGAACTTACGATTTAGTGGGGATGCAGAAAATAAACAAGCTAAGGAGGTGAGATAAATAGTATGTTAGATAGCAATAATCATCACAACACTCATAAGAAGGGAGAGGTTTTTTTAAAATTTTTATTGGAGTATAGTTGATTAACAATGTTGTGTTAGTTTCAGGTGTACAGCAAAGTGATTCAGTTAAACATATACATCTATTCTTTTTCAAATTATTTTTCCATTTAGGTTATTACAGAATACCAAGCAGAGTTCCCTGCCGCTATACAGTAGGTCCTTGTTGGTTATCCATTTTAAATATAGCAGTGTGTACATGTCAGTCCAAAACTCCCAATCTATCCCTCCCCTCCACCCTTACCCTCTGGTGACCATAAGTTTGTTCTCTAAGTCTGTGAGTCTGTTTCTGTTTTGTAAATAAGTTCATTTGTATCATTTTTTTAGATTCCACATACAAGTGATATCATATGATATCTTTGTCTGACTTAAGAAGTGAGAGTGATTACGTCACATTTCGGAAGAGGAACATATGAACAAGGTTAGCTATAATTTTTGTCATCTCTTCCCTTCCCCAAAGGCTCTGCTCACCACTTTGCCAATGCAATGAGTATATAACATGTCCCGTTGGGAGGATTAGGGCTGCCACACGGCTGTGATGGGCCATGACGTTGTGGCACCTTCTACCCACCCGTGGAAGAACAACTTATGGCCCAGCGAGTAGACCCAACGTCCAAATGCTGTGAAATAGCAAGTCTGAAACTGAGTCCTCCTTCAAAGGGCTGGGCAGAAGATGGGAAGAAAAGCTTTAAATGAGGGAATGGTGAGAGTATCATAGGGACTGAAAAAATTTCTGCTGGATTTGGCAAGTCAGAGAAGGTATTTTTTGAAGGCCAGCCTCAGTGGTGTGGAAGAGGCAGAAACCAGAATGCAGTAGCTTGAGCACTGACAGAAAAGCATGTAAAGCTAGGTAACATATAACGGAAGAGTAAATACATAGAGTTACGGAGTGAAAAAAAAAAAAGTAAATTTAGTTATGACTGAAGGAACCACGGAACGCTCCGTGAAAGAGTAGGCACTGAAAAACTGTGAGGATTCAAATGATTAGAGGAGGAAAAGAGGGGAAAAAAATGAGACGATAGGAACACAGTGTGCAAAGATGAAGAAGTAGGAAGTGAAAAGAGAGTCAGTATTTTAATTTGACTGTAGGGTAGAGAATACATTTGGGATTAGAGGCCAGTAAGAATGGGAAAGTAGGCTAGGGACAGGTCCTGAAGCTCCTAAAATACCACAGAAATTTTCCCAAGATATTTACATTTAGTCCTGAAGAATTATACTGTAGCAAATTTTATATATTTTGAAAATATTATTACTTAAAAATGTTAATATGTTTTAACAAAACATTTTAGCTTTGTGGTAATAAGTATTTGGTTAGTCATCCCCCAAATAATAACCACATTTCAATGGAAAAATTGATGAATTTTAAAGCACGTTTACAGGGCACATGAAGTATCTGGTGGGGTTATAAGAACCAATTATACTGCCTATCACAAGATATCACTCTATATGTTTCTGTGACTCTGGCTTTCAATTTTATTTTAAATTACAGTATTTTAACACATACATATTATTCCTTCAACATTTCCTTGGAACTTAAATGAAAGGTGGCCCTATTTATATTGGAAATGTCACCTACACAGCATTCAATAGGATTTTTTTTTTCCAAAGGGCACTGAGAGCTAAGTAACTAATCAAGCATAGTTCATTAAGTAGTAAACCAGTAGTACATCGTATCTTATTCAGGATCTCACCTTGATCTAACAACAGTATTGACCCTCAATACCTGGAAAGTGCAGCTCTCAACTGGAACAACTGCTAGATTTCTTGTAAGTTCTAAAAAGTTAAATAACTTTTTAATATTCTTTCAAACATCCTGCGGCTTTATTCAATTTTAATTATATTTATGGAAAAGATCACTGTAAACATAGGTCATAACATTAACTTGAATGGTACTTAAGCCCTGAAAATATTTCCCAACACCATTCTTGATGTTTTACTATGGCAAATACTACTGCTTGCCTACCCAATACCCACTCCCCTCCCCAGTGTTCCTTGATGGCAAAGCATGACTCATGTAACAGAGGCTGAGAGAGGCCATTAAAGCAATTTATTGACCTGAGTCTCAGGCCCTGTTTCTTCCCATTTTGCCTATATTCTAGCCATGATGAACCTTTTGAACTTCTTGAGATATGTCATCTTCTCTCATGTCTCTTTGTGTTTTCAGATGCTGTTCCCTCTACATGGAACACGTTTCTTCCACATCTTAACTTGGCTAAATCTTAACCGTCTTCAACACGCAGCTCAGGCTTTCAGTACTTCAGGTTGGGATGGGTGGTCTTAGTATGTGCTCCTACAGCCCCCAGGGCATAACCCTCTTCTTGCATGTAAATTATTTAACAACATGCATTTAATGATTATGTGCCAGGCACTGTTCTAAGTGCTTCACAATTATTAACTCTCTTAATTTTCCTAGCAACCCTTGACATATATGCTACCCCATTATTATCACACTGTTTTATAACCACTGGCCTTTTGTTGATCTTCTCCATTCTACTACAGGGCTTGGATCATATTATAGTCATCTATGAGTCTAGCACAGTGCCTGACCCATAGTAAGTACTCGATAGAGGCTTATGGAATGAATTATCAGCTATGGAAAAAGTTGTTCAGAGTTAAGGTAAGTTTAGATGGGATTGGAGTAGAGGATCAAGAGAAGGCTAGCATATCTGGTTCTGAGGGGAATAGGAAGAGTAGGATCCATGCCAGAAGACCCTTTGTAAACAGGGTGCCTCGTGCAGGCACTGGCTCCCCAAAGGGCAACAAACAGGATGAGGAAGCAGCAACTAAGAACAACAAAAAAAACACAAGCATTACCTACTTTATAGTTTTGTCCAGCTTCATCTCTGAGGACAAGGTTGAGGAATTCAAGGCCTGGGAGTTATATTTCCTAGGTTGCCAGGGAATCCAAAGACCTTCAGTCTGTAACAAGCAAAGAATTATTAGGTTGAGGGAACTAGACGCCACTTTCACCCTTTGGTAAGATGGTAGCTTACTTGCTGAAAAGCTGCAAGTCTTTCCCATCATTAAAGACTGTTGCAAAGGACAGTATACCACCTCCCTTAATAGACCGTTTCAGAGTTTGTTCTTACTAGTAGCTAACTTAGGTTTCTGATAAACTTTTGAGCTAATGTCTTTAACTTTTTTAGAGATGAAAAACAGCTGATCAATATGTTCAATAAATCCTTCATATTTGCAGAGGATGTTTTCTCGAGCTCTTACAATAGGTAAAACCTCTGCTATTCACCTGTAAATTAGTAGTAGCTAACATTTATTTTCAGTTAGGCACCGAATTTTACATGGAAAAAGATTTCATTTAATCCTTACATGATGGTGTGAGTTAAGTACTATTATTAAGCTCGTTTTTGTAGATGAGAAAACTTAGCCACAGAGAAGATAAACAACTTGTACAACTTGTCAAATGAATACACAATTAATTTTTCCCTAATTCTTACCACCTCTACCCTTAGTAAAAACTGAATCATTGATTAAGGTTAAAGCTGGAACTGGCTCTGGGAATTTAATGATTTAAAACGATGATTTCTGAATCCTAAACCAAGATATTATCTTCTGTAACAAAAGGTCTTCCTATAAGGACTGATAATTAGTCAGCTATTTTGAACAATTTTAGCAGCCTCTCCAGACATGGTCTATCCAGGAATTAATTGAATTTAAATATTCACTTTTTACATGGGAGTGAGTTAGAGATATTTTAAGAGTGCTTATTCTTGGAAATGCAAATCAAAACCACAGTGACATACCACTTCAAACCCACTAGCATGGCTAGAATTAAAAGACAGATAATACCAAGTGTTGGTGAGAACATGGAAAAATGGGAACCCTCATATATTGCTGCTGGGGAGGTAAAATTGTGCAGCCACTTTGGAAAACAGCTCGGTGGCTGCTCAGTCAAGCACAGAGTTACCATATGACCAATCAGTTTCACTACTGGGTATATACCGAAGAGAACTGAAAACACATGTGTACACAAAAATGAGTACATGATCATCACAGAATTATTCAAAATAGCCGAAGGGTGGAAACAACTAAAATGTCTATCAACTAATGAATGGACAAACAAAATGTGGAATATCTATACAATGGAACATTATTCTGCTACAAAAAGGAATAAAGTACTGACGCATGCTACCATACATGGATAAACATTGACAATATTCTGCTAAATGAAAGAAGCCTGCCACAAAAGACCACATAGCGTATGAATCCATTTATATGAGATGTCCAGAACAGGCAAATCTACATGGATGGAAAGTAGATTAGTGCTTGCCTAGGGATGGAAGGATGGGAGAAATGGTAGGAGACTACTAATGGGTATGGGGTTTCTTTTTGGGATGATGAAAATATTCAAAAATTGATTGTGATTATGGAGGCACAACTCTGTGAATATACTAAAAACCAATGAATTGAACAATTTAGTGAATTTGTGGTATGTCAATAAAACTGTTTTTTAAAAAAGAGTGTTCATTTACAGACAGTTCTGGGTGTACTCTGATGCTTTCGCAAAAATGTTCCTATAAAAGGGTTTCAAAAATAAATAAATAAATAAATAAAATAAAAAAGAGTGTTTATCTACCTTTACTCCCAACAAAACTTATTAACATTAGGTCATCTGATAGGTTACTATGGCAATGATATGAGAGTTTAGTTGTATTCTGTTTTCAGTACCGCTCACCTCAGTTGTTGGACATGAAGCAAAACAATAAAAATAATTCTCCATGGTGAGCAGAGGGCCTGATGTCCTGCTTGGATTGTATAAGTATCAACTCTTCCCCCAGTAATGCAGAGGGCTGCCCTGTCTATAACTAGATTGTTATTCAGAATTCACACAAAGAGGAAGAAGTTGGGAAATGTTCTTTCTTCCATCTTCCTGCTCACGAGACAGCCCCATGCCTTAGACTCTAAAGCTTAGAAGTTTAAATTGTTTTTCCTTGACCCAATGGCAGCAAAGTAATAAGTAACACCAAGAACTGATTTTAAGAAGGAAACTTCATCTGCAGGGAATTAGATCACAGAACTGGCCTGACAACTCCCTTACCCCTCAACATACGTCCCAGACATTTCCCAAAGAATGGGAAACTATCCTCACGACTTTATCTTATCAGCCCAGAGACATCCCCTTGAATACCAAGTCCTCTTCTTGTTCTTAAGAATACAAGCCATTCTGAATGTCAAAAAGATATGGGAAATATGTTTATACTTACACTTGTATGTAACCCAACTTCAATCAGTTGAGTCTCAAAGGAGAATATGCATCAGCTCAGGGACAATTCTCAATTACATTTTACATCACAGCTGGATGATCGAGTGGCCTTTCTCCAGGTCAACAGCTGACACAGTGGGAGGCACACTTTGAAATAACAGTGAGAACAGTTATCCAGCTCCAGGTGGGCAAAATGGAAAGCATGAGAAAAGAAATATTCATTGCATTTTGAATGTGTGCAGAATATTCCAAATTTTCCAGAGAGAGGAGTCAGAAGCCAGGGAGGTGGGCAATTGCTTGACAAGCAATGGGTGGTAGTAGGGTACCCTAGGTGGTGGCGCCCCTTGAGGTCAAAACAATAGCACTTTATTAACAGTATGTACCCAGAACTGTCAGTTTGTTTTGTTGTTTTTTTCCAGAATGTGGCTTAAGCGTCTCATTAAATGAACACAGTGAATGTTGAATTTTTTGCCATGGCTTTCTATGTTTATTGACCATTCCTCCCTTGTCCTAGGATTGCTGGATGCTAACTTGAGAAATACTTAATTGGAGGAATATCTGGAATGTAAATTCATCAGAATTGTTGACTGTTTAGGTGTAGAGTGAGAGAGAAGGTGACGAGTCACAAAGATTCCTCTATTTTCAGCCGAGAGACTGCCCTGTGCAAAGAAGCTTAAGTTGATAAATTGTACAAGAAGATCAGCTCATCAGAAGATAGCCTGATGCCAGTGCGTGGCGCTTATGTGGGAAAGAAAAGGGATTTATCACTTGTGGAATGCTGTTTCTGTGCTGGTCTCCAAGTTGACACTTTACATGCCAATTTCCACTTCATATAACAAAAATCTTTCTGTAAAACACTACTGTTTGAAAATAAAATGCGTCATTTGGGGAGGAAGAAAACATCTAAGCAATGAAGGGGTTCAAGGAAAGCCTTACTATTTGACCGCCCTTGGGGTGATGTAGACAACGCTTCTCAAACTTTAAGGTGCTGGGAATCACCTGGGGATCTTGTTCAAATGCTTGTGTTGATTCGGTAGTTCTGGGCTGGGGTCTGAGACTACATTTCTAAAAAACTCCTAAGTGATGCGGCTACTGTTGGTCTATGGGCCACACTTTGTACAGCAAGGATGTAGAGCAAGTCTCAATCTATTTGTGGTCATGAAATCAATTTAACGGGTTGTTATGAAGATTAAAAACAGATATAAAGTAGAAAAAGGGGGAAACATCTGAGTTCACTGCACATACTGTTTTATGGGAATTCTGTTTCAGTTATGTGCAGTTACGATCCAGTTTGTATGTGTTATATCATAATGTATCCTATGTATTTCTTTTCTTATTCTGAGTCACAAGCAAAAACACTATGAAAGCTATGACTGTGGAGGAAACTTGTATTAACAGATTGAATTAGATAACTGCTGAGGTTCCTCCTTACTTTGAAATTCTAAGATTCTGTGCAGTCTTATGTCTCTTATTCAAATCTCTCACTGTAGCATTCATGGAATATTAAAAGAGGCTTGAGCATCACTGAATCCTTTAACTTCATCCTCATACTGGGAACCCAAGATGTTGAACATAGCAAAGCATCATGTAAAGGTGTGTCATTTCCCTGTGGTTAGTGCTTTGATTAAAAAAAACAAACAAACAAAAAAAACCTTGAGATAGTTCCTTCTTGCAGAGTAGATTTTTGGTTCTTATTTCTGTTATTGTTTTGATGCTTTGACTCTGGGGTCATTTGTCTAATTACAAGGGACTGTTAAACATCAATTTGTGAATTATAGGTAAAGCTCTTTGGAAG
Organism: Balaenoptera acutorostrata; assembly: GCF_949987535.1. Taxonomy (NCBI): domain Eukaryota; kingdom Metazoa; phylum Chordata; class Mammalia; order Artiodactyla; family Balaenopteridae; genus Balaenoptera; species Balaenoptera acutorostrata. Next base: position 26,787,386 of record NC_080085.1, on the reverse strand, counting down.
TAAAATAAGAACCTAAAAGAGGTAATGTCATTTCCAAAGCTACCTTATTTACAAGGTCATAATTCAAATTCTAAATAAATCTGGTTCATTATTTTTTAACTGAACAAAGATTGCATTTGAAATTCAATCAAGATACAGTGTCACTTTTCTTATTGCTGTAATTTATAATCTGTACCCAAAATATCTTACTTTGAAAGATTATAGACTTCCCAAGGGTACCAGTGTGTTTATGAACACACAGACACACACACACACTGTTTGTAAATTTAGTTTTAGAGCAGAGCAGCCAAGAGCAAGTGAAAACAGCTGCAAATATTTTAATGAGATATTTTAGTTTGGAGTTTTACTACCCCAATAGTCAGAAAGGTAAGTTTGATCCTACCACGGCAGTTCTTGTGACTTCTCTAATAAACGCCTGGCGCTATGTTACTTACCTTAATTATATCGATAAAAGTAGTGGATACTACATTTATAAAGATATAAAATATCCACTGTTTTTGTATTTTATATTTGTTTTCCTGAATTACCAGATAATTTTTCATTTAAAAACATGAGCTGTTGTTTCAAATAACCCACTGGATAATATCAACACAGTATTTCCTTCTTAGTTAAAAAATAACTAAGACCAAGTCCAATCCAAGTAATGACTACCAATGCCAGAAACACCTAATTTGATCTTAAGGCATTTCAGCAATATTTTAATGTTGTGATGCAGAAATGGAGTTTGGGAATTCTATTAATTAATTTATTTATTAATTTTTGGCTGTGTTGGGTCTTCATTTCTGTGCGAGGGCTTTCTCTAGTTGCGGCGAGCGGGGTCCACTCTTCATCGCGATGCGCGGGCCTCTCACTATCACGGCCTCTCTTGTTGCGGAGCACAGGCTCCAGATGCGCAGGCTCAGTAGTTGTGGCTCACGGGCCTAGTTGCTCCGCGGCATGTGGGATCCTCCCAGAACCAGGGCTCGAACCCAGAACCAGGGCTCGAACCCTTGTACCCTGCATTGGCGGGCAGGTTCTCAACCACTGCGCCACCAGGGAAGCCCCTGGAGTTTGGGAATTCTAGCCACTGAAGCTCAAAATGAAGCAACTTTGGGGAGAAATACAAATAATTGAAGGCCCTCAACAATATCTGAATGGGACACAGAAAATAACTTATCGTGATTCCTTCTCAATCATTCAACTACATTCTTATCTCCACCTACTAAGCCCATACTCAGCTGGGTGCTTGGTGTGTTAGGAATACAGGATAAACACAAACTGAGCCCTGTCTAGAAATCCCTTTCAGCTGTTTTTTCTAAATTGCTAGAATTTCAGAGATGGAAGGTCAAATGGATACATATTCAATTGAACAAATCTGCGTTTAGCTAGTGGTAGATCTTGACATTCTCTTCTTATTGAGCTACATTACTATTTGGCATATCCTTAATGTGGCTAAAAATAAAATTAAGTGTAGTTCATGTTCTAAGGGACCAACAATTAACAAGCTAATAAACTGTTTTTCTATCTACATTTCAAATGCTCAAGCTAAGTGTTTACACGGCAAGCTATGCCTTGATTACAGGTCAGTAAGAACACATTACAAAAAAATGGGACTGCCACTGTATGCCTGAATTTCACAAGTTTCACATTTCATATCAGTGAGATAAACTGAGTCAATATTTTCATACTGAAACATCAGATAACACACTGTCTCATTTGCACATACAGCTAATTAGAACTATTTAGAGTTGGACTTTGGATGGAAGGATACCTCATGTACATCTTAATTGCCCTACCCTACTTCAGGCAATGGCTCGTCCCTGAATGCGGTATGTGTACCTGTTCCATAGTTGTAGTATTTACCTTTGGATGATACAGTATTTTGAATTTCACTTGTTATTTTTAATTACAAAAAGAAATGGAAGCAGCAAGTAAATTTAGATATTTATCACTAATAGCGCTTCTTCCTCCAATGTACTACTAAAGATGATTTGGTGATTATGGGTGGACCAGACCTAATCCCAACAAGCATGCTGGTCAATGAAACCAAGCCTTCACTTCAATTAGGTGTACAAAAATAAGATTAGAATCAACTGGGTCTTAATTACCATGTCTAAAGTCTAAGACTCCATGAAGATCAATACCAAAGAAATGCCACACATTTTTAGCGAATTCATGCTAGAGTTGTTGATGAATAATAATGACGTATTAAACCCAAATACCATTTACAGTATGACCTAGCACAAAGGTGTAAAAGTGCTAAAAATTTTAGTTACTAGAAGATACCAGTGGTGAAGAGATTTGGGGCAGTGAATCCTTTCAAATAATATATTTATAGATGTCTAAGTAATTCATTGCCTGGAACTGTATGTAAAGGAATATTTGTTAATTGAAAACATTCAAAGCTAGGAAGGAGTAATCCATCTTTAACATTTCACTGCCAAGATCCAATCACTTTACGTAATTGTTAAATTAAACCCTGCAGTATGTTACATGTTTATGTAGATGATTGCTAAATATATAGAAAATATATTTCTTTTTATTCTGCTTTTTCTTTTCTCATTGTCATCTCGGAGAATGAGAACTACACATGCACCATATATGTAAAAATAATGATTTTTTCCTCTTCTCCAAAGTTGATTTCTAAGATTTTTTTCAGTTTCAAGTCATATACAAGATGGAAAGGAAGCAATTCAGAACTTATTATTTTCAATTTTTCCAAGTCATAACTAATCGGAGAAGTGCCACTTTATCATCTTTCACAAATAAAAGACAATAAGAAAAATGATTTATGTTTATCACTACAATTTTCCAGCTGCTATAAAAGAAGCATCTTTTTTCCCAGATAAAGGGTACACACATACTTACATACACACAAACTGAACTGTAACTTTGGCTTCCATTCAGCACAATAGTTCAGCATGGCTGGACAAAATGTTCACAGTAAAATCCCCTAAGCAGAGCCAGAATACTAAGCCAGTATAGACTTAGCTATGGTTCATTAATCTTTCAGGGAAGCACAAGAGCAAAAGATAAATCAGGAACCATGCCAAACCGTAAAGTTTCACCTGTTTTTAACTTTAAAATGACACAAAAAATAAAAATGACATGTTCAAAAGCATCCAAATACCCACTTGTTGAGTTGATTATTTTGTCATTTGCTACAGATAAAGAAACTGAGGCACCGAGAATATTAACCAGGTCACAGGGCCTGAGCAGTGCCAAGTCCTGACTTCAAGGTTAGTGCTATTTCCTCCAGGATCATGGAAATGGCAAGAACTTAGGAACTGAAGGTGGGAGGAGAGTGAATAAAATTCTGTGCAAGACACTGCATTTCAGATAGTACTGGAGCATATGTCAATGTCTTTTGCAGAAATAGTAAGATAATGTTGGGATTAAAATTATATTTTTAAAGGTTGAAATGTTCCCTGGAGGATGAGGTGGGTATGAGGGAGGTAATAAAAGGCCAAAATCAGACCTGGCAAAATCTCTGTGTGTTGAAATAGTATCCTGTAATGTGAAGTAAATAAAACAGAAAATAGAAAGACCTTGATCATCCTTGGCCTGTTATCTGAAATGAGTTCATTACTAGTTATCATTTACACAGATTAATTCACACCCCTAACTTTTCCTGGATAATGAAGGTTATTCCACACTTACTACACCTTTGCAGAGATCTGGCAACACAAAGAAAGTAGTTTTATGCTATTTTCCATTAAGAAGATACTTAAGAACTTTGTATGTCCCTCTCCTTGTACATGTTGTTTTGTTTAGTGTCCTTGTGCCTGGTTTTAATCTTTAATAAAGGGACAAGAAATGTTACTTTTTTTTTTCAAAGGGGGAAAAATCTGAAAAGCCACTTCAACGAACCCAAATATTGCAATAGTTTTATTCCACTTCACTAACCTCTCCTACTCGTTAGGAGCTTCGATTTGAGCTACCAAGGTTATCAGATCGTATGTCTATTGTCCTGTTATGACTTCCTTGGCTGGGTTCCTGCAGTAAACATTGCTGATGTGATGTTTTGTTCAGGCGGCAGCACAAGAGGGAGTGGGAGGAGGAGGGTCTATGGAGGGGGACAGGGTCACAGAGCTGTCAAGGCCTTCCCAGTGGTGAAGCTGTAGCAACTGCTACCTACGGTCAATTCTAATCAGTGTCTCAATGTGCTGAGCTTAGGGCCAGGTCCCCTTTGACGGCCTGGAAATGGGGACTGAAACTCTGTATGCTTTGTTCTTTTGAAACGAATGCAGAGAACAGCCAAGAGAAGAAACAGAATGAAAGAGGGTGAGGAAGAAGGAGCAAGAGAAACATCAAATCTGGTCAAAGTAAAAGGAGCTCAGGCCTCAATTCAGCACTGACCTATTTTTCTATTAATTCTCAATTCACATAATCACTCACACATTGCTCTAGATAAATCCTCCAGGGGATGAAGGTGATTATATTTAGCAAAGGAGTCTAAATAAAACTATGTATGAAACCTTACCTAATCAGCTAATGAAAAATAAAAAGCACATTTGTTCTTATCTCCCCAAGGTTCTTCGTGGCCTATTGTGTCCCTGCTGTCTTTGTCAAAAGTGAAGTCTTTGCAGTATGAATAAAAGAAGTGGTTGAGTAGAAGCTGTGTTTTAGAAACCGCTTTAGGTATCAACGTCTGGTTTTACTAACAATCCTAAATGACAATTGTCACATACATGATGTATCAGTTTCCTGTTGCTGCTATAACAAATCATCACAAACTTAGTGGTTTAAATCAACACAAGTTTATTCTCTTACAATTCTGGAGGTCAGAAGTCCAAAATGGGTGTCGCTGAACTAAAATCAAGGTGTAGGTGTTGGCAGGGCTGTGTTCCTTCCGGAGGCCCCAGGGGAGAATCTGATTTCATGCCCTTTCAAGATTCTAGAGGCTGCCCATATTTCTTAGTTGGTGCTACCCTTCCATCTTTAAAGCCAGGAATGACTATTGGAGTTTTTTTTCATGTTGCCATCTCTTTGGTTTCCGACTGAAAGTGCTCAGGGGTTAACCCCCTTGGGAGCATCCCTCAGCCAATATTGGATGGGAGTACTCTATCTTCCCCCCTCTTGGGTAGGATAATTATCCTTGGTGCTGCAGTGGTTAAGAATCCGCCTGCCAATGCAGGGGACACAAGTTCGAGCCCTGGTCCGGGAAGATCCCACATGCCGCGGAGCAACTAAGCCCGTGCGCCACAACTACTGAGCCTGTGTTCTAGAGCCCACGAGCCACAACTACTGAGCCCATGCGCCACAACTACTGAGCCCGCATGCCTAGAGACCGTGCTCTGCAACGAGAAGCCGCTGCAATGAGAAGCCACCGCAACGAAGCATAGTCCCTGCTCACCGTGACCACAGAAAGCCTGTGCACAGCAACAAAGACCCAACGCAGCCAAAAATAAAATAAAATAAATAAAATAATATGGCCATTAAAAAAAAATTTTACATAAATACTTCCCAAAATCTTGCAAAAATTTGAAGAGAAAGGGAATACTTCCAAACTCATGAAGCCAGCAACCAAACGCCACCAAAAATAAATAAATAAATTGAAAATAAAGGTGATGCTATTAATCATTCTAGTCTATCTAAAGTTTTCCCTATAATTTATAGGACACAGACTTGCTGCCAAGGTATTAAGTAGAAGTAGTTTCCAAATTCTTCTATCTAAACTCACCTCTTCCATTAAATGGTATGTTTAACTGGAGAAAATCCCTGGGACATATTTTGGTCTTGGATTTTCCCCATGGCGATTAACGTGAATCTTATAATGAGCCGGCCTTTACGTGGTCACCAGGTTTTTGGCTAAATTAGATGATAATTTAAGTGCTTGCTTGAAGGTTGGGACTGAGTGGAAAGTGAAGAAGCTGGATATAACTGGTGACAACTGATAAAAGCCATAGTTACTCTTTGCTTCATTAAAATTCTCTCTCTTGGCTAAACATACACTCCCACACTTGTTGAGGCCAACTGATAGAATTTCTATCTCATGGCCACAGAGAACAGACAGTTCTTCCAGTAACTAAGGTACTGGAGAGAACACTTATTCACTTCCATCAGTATGTACCAACCCACGCTAGCAAGATTGTGGGACAAAATTAGATCCAGGATCTTCTCTACCTTCTAAGGCAATTAGTGGAAAGAATAACTATAAAGAAAGCGTGTGTAAATTCTTCTGTTTTGCAAAGGCACATAGGATGTAAAAGAATCTAAAAGAGATCTATAACCAGCACTGCAATCCAAATAATAGTTTTTACTTACATAAAAAATAGGAAATAAAATAATGAAAACTGATTTATGTTACAGGTGGTATACACGAAAATGTTTTGTGTTGAAAGAAACACGTATGTGAAGCTGAAACCATTTTTATAAAATTGAATTTCATAGAATTTTTCCTCCAGCTTAGATGTGTGTGAAAATAAAGGTTGTAAGAAATCTCTTTAATTATTAAAAAGCATAAGTCATTTTTTTCATTCAAGCATATCTTGTCTTCGCTGCGACCGTATGAGGAATTTTAGAGTCTTGCAGCATACTCATGAGTAATGGGAAGATTTCACCTAAATCCAAAATAAAAACTTTCATTTAGTGGAAACATCAAACTCTGCTGGACAGCTGAATGTCACTAAGCCTTTTTTTTTTAGCCCTTGGCAGTGAAATAGATCTTTAGAAGGACTGAAATTGTCATTATGGACCTAAGAGATGTCTCTTTTACACAAGCCTGGGGGTCAACTTCAGTCATCTTGGGACAATTTAAAGACTTTTTCCCTCTTTACAGAATGGACTTACCTCATGTAATACAATTAGAGCCGTTTAAATATAAAGGCCAATAGGCAAAATTCCAGTCACTTCAATGAAAATCAACCATAATAAAATACAGCGAAGTCTAGTTTTCAGATAGTCTATCAACTAGAGATTCCTATTCATGGGTTCTTCTATACAGATCATTGAAAACTGATATTCTCGTTAGTGACCCCGAGGCCCTGAAACATCCTGGAAGCTTTCCCAAATTATCAAAGAAAGATGGAATGACTTCAGCATTATTTGGATGTTAGACATATTTTGTACTATTTAAAGGCTTTTAAAACTGAGGATTCAAGCATGGCACAGAAGTATAGAAACTTCAACTCAACAGATTATTTGACTAATGAGAAATATAGTTTTTAAGTCATATACAGATTTAATGTAGAAGTTCCTCTTGGCATTTAATATAAATTTACTGAGCATCTACAATATGCAAGAAAGTGTACTAGGATATGTAAAAGCTAGAGAAAGAAGACAAAGCCCTTCAGGCCTTTAAAATATGATGAGACAGAAAGAAATGTACACAGGTAACTGCAATAAAATATATTTTTAAATAAATGTATTAAGATACGTGTAAACCACTGCTGCAGAAGCTCAGAAATGAATAAAGAGGAACATTTTAAAATATCACTGGTCAATATAGACAATGGTTGTGATGTTGCAATATATCATGTGAAGAACAATATCTCATCCACCCCAGTGGTTCAGTTTTGCCCTGACATGTAGACTAATAAAACCCTGAGATTTATAATTTAACATTTGACATTTGATAAGTGTTAACTCCCTGAAAGGAGGGACCAGATGTCTTAATATGGGGATATCTGTAGGTTAATCATATCCAACTTATTTCCAGAGCTGATTTTTCTGACTGGTTGTCTATGTAGGTATTCTCTTTCTCTGTGAATCACTGAACACTCCCAAAGCTGTAAACTGTTTAAAAGAGGCCAGTATTCCCATTTGGAGGAAGGACCATCTTCAGTCATTGGCACACAGGTACTGCGTGCCCCTTTTAGAATGTTACTATTATAAGCACTCAAGGAGCATGTCTTAGTTAATACTATATATACCGAGCATCTGACATATCATACTTAGTTGTATTTCTTATTAGTTCTTGATTTTGCTGTACCTTAGATGAATAATTGGAAATGTTTAAGGGTTTGAGTAGGTATGGAACATTTTAATATCTGAGCTACATCTACTTTCTAATTTTAGCTTTTAATTAAAATGTCCTCAATTTGTCAACTGATAACTTTTTTTTCCCCAATAAAAATCCTTATTAGCTGTCAGGAATTTCCTGGTAGTCTGGTTCATGGAAGGAAGGTTCCTCTTTTATTGGCAATGGATGTACTATACAGTCTATCATGATTTTTGTTAGATGCCTATTGAAAGTAGTGATGGATATTATGTCTAAGTTTTTCTTGCTATGATATTGTGCTCATCTGTCGGTTGGTTATTCTCTATTGGCCCTCAGATACATACTCTGCCCTTTCCTGACCTACTTTATGCCCCCAAGGGTCTGACTACTGTGAATGAAAATGAATTTCCTGGGCTTCTTTACTGGATGGCTTTAGGCTGGGTTTGGCTAATGGGTGTCATCAGCAGATCAGAGATTAGGAGAAGGAAGAGAACAAGGTCATGATATTTCTTCTTTGCTTCATCCCTGCTTTGGCTATGGTTCTGGCAGTAGCTGCTTCCCTCTGCATCTGTTAGCAACATCTCTTCCTTAATACCAATCCTTTTGGGCTCTCTTTCTTTCCCTTACCCCTTTAGCCCTAGAGGTGGTAATGGCTTTCCACTGTTGCTAGTTTCTGGGTGCCTCATCATGCCTAATTTCCCCCCTTAACTCTGTATTAAAATCTCTTAATTTTGAATCTTGTGGGGGTAAATTATAGTTCCTACTGGGATCCTGAATGATAAAACTTCTTTAAGAAATGTTATAATCCCTAGGAAGAAAATATTAGGCTTTTGTAAGAATCTTGTTTTCTAAAAAATAGAACAAAACTTTAATGTGATTGTTTAGTATTCAAACGCAAGTTCTTTTAATAAGATTAACAACCATAAACACAATTAAAAGACAACCTACAAAATGGGAGAAAATATTTGCAAACAATGTGACTGACAAGGGCTTAATTTCCACAATATACAAACAGCTCATATAACTCAACAACAAAAAAACAAACAACCCAATCCAAAAATGGGCAGAAGACCTAAATAGACATTTCCTGCAGACGGCCAACAAGCACATGAAAAAACGCTCAAGATTGCTAATTATTAGAGAAATGCAAATCAAAACTACAATGAGGTATCACCTCACACCAGTCAGAATGGTCATCACTAAAATGTCTACAAATTACAAATGCTAGAGAGGGTGTGGAGGAAAGGGAACCCGCCTACACTGTTGGTGGGACTGTAAATAGGTGCAGCCACTATGAAAAATAGTAAGGAGTTTCCTCAGAAAACTAATAGAGTTGCCATATGATCCAGCAATCCCACTCCTGGGCATATATCTGGACGAAACTATAATTCAAAAAGATACATGCACCCCTGTGTTCACAGCAGCTCTATTCACAATAGTCAAGATATGGAAGCAAACTAAATGTCCACCAAGAGGGGAATGGAAAAAGAAGATGTGGTACATATATATACAATGGAATACTACCCAACCATAAGAAAGAACAAAATAACGCCATTTGCAGCAACATGGATGCAACTATAGATTATCATACTAAGTGAAGTAAGCCAAAGAGAGAAGAGACAAATATCATACGATATCATTTATATGTGGAATCTAAAGAAAAAAAAAGGTACAACTAAACTTATTTACAAAACAGAAAGAGACTCACAGACAGAAAACAAACTTATGGTTACCAAAGGGGAAGAGGGGGGGATAAATTAGGAGGCTGAGATTAACATATACACACTACTATATATAAAATAGATAACCAAGAAGGACCTACTATATAGCACAGGGAACTCTACTCAATATTTTGTAATAACCTTTAAGGGAAAAGAATATGAAAAAGAATATATATATATATATATATATATATATATATATATATGTGTATATATATATATATATATATATATATATATATAACTGAATCACTATGCTGTACAACTTAAACTAACATGATATTGTAAATCTACTTTAATTAAAAAAAAAAAAACAATGAACCACCAGGAGACTGTGGGAGTCGTAAACAGTCAGACTTGCTCTCTTAGAATTTTGTCATAGACTTCATTCTAGTCTTGCTACATCTAGTCTCGCCTAGGCCTTTAAATCCACACTGATGCCAGAGGCAAGGAAATAAATTAGACATGGAGGTAATCATGTCATTCCTCTGCTCAAAACTTATCAAGGGCTGCCCGTCATTCCCAATACCTACACAGTCCTTCAGGACCTGCTTGCTCCCTAAATGGGCAGCATTATCTCCAGACACTTCGCTTATCCCATTCAGTGGAACCACTTAGAGTTTTCTAAGCACTCTCTACTCCCCATGCGTCTACAACTGGAATGCTCATCTTATTTATCTGGCCACCTAATTCCCTGAGATGTTTGCCCTGACTTCTCAAGACAAATTTAAGGGTCCCTTTTCCTATGCTTCCATGGTTATTTATAGACTCTTCCATTGTAATATTTATTTTAGGTTACTGTAATTGTTGGTTCATTTGTCTGTCCCTCCACAAGACTGTAAGATTCTTGAGGGACCCTACATCTTTTTGTCATTGAATTCCATGCCTAGCACTGTCTGGTGCATCACTGAAATCTGATCAATCAGTGGTCCTCAATCTTGGTTGCACATTACAATAATCAAGGGAGAATCTTTGAAAAAATCTTGATGCCCAGGCCTTACTTCATCCAGTTGAATCAGAATCCATGAGGATGGGACCCCCGCATCAGCATTTTTTAAATTCCCCAGGTGATTCCAGTGTGCAGCTAAGGTTAAGAACTATGATAAACAGTTGTTGAATGAATGAGTCAGTAACTGTTAAAGGAAATGTAGAACAAAGAAAGGAATACACTAGAATGTTAATAGTGATTTTCTCTGGTTAATGGGATAATTTGCTAGCTTTGCATTCTTTGTGCTTTTATTTTCTAGATTTCCTACAATGAATATATATAATTTTATTATTAGAAAAATAAATTTATTGTTAAGTGACTTTATCTATTAGCACCATGAAAGCTAAACGTTTCATAAATCACGGTATTTGGGGATTAAACCAAAGATTTTACTTATAAACCTTAGTCCCATCACCTGATGTGTGTCTGTGTGTTCAAGAGGTTAAAAGGACAAGTTCATGCAGTCAGTGACCTGGTATTGCTCCATTCTCTATATTTACTGTTCAGTTCCATTGATCCTTTACAAAAGAAACTTATTCCAGGATTGAAGAGACAGTTTTAAATAATGGACATTATCTATCTCACTGCTTTCATATTTTATTTCACAAATAGGAGATGGTAAACACATGTCCTTTGCTAGGCAGGACTGTGGGATTTGGACAAAAATACTCACATGCTAAAACATGAAAGGAAAACACTGTAATGATAGCGATATAGTTTCATCAGCATTGAGACCACGAATAACCATAAATATCTTTTTTTTTTCTCATCTGAAGAAAAAACAGACATTGTAAGATGTGCTGAGGGGTGAAGATTGCTGTGCCTTTATGGGATGAAGATGGCTGATCTTTAATGATGTGCTCTAGGGACTGGGAACAGTCACTCCCCAACTTCTGAAGAAGGGGTGCGGTTTGATTCACAGAGCACACTCCTTGGATACAGGATACAGTTGCAGAATGCAGAGCCACCTTTTGCGTTCTTAAATATGCCTTCATTAGTAAGTCTGTAGTGTGCTAGCCTCTTTTAGATTGGATCAGCTTAGGGGTGTGGTGGTAGTAGCGATATATTTCGTAAAACAATTTTTCTGAGTTCCATTGACAGATTGTTTAGTTTAAAGAGAAGCACAGCCCAATCCTTTTGTTTTATATGAAGAAACCGTGGCCCTGAGAAAGGGAGCCAACATCCTGAGGTTACCCAGTAAGTTTGTGGCAGTATTCTGGATGTCGAAGCGCCAGACCGGGCTATCTTGACAACACTGATATTCTTGCCAGGCAGGAAGTGTTGCCACTGAGGGTCACATGCCCCTTGGGATGCTATGGTAGGTACACAGGTGGTGTGTGGGCATGCACTCTTTCTCACTCAGTGGACTGTGTAAGGAAGGAAGACATCCATGGAGGTTCCATCTGTTCCTTCCCCAGGGTGGAGATTTTACTTAACAGTAACTCCTACTTAATTTTCAATTTTGTTTAAGTTTTTTTTTTTTTGATGTGGATCATTTTTAAAGTCTTTATTGAATTTGTTACAATATTGCTTCTGTTTTATGTTTTGGTGTTTTGGCCGCGAGGCATGTGGGATCTTAGCTCCCCGACCAGAGACTGAACCCACATCCCCTGCATTGGAAGGCGAAGTCTTAACCACTGGACCGCCAGGGAAGTCCCTTTATCTTCAATTTTACAATCTTTAATTTAAGTGTATACCCTTCCACAGGGTACCATCTTAGAGCTAGAATAACGAATAAAACTGAGGCCCAAAGCCACTGGTGAGAGCACGTGGGAGACTTTCTTTCCCTTCTGTATTTGTGGGTTATGTGTGCTCTGGTCCATCATTGGAGAAGCAAAGAAAAAAAATTACAGAGGTGTTTAACCTTTCTTAATCTCAAGTGTTTGAGGAGTCTCACAGCCTTGGCCAGATAACCTACTACAGAAGCAATGCCTACATACATATATTGAAAGAAACAATTGTTCGGGCTTCCCTGGTGGCGCAGGGGTTAAGAATCTGCCTGCCAATGCAGGGGACATGGGTTCAAGCCCTGGTCTGGGAAGATCCCACATGCCGCAGAGCAACTAAGCCCATGCATGACACCTACTGAGCCTGCACTCTCGAGCCCCGCAAGCCACAACTACTGAGCCCATGCACCACAACTACTGAAGCCCACGCGCCTAGAGCCTGTGCTCCGCAACAAGAGAAGCCACCGCAATGAGAAGCCTGTGCACTGCAATAAAGAGTAGTCCCACCTCGTCGCAACTAGAGAAAGCCCGCGCGCAGCAACGAAGACCCAATGCAGCCAAAATATATATATTAAAAAAAAAAAAAACAATTGTTCTATATCATTAAGAAACATGCACAAAATCCCTAATACTATATCTAGAACAAATCAGGCATGCAATAATTGTAACTACTCCTAATATTTTACAACTAATCAGTTATCTTTCGAAGAGTGACAACAGTGGAAGTGAACAAGTTTCTCCCATCAACTACATACTGACAACATTATTTAAAGGATGACATAGGCATTTCCAGTAAAATCCAGAAAATTTGGAGGGGAACTTCAAGGATGGACAGCAATACAGAAAAGTTGTAGTGATGGGTTTTGCCAGAATGTGTATACAAAATACTTAAGTCAGTTCACAGGCTTCAAGACAAAAGGTCAACTAGACTCCTTTAGGGATCAGAAATTCAAGGATGGAGTGGGGCTAGAGGTCAAAGGCAATAATTTTTCTGGAGCTCTGAGTTGAGCATGTTGTTTGAACATTTTCCCCCCCAGAACCTTAGGTAATCATAGTTGCTTTTTTTCATACAATCTTTATATAATTGATTGCAACTAGACAAATCAACATTTTTTCTCTCCTCCCCATCTTTTTCAAAGGTTTGAAATGCTTTACAGGTTAAACTGTATACTGTCCCAAGTAAAATTCTTTAGCAGTCAAAAACTGAAATCATGATCTTTACTGCAAAATTGGTCAACTAAGAAGAGTGCTTTTAGAGGAAAACACAGGCAGAACACTCTCTGACATAAATTGCAGCAAGATCTTTTTTGATCCACCTCCTAAAGTAATGAAAATAAAAACAAAAATAAACAAATGGAACCTAAAGTTAAAAGCTTTTGCACAGCAAAGGAAACCATAAAACAAAAAGACAACCCACAGAATGGAAGAAGATATCTGCAAACAAAGCAACGGACAAGGGATTAATCTCCAAAATATACAAACAGCTCATGCAGCTCAATATCAAAAAAAGCAAACAACCCAACCAAAAAATGGACAGAAGATCTAAATAGACATTTCTCCAAAGAAGACATACAGATGGCTAAGAGGCACATTGAAAAGATTCTCATCATCACGCATTATCAGAAAAATGCAAATCAAAATGACAATGAAGTATCACCTCACACCGGTCAGATTGGCCATCATCAGAAAGTCTACAAACAGTAAATGCTGGAGAGGGTGTGAAGAAAAGGGAATCCTCCTACACTGTAGGTGGGAATGTAAATTGGTACAGCCACTATGGAGAACAGTATGGAGGTTCCTTAAAAAACTAAAAATAGAGTTACCATATGATCCAGCAATCCCACTCCTGGGGATATAGCCAGAGAAAACCATAATTCAAAAAGATACATTTACCCCAATGTTCATTGCAGCACTATTTACAATAGCCAGGACATGGAAGCAACCTAAATGTCCATCGACAGAGGAATGGATAAAGAAGATGTGGTGTGTGTGTATATGTATATGTGTGTGTGTATATATATATACACACATACACATACATACACATATACATACTATGGAATATTACTCAGCCATAAAAAAGAACGAAATAATACCATTTGCAGCAACATGGATGGATCTAGAGATTGTCATACTGAGTGAAGTCAGACAGAGAAAGTCAAATATCATATGATATTGCTTATATGTGGAATCTAAAAAAATGGTACAAATGAACCTATTTACAAAACAGAAAAAGAGGGGCTTCCCTGGTGGCGCAGTGGTTGAGAGTCTGCCTGCCAATGCAGGGGACACGGGTTCGAGCCCTGGTCTGGGAGGACCCCACATACCGCGGAGCAAATAGGCCCGTGAGCCACAACTACTGAGCCTGCGCGTCTGGAGCCTGTGCTCTGCCAACAAGAGAGGCCGCGATAGTGAGAGGCCCGCGCACCGTGATGAAGAGTGGCCCCTGCTCGCCGCAACTGGAGAAAGCCCTTGCACAGAAACGAAGACCCAACACAGCCAAAAAATTAATTAATTAATTAATTAATAAAAAATTAAAAAAAAAAAAAAAAACAGAAAAAGAGAGTCACAGATGTAGAAAACAAACTCATGTTTACCAAAGGGGAAAGGTGGGGGAGGGATAAATTGGGAGATTGGGATTGACATATACACACTACTATATAAGAACCTACTGTATAGCACAGGGAACTCTACTCAATACTCTGTGATGGCCTATATGGGAATAGAATCTAAAAAGAGTGGATATATGCATATGTATAACTGAGTCACTTTGCTATACAGCAGAAACTAACACAACATTGTAAATCAACTATATTCCAATAAAAATTAATAAAAAAAGAAGAGTGCTTTTTATATACATATAAAATTTGAACCAAGAATCTTGATTGCTGTAACTAGCATTAGGTGGAAACTAACTAGAGTGATTTTATATATTCAGAATATTTTCAGGACAATGGTTTTATAGGCAACGATGTGTATGTATGGGTCTTCAGTAAAGCACACCAAAGCTACAAAGAGCTAGAAACTCATGAGAGGTCACTGCATGAGTAAGATACTTTTTATAAAGATAAAACAGCTGAGGGTCTGTCTGTTCTTTTGTTTGTTACATGTATGGCAACTTAGGTGATCACGTGGGCCAGCAGAAACAAGAGGGGCAGTTAGATAAATTATAATCATTGGGGCCTTTCTAACCAGGATTTAGACTAAATTGTCAAGAAGTCTGGTTTGGGTTCCTAACCTGTTCACATCCTGAATTTGGGATTTAGTGATCCGAAATGTGGAGAATACAGAAGTGATTAAGAACCAGTCCCTGATCCTAAGTTGTTTACTGTTTAGAAGGAAAGATAAGGCATGATTATGTCATCAATATACCCTGCTTGACTAGCTTAGTTATAAAATGAGGTTACATTTCTTTTAAATGTCTGACATACTGTCTTGTCTTCATTAACTTCTGAGACAGTGTTTAAATGATATTACAACTGGCTATATAAGACTAGGTTTTCTCAGACAGTATGAAATGAGTTTAAAGGTTTATCCTGTACCTTCTAATATATTGTACACTATTCTTCTTGAGTAGTGAAATACTTAAGGGGAAGTTTTTTTAATTTAAAAAGAATCAGACTAAGATATGGAAACAACCTAATTGCCCACTAACAGATGAATGGATAAAGAAGATGTGGTATATAAATACACAGTGGAATTATTATTCAGCCATGAGAAAGAAATTCTGCCATTTGTGATAACACCGATGGACCTTGAGGGCATTATGCTAAGTGAGATAAGTCAGACAGAGAAAGACAAGTACTGTATGATATCACTTATGTGTGGAATCTAAAAAGGTCAAACTTGTGAAAAACAGAGAGTTAAATGGTCGTTACCAGGGGATGGGGGTGGCTGGGAGGGATAAGATTGATGTTGTTTAAGAGTACAAACTTGCGATGAGTAGAAAATAAGCCATAGAGATCTAATGCAGAGTATAATGAATATAGACAATATTTTACTATAATTATGTAATGTGATAAACAGTGCTACAATGACAACCGTATTACAATACATAAATGTATCAAAGTAACACTGTACACCTTAAATTTACGTTACATGTCAAAAATATTCAATAAAAATTGAAGAATAAGAAAAGTTACTTACATGTAGCTCAAAAAACAGAGAAAACAAAATTCTCAGTGTATTACCTCTTACAAAACCCAACAAGAAAAAGGCAACCTTTTTATTATCTGAAAATATAATCTCAATTCTATGGTAAGACTTTATCTTTTTCCTGAAGTTTTTTTTTTGTTTTTTTTTTGGCTGCGTTGAGTCTTCGTTGCTATGTGTGGGCTTTCTCTAGTTGCGGCGAGCGGGGACTACCCTTCATTGCAGTGTGCAGGCTTCTCATTGCGGTGGCTTATCTTGTTTTAGAGCACGGGCTCTAGACACACGGGCTTCAGTAGCTGCAGCACGTGGGCTCAGCAGTTGTGGCTCACGGGCTCTAGAGCGCAGGCTCAGTAGTTGTGGTGCATGGGCCCAGTCTCTCCGCGGCATGTGGTATCTTCCCGGACCAGGGCTCGAACCCGTGTCCCCTGCATTGACAGGTGGATTCCTAACCACTGCGCCACCAGGGAAGTCCTCTCCCTTAAGTTTTAGAATTCTTCCAAGCAACTGCTCCTTTCCAAATGTTTTTATATCTTCCTGTATTTTATTCTATTTAAGGCAGCATATTTGTGAACAGTCTATGTGATCTTAATTGAATTTTGAACCTAGGTTAATTGATAAAATAAAGCTCCATGTCACTTGAATGTGCCTTTTCAGAATTTCATTGACATAATGAGACAAAACAAACTTATTTATAAATAAGCTTATAAGCTTATTTGTTTTGTTATTTATAAATAAATAAGCTTATTTATTTATAAATAACAAAACAAACTTATTTATAAATAAGCAGAGAAAACAATCAAAACAGAGAGAAAGACCAGGGAAGTTATTTTTCCCTAGACAGATCTGAATATGCAACTATGCAAAATGCACACAACTCTGTCTTACAGCTTTTTATTCAGTTTTCAAACTGTATATTCTTCACAATGAATTTCAGTGAACTATGTCTTTTTTTCCAGCTTTATTGAGTAAATGACATATAGCATTGTGTAAATTTAAGGTGTACAACATGTTGATTTAATACACTTATAGACTGCAAAATGGTTAGCACTGTGGCTTAGTCAACATCTCCATCGTGTCACATAATTGCCATCTCTTCTTTGTGATGAGATCATTTGAGATTTACTCTCTTAGCAACTTTCAAGTATATATAATACCAGATTATTAGCTACAGAATAATTTCTTGAGAAATATTATGACATAAAGTAACCCTCAACTTCTAACCTCACACTTCGCTAGTTATCATAAAACGCCATGCAAATTGGTATTCTTATAATCATGAATAAAGAAATGGGCTACGTACAAATTTTGCATTTTCAGTGACAAAGTTTTCTTCAGTAAGCAAAACATGTCATTTGTTTTCTAACACCTTCAAATTAACTAGAACATAATCGGATGTTAATAATCTATTACAAAATATACTGGATAATTTCCCCACTCTTTAGACAAAGGACAGGTTGCCACAGGGAAGTAATAAAAACTAGCTTTAATAAAACAAATTTTAAATGGGCAGTTACACAAGTAAATAAAATAAACCACTGAATTAATTGTAGTCTTTAGCATCTTAACTATTACAGGGTGGTAGGAAACATTTGCTAAATTCAATAGAATGCTATCACTTTAGAAAAAATATTTTATTCAGAGTCATTTTATTAACCCCTTTGATCAATTCAATATGATCTTGCTATAACAGGCAAAGTCCAGAAATAATTATTTTTTATAGAATCTAGTTGAATAAGGTGAGGTTTAAGGATGCCTGAAGATGCACTGAACCAAAAGTAAATAAATTTAGGTGCTCCCAAGAACTGTTGAATAATAACTTGAAGAACTTTAGAAGAGGGAGGAATTCACCACTTACAAATGTTAGTGCTTGATTTGTGGGGAGGGTTTGCAAGTAGTAGAACACCATGATTTTAGATCCAGGCATTTTCTTGGATCAGATTTGTTATATACGAATTATCTCAAATCTTTCTTAAGTGTATAGTAGTTTAACAGAGAAATAATCTGCTGTCAGTTTATTTGATTTTGTTAATATTTAATACATCTACTCAAATTTACATTTATCTAAATTTACCATTACTTCGGATTATTTGGAAAAGACTAATGAACTCTCAGCACTGTTTGACTTTGGAAAGTAGCTGATTCTTAGACACAATTGGCAGCACATCTACATTCACATTCTAACGATGGGCTATGGGAGAAATACACTCGATTCCTGGCTACGGCGCCTCATTTATAACATGAGGACAGAAAATCTTGCTTCTCTCACCTGAGTTTATGCACCGCAGTTAATGACAAAAAGGGAAACAGACCATCTGTTTTTATCCTTTATTCCTATTACATCCTTTTTGCCTTAATTTTCACTGGACACATCCTTATGGGGCTTTAAGGGTAGATCAAAGGATATCCTCTCTTTTGAGGACCATTTGGATGTCTACATGGATTCTGACCTAGGCTATGAATAATCCACACAAGGAGCAAATGAGTGGTTTAATGCAGGAATCAATAAAGATGTCTGACTTTTACTACTACATTATTTTAAAAACAGAACAGTACCCAAGCTGAAGGAAAGTGCAGCAAAAAAATCCCTTAACAAAAGCCCAAAGAATAAAATTACAACAGATTCATTCAAACAATTTTTGTTCTTTTGTAAAAAGGACGTTTGAGGTTAATGTGACATTATCTATGAAATACTGCAAAATCTCTTGGCCTTGAAAGGTATGTCAACATGCTGCCAGCTTTGGGTTACCTTAGTAACTAATAGAATAAGGCCTTGTGAGTATTTAGTGACCAAGGAAAGTGGAAAGCCATTTAGATGTTCTAAGTGGAACCGAAAGATTTTTTTCATCGCATTAAACTAGTTTACGTTCTTTCCTTTCCTCACTACCAAGCTTTCAGGACAGTTAGATTAAAGAGGTTTTGAAATAATTTGGTTAAAAAATAAGAGCAAAATTAGCATCGGGAAACACAAGGCAAATAATTACGCTTCAGACATAAATGGTAGTTTGGATAAAATCCTGACCTTAAATTCACACTAAAATAGAGAATAAGTAACACAGACAAGGTGACATGAAATGCTTGAGGTCATTCTTGGTTACATTTCTGAATTTTGATAAATTCTTTGGTTTAAAACAGTCAAGATAACATTTTTCAGTGATATTTTGGTATAATCATATACCTTGAATGTCATTTTAGTGATTATCTTTGTATAAATCTTCAGGCTGAATAAAATATTTAGAATTGTTAGTGACCGGGAATTTATCCAGTTCAATCCCTCCTTTTTTTCCAGGTGATACTCAGGTTAGAGAGATCACCAAGTTCTTAGACAGTGAGCAAGGATAAGAAAACTCACAACTTGACAACTGCTGCTTCTCCCTCTACCATGCTGGGTTTCTTTTTTCTTTTTTTTTAAATTTTTATTTATTTTTATTTATTTATTTTTTTTGGCCACACCATGCAGCATGCGGGATCTTAGGCATGCAGGATCTTAGTTCCCCAACTGGGGATCGAACTCGTGCCCCCTGCATTGGGAACGTGAAGTCTTAACCACTGGACCGCCAGGGAAGTCCCCCACGATGCGCTTCTAACATCATCATGAAATGCACCAGATCTGGCCACTGAGTTATGCCAACCAGTGGACTGAATTTTTTTTGGTCTTGTTTCTACAGAACACTTGTTTTCCTAGCATGGCCTCAGCAAAACAAAAGAGAAACTAGGCTTTTTAAAAAAATAGCTTAATAGAATTTACATACTATAGAATTCACCTGTTCTAAGTGTACTAATTAGTCCCTAATTTCCCTCAGAAGAATCCCTGTGCTATTAGCAGTCACACTCTGTTTCCACTTCCCACCCCAGGTAAACACTAATCTATTTTCTATTTATATAGATTTGCCAATGCCAGACTTTTCACATAAATGGAATCATATAATATGTGGTCTTTTGGAATAGGCTTCTTTCACTTAGCATGTTGTAGCATGTATCAGTACTTCATTCCTTTTTATTGCTGAATAGTATTTCATTATACGGATGTACCACAATTTATCTATTCATCAGCTGATGAACATATGGATTATTTCTACTTTTTGCTTTTATGAATAATGCTGCTATGAACATTCATGTACTAGTTTTTGTGTGGATATATGTTCTAACTTCTCCTGGGTAGATGCCTAGGAGGGAATTGCTGGGCATTATGGTAATCCCATGTTTAATCACTTGAGGACCTGCCAGACTGTTTTCCAAAGTGGCTGCACCACTGTACATTTCCACCAGCAATGTAGGAGGGTTCAGATGCCTCTGCATCTTTTTATTATATCCATCCTAGTGGATTTAAAGTGGAATCTCATCATGGTTTTGATTTGCATCTCCCTGATGACTGATAATGTTGAGCATCTTTTTCATGTACTTATTGGCCTTTGGAGAAATATCTATTCAGATCCTTTGCACTTTTCGGTTACTTATCTATTATTGAATTGTAAAAGCTCTAAAAATATTCTGGATACAAGTTTCTTATTAGACATACAATCTGCAAATATTTTCTCTCAGTTTATAGGTTGTCTTTTCACTTTCTTGATGGTGTCTTTTGAGGTGCAAGGTCTATGCAGAGGATTATAGACCTCGAATGTAATAGGTTGGCCATGGTATTCCATTTCCATGGAAATTTTGTGTATTAGTTTTATCCTGATGTTTAACAACTGACCACAAACTTAGCAGTTTAAAGCAACACAAACTTATTACCTCATAGTTTCCAAGAGTCAGGAATTTGGCACATTTTAGCTGGGGTCCTCTGCTCAGTGTCTTCAAAGGCTGAAATCAAGATGTTGGCCAGCTGTGTCCCCATATGGAGACTTGACTAGGGAAATATCCCCTTTCACTGTTCCTCAATTGTTGGAAAAATTCATTTCCTTGAGGTTATATGACTAAGATTCCTGTTTTCTTGCTTCCTGTCAGCCAAGGGTAGCTCTCAGCTCCTAGAGGCCACTCTCAGATCCTTATCATGTGGACCCCTAGTTCAGACAGGCTAGTTTGCAACATGAATATTTGCTCCTTCAAGGCCAGAAGAAGAATCTTTCTCACACTTTCAAACTCTCTGAGTTCAATAAGGGGCAAATCTCTCTTTTAAGAACTCACCTGATTAGGTCAGGCCCACCCAATTCAAAATCAACTTGATTAGCAACCTAACCATGGGAGTTATATGTCATTATATTCACAGGTTCCACCCATAATCAAAGATTGTAAAGGGTGCATCCACCAGAGGGCAGGAATCTTGGGGGCCATTTTAGGATTCTGCCTACCACATCCTGAAAAAGTAACTTTTCTACTCTATCTCCATATGGAGAGATTTATATGGGAAATATTTTAGTTATTTCATTTGTGAATTTCACTTCTTTAGAGTAAAAAATACAGTAACATGGAGTTTTTTCACCTATTTTTGTCTTTGAGAAAAAAAAGGTTAAGAGTGAACAGGTAAATGAAAGATTTGTCAAATATACCATATTTCAAATGATTTTACCATAGGATTATTACCAGGGCTAACGGTATTGAAACAGTAGTGTAGTCATGAAATGTTTTTATGTGAAAATCCATTTTAAAGGAAAAATATTTTAATTTTTCAAATATTTATGCTAAAATCAAATTTCTCTTCCCACTCCCACCCCTTTCCCCCTTCTCACGCCCGCTAAGCAAGCAAGGAATGGAGTAGTTTGCTTATATGATCTCAGAATAAATAAGAGAAAATATTAGTGGAAATAATCACCTTGGATAATGCATAATACGATTTCTCATATTGTTGCCTTATGTAGTATATTAGTTTTAATTTCACAATGCTCTGTGGCTTCAAACAACAGAAGCCACAGTTTATGGCTTATGGAAGCTTCTGATAACTGAATCTTCATGGCAAAATAAAAATCCCTTTGCTGGGCTTCCCTGGTGGCGCAGTGGTTAAGAACTTGCCTGCCAACACAGGGGAAAACGGGTTCAAGCCCTGGTCCGGGAAGATCCCACGTGCCACGGAGCAACTAAGCCCGTGTGCCACAACTACAGAGTCTGTGCTCTAGAGCCCACGTGCCACAACTGCTGAAGCCCGCACGCCTAGAGCCCGTGCTCCACAACAAGAGAAGCCACCGCAATGAGAAGCCCATGCACCGCAATCAAGAGTAGCCCCCGCTCACCGCAACTAGAGAAAGCCCACGCGCAGCAACGAAGACCCAATGCAGCCAAAAATAAATAAATAAAATAAATAAATTTATTTTAAAAAATCCCTTTGCTATTTCTTGGTTAAAGCAATTTGGTTAATAACACTGAATTGTATAGTTGAAATTTGCTAAGAGAGGAGGACTTAAATATTCTCACCAAAAAAGGGAAAAGAAAGATAATTCTGTGAGGTGATAGATATGTTAATTAACTAGATGGAGGGGGGATTTCTTTCACAATGTATACATGTATCAAATCACCACGATGTACACTTTAAATATCTTACCATTTTATTTGTCAGTTATACCTCAATAAAGCTGGAATTAAAAAAAAAAAAGCAATTTGGGCTGTGGTGTGGGTACAGGATGAGTTATCAAGGAAGAATTCTATCATGACTAATGAACTGGTGGGGCTATCCTGCCAGATGAGGGCGTGGAAGTATCCTGGAAAAGAACTCAAGCTGTGTCCACTGCTGTGACACAGACATATCTGAAGGCTTCTGATGAGCACATGACATGACCAAAGACAAGTTTACTTGTAGGGGTTGCTAGAATCTTCTTGGGAGAGAACTCATTTGAAGGTGCTTGTCTGTTGTTGTTGTTTTTTTTTCTTCCAGATTCAGGTCCTGAGGTAAGAATTCAAGTTGAAGTAGTTCAGTTGGGAAGGGCAGGTAACATTGGTAGACGAATGGGGTCATGAGACAGAGCAGTGAAGGCAGCCAAGACAATAAGCCAACTACCACGGTGGGCACCCGGAGCTGAAATCCTCTGGCAAACAGTGCATAACACCCACTCAGAATGGCCAAGAGATAAGGGAGCTGGGAAGCTTATACACCCATCCTGAGAATCAATGGTTGAAGTGTTATGTTAATTCCTCAGCACTTCCTTCCATGGGGCAGATCCTAAGGCACAGGGATATAGATTTAGGTAGTTGCAAGTCTGTAACAATATACTTAAAGTTCAGGGGACACAGGACACTGACAAGATCTGTTACAGGCTTAATCTAGTCTTATGTACTCAAAGGGGAGAAACATTCTACATTTTGAATCCATTTCTCCAGCCGCTCGGATACTTATGTAAGTGCTAAAATGAAAGGACACTTTAAGCAAAGACTGAGGAAGATGTTTCATTAAACCTCAGTAACAACATACGGACCAGAAGCAACCCTGCTTCAGAACCCAACTTAACAGAGGGAAAGGATCTACTCTCTTCTCCACTCAGAATAGCATATTCCTGGTAGAGCCTGGCCACAACCTGAGAGTGAACTTGCTCCTGAGCACAGCACTCTTGAGGTTTCCTAAGCGTCCTGGAAAAGTGGGTCAGGCCTAGAAAATCTGTTACTATTGTCAAGGCAACCACATTTCCATAGACTAGTGAGGCCTGGGAACGAGACCTAAGCAATGAAACATTTACAGCTGCCTCACTATTCACCCAATTCTCTCCTATGTCTATTGTGCTCTGTTTATCTCTGTTTCTGCTTATTTATGTATGTGTTTCTGTTTCTGCTCCATTTCCTCTCCTGGGGATTGACTGGGAATAATAAAATGAGAACCAACTCTCAGGTTGTATTATGAGATCTGTGATCAGAAACCATCAAATAGAAAAGAAACGCTCTGTCTGCCTATTCATAGACTCATCCAGTAGTCCTTTCAGGAACACAGAGTACTGAGTTTAATCACTCTATATTTTTTGTTCCTTTTGAATTTTTGGTATTATGGGGCTTAATTAGAGAGAACCAGGCAGATCTCAGCCTTGCTGTTCATTTATCGGCAACAGTACACTGGGTAATACTCCATGCTATATACCAATATGTAATCTCCATGTGCTCTTACCTCTGCCTTTGAAAAGTTTTTTTTCTTCCCCGACTGATGCTTGTCCTCTATTCTCACATTTTCCACCATTAGAGGCTTTCAATTATAGGGTGCAGCCCTTCTACTGCAATGCCCCTCCCAGCAGGCTCTGCCACTCAAGGCCCTTGCTGATGCTCACATGTCCTTGGCATTTACTGTCTAGCTTCCATAGATTCCAACAGTCATCCTCTCTGTCTGGGCCACTGTGGAGAACCACCCAGGAGGCTAACATTTTGAAAAACTAATGCCTGTTATTCTCATCTGGGTAAGATGAACCCAAACCTCAAGGAGATCAGACTTTACTACTCTCTTTAGGGTGAGGGTAGATTGGAAAAGGAAAAATCCTACTTGTTTACCCATGATGAGTCCTTTGTGGGAATGACACTCGGGTTATTCCTTAGAAAGCTAATCTGCCTTGTGATGCATAATTCAGTTCATTGGATTTTCACCGAGGCAAAATTTAATCTTTCCATTTTACAGATTAAGAAATGAGACCTAGAGAGGTGGGACAACTCAACCCAGTTTGCCCGTCCAGCAAGTAAGAGAGCTAAGATGAAAAACAAAGACTGAGACCGAAGCACACGTTCTCTGCACTGTTCCACCCCATTTCTCCCAAATAAAGAGCTAGCCGTATCTTTAAAAAGTTTGATTTCTTTTCTTGATACAAGTATACACTGTATTTTGAAGCATTTTGCAGTTTATGAGTTGGATATATTACCACCTTAAGAAAAAACAATGCGAGAACTCTTAAGAACTAATTCTTAGGGAGAAATATGTAAAAGTGGACTGTATAAAAGCCAAAGCAAAAAAAAGTAAAAATATTTTTACCACTATGAGCCACATCCATGACTCTTTGGGTCTGAGACACTGCTGGTCAATTGCTATTGAAAGTCAGATCATTTGTTGACGATACCCTTTAGCCCACAAGAAAGATTACATTGACAATGACTGCTTTTGGGACACAGAGTGAAATTAACTTCTAGGTTATCCCCGTCAAGGACCATTAAGTCCTGAACTATGAGGGACACTGTGAACAAGTCATATTTTAACCTCCCACGAGCACATAGCTGGCAGATCTCACCCCCTCTCCTCCCTTCAACATATCTGACCTTCACTGAAATTTATGTGAAAATGAAAAGGGGAAAAGAAAGCTGTGGCCCTGCCAAATTCTGACGATGTTACTCATTTTAATTATTGGTATTTGGAAATTAAATGGCCTAGGGCTTGCTCGGCAATTTGTTTCAGGAAAAAAATGATTTAAGCAAGCCAGAGTCCCAGCATCTTTTTATAGCAGGTGTTGAACAAGGCGTTCATTTTTCTTTTTACAGAGTGTCCTTGTAAGCATAATAACAATTAGGAAGCAAGGCCTTCACATGGAAACCTCAGGCTCGTTCTGACATTCTTCCTTCGGCTACTTCATTGCTTATAGTTTCCTTCAGCCAGCTTTGCAAATGCCTGCGCTTGAACGTTTCCTTTAAATAATGTCACACTTTGAAGACTTTTTTTTTTTCTTTTGGTAGAGGTAAAGATTTTAAAGGATAATATGAAGAGTACATTAAAGTTAATTCAACTGCTTTTTCTGTCCTCATGTTGTAATCTCTAGCTCTGGGTTTAGTTAAAATGCCACTAATTCAATCAATTGAAGCAGTTTAAAAGAAAGGAAGGAGGGGCTATAAATGAAATTCGATTTGAACACATGTTTCTATTGAAATGGGCAATCAGCTCATATTTTCCTGTGTAATAGGTTACACTTGGACTATACTGTAAAAACAGATTTTTTAAAAGCTTGGAAAGTTATATGTGAAATCCTCCCAAAGACCAATTGGTTTCAGATCCTTTTTACCTTTTAATAAACTTTTCTCATTCACTCTAAAAAGGCGCTCAATCAAAATTAAAGTGCCGTGTTTTTGCTACCCTGTTTGGTTTAAGACCTGCTAAAAAACAACTGTGTATTTCTGAAATGAAACATGAACATGAGCTAAAGCTGAATCTCATCTTTTAATACCAGCATATATTTACTCACAGAAATTCTCAAGGTAATATGAAAATAGGTTATTTTGTGCACGCAGTGTGTATGGCACAGTAAACGATTAGATATTATACTGTAACTCTCATGTGCTATATAGTCTCATATTATGAAAATTATGACACAGCGGTGGTGGCTGATGAGAATCAGCCAGGAAAAAGTATTAAAACAATGTGGCACCCAGGCAGGTGGTAAGGGGATTGACTAAGTTCAATCAGGTCAGAGATATCCAATACTATAAGAGAGGGCTTCTATGTCCTGGCCTTGACTTTTCTGACCACAAATTGAAATTATGGTCCCAAGTCTCGGATCCTTTAGCTGCATCTATGCAGCTATTAAAGCAGAAAAAAATAACTAAGATCAAAACCATAGTAATATTACTTTGTATTAAATTTGGGATTACCTTTTGCCAGTTCACTGATGCTCTATGTTTTCTTTTAAGATGCTTAGCACATTTAAAAGAATCTGATGCGTTGGAGAATCTGACACGTGAATCGATTTTATTTTAAAATGGTTAGTTAATATTAGACTTGTGACCGACTTGAAAGGTATAAGATAATCTCATTGAGTTTATAAGATTATTTAAATATGTAAGTGGTCCTGATCTATTATATTAATGTTCCTGATTTATTTGATTCATAGGAGTTGCTTAAGTGAATAGGAAGATTTTGTTTGTACTATTGTCCTAGGAGGTTTTTGAAAAACTTGTGAGAATCAGATATATTAAATTTATAAATGTAGATTAAAATTCTTAAGAGAATTTAATTAAGTAAAATTGAGGTTAATTGTTTAGGGTAATTTAATCTGTTAAATGTGAACTAGTGAACATCAATCAAAGAATACATATCAATGATTATTTATTGATCTCTAAGCAGTATAACAAGATTTGTAATGGAACTTAAATGCTTAAGAAAATCTGGGTTTTTAATTTAACTTTACCAAAATACTCATTAAAACATATGCAGCAACAAAAATTTTCTTTTGGGAACAAAAAAACCCTACCCTCAGATGTTTAAAAAAATCAAAGTAAGATTCCCTATGTGATAAGCATTAATTTTTACATTCATAACTATATTCCAAGTTTTGTAAGGATATGGGTTATATCTAAACTTTTTCTGCATTCTCCCCCTTTACTCCAAATACCTACCACCGCCTATGAGGACATAAGAAATGTTCAAGGTAGATGTTTGTTGAGACTGAAACTGCCAAATAATCAAATGATAATTATCACTTTTTGCACCGTGCGATGGAGAAAATCAATTCAGTTGAAGATGTTTGTTGAAAATCAGTTTTGAGATGAAAGTAAGACCACTGAAGTTTTCCATATAGGAGTTTTATAAAAAGGGCCATACAGAAGATGCTAAGAGCTCTAAAGGTGACTCTCCCTCCTCACCATTCTGAGATTTTTGAGTAACAAGAAAAAGATAAAATTAAGAACGAGAAGAGGAACACAGAATAGGAAGAGAGAAGGAAGTGTTGCCTTGGAAGGAAAATTGGGGTAAATATTCTCTAAATTTCTTTCTAACTTGGATTATCTTAATGCTAGGGAAGGAGATGGGCCAACAGCACTATGATGTGGATACTGAGGAAACTGAGGCACTGAAAGTTAAGTAACCTGCCCAAAGTCACCCAGTTAGTAAGGCATAGCACTGGGACTCAAATCCAGGCAGCCTACCCTTATCCATCTCAATCTGTTACTGATAAAGGATTTACTGAATAATTACTATGGAGCAAATGGCAGGTGGCAGCTACTCTTTGAAGAAAAGTAAAGCCAGCTAAAGAGTATAGAGAATGACAGAGTAGGAAGAAACACGTTTAGATACGTTGGTCCTAAAAGATCTCTCTGAGGGGATGAGTGGAGATCTTAAAGAAGAAAAGGAGAGAACACTGCAACAATCAGGAATAACAAAATCCAGGCAGAGGATCCAGGGAGATGGATCTGCCAGTGCAAGGTCCCTAAAGTGGCAGCAGGCAGAAGGAGTTTCAGGAATTGCAAGAAAGCCAGTGCAGCTAAGGGAAGTGAACAGTTAAAGAGTAGGAAATTAGGGGGCTTCCCTGGTGGTGCAGTGGTTGAGAATCTGCCTGCCAATGCAGGGGACACGGGTTCGAGCCCTGGTCTGGGAAGATCCCACATGCTGCAGAGCAACTAGGCCCGTGAGCCACAACTACTGAGCCTGCGCGTCTGGAGCCTGTGCTCCGCAACAAGAGAGGCCGCGATAGTGAGAGGCCCGCGCACCGCGATGAAGAGTGGCCCCCACTCGCCGCAACTGGAGAAAGCCCTCACACAGAAACGAAGACCCAACACAGCCAAAAATAAAAATAATAAATAAATTAAAAATTAAAAATAAAAAAAAAAGAGTAGGAAATTAAGTCTCGGAGGTGGCCAGGGACCAAATCACACTGAACCCATAGGCTATAATAAAGATTTTATTTCAAAATAGTGATGGTATTCGTAGCTATCAGCTTTTGACTGTGTATTTTATGGAAAGTACATGACATTTATTAGCCAGTCTATAAATATCTGGAGAAGAATTCAACAGGAAACTTCTTGGAGTCAATGCCATGTGAGGACAGGGCGATGTATATTAGTAGCTGTGACAGCAGAGCTGGAGTTCTTGGGGGCATTTGGACAAATTGTATTTACTGAGAAAATTAAAGTCAATGACAGGAAATTGTCAATTTATAAGTCAAATTCATTTACAGAATTCATAAAATTCATTCATAAACTGCATTTTTTACGTAAATAGAGTGAAAAGGTGATTAAGAATTATTTAAAAGTTGGTTTCAACAGAAGCTACTCATCTATAAAGTACAATTAAAATTGCTTTCTCCACTACTGTTAATTAAAATTATCTTCAAAATTCCATTTATCTGTCATTTTGAAATTATTCTGTGTGTTTCTTTGCTCCACTCTCTGACAGAAACCTAGATTTCCTTCCAACCTTAACATGTAGAATTTTTATTCCAGTGGTTCTCAATAGTGCGTGATTTCTATTCCTAAAAAAGCCATTTGTCACAGTGACGGTGGGTAGGATCATTAGACGGCAATGAGTGGCCGCTAAATATCCTGCCCTCTGAGAGAGAGACAGTTCCTCACAATGACGTGTTCTTTCCAGAATGACAATACTACCCTAGTTGAAAGCACTGCACACATTTGAGATTCCTTTTAATTTACTAAGGAATATGGATTTTTACACCTAATGAATATCTTATGATGAAGAGTTCCTGCCCAACATTTTACTAATTTTAATAATTTTTCCACAGCCCATTTTAAGCTGCCTCATATCAGTGGCTTCTTTTAGTCTTCTATCTAATCAATTAGAAAATGGAGTGTTTTTTCTAGACCAGATTATAGGGATAATACTACTGAAAGTATTTGTCTGATCTGACTGAACAGCCATTTTCATGTATGCATATATTATATAGCTCCATAGAGAAAAGTAAATCCATTCTATTTGAAAAGGTCAAGCAAATATCTACAATGTGATTCCATCGCAGGAATATATTTTCACCAAAGATGAAGGATCAAGGCACATTGGTAGCTAAATATGTGTGGCCATTTGTTTTCTAATGGCTAGAGTTCTGTGCTCTCTGCCTGACTGATTAGTAGTTGGAACAGATTGGCAGGTAAGAAATGGAAGATTAGACAAATTCCATATAGGGATTAATCTTCAACATCCTCCAGCATCTAACCATTAACACAATTAGCCAGCGTGGCTCCCCCACGTTTTACAACTGATAGGGCAATAATGTGTACCATTTTTACTTATTAACATGCAGAAGAATAACCCATGAGCATATTTTCTTGACGTTGATTTTTTTTTCTTTTGCAAATTGCCAATGGCAGACAAAGTAATTTATAGAGAGACATTTCATGCCAAGAGAAGTAGGAAGTCTGAAATGCAGCTAAATCTAACTCGTTTGGTAGTTATCTCAATAGACTTTTTATCTGTTTGGGGTTTTAGAGTGTAGAAAGCACTTTCATCCACACTGCCTTCATTGCTTTTCTTTTTTTAATTAATTTTTATTAGAGTATAGTTGCTTTACAATATTGTGTTGGTTTCTTACTACAGCCCTGTAAGCTAGGCAGAGCAAGTATCATTGCTTCTAAATACTGGTTCTGAGAGATCATGTAGAACTAATGTACTACTAGTAGGTTAAGTGATTTCCCAGAGGTTACTTGGCTGGTAAGGGTGAGCTCGAAATAAGATTTTTTGGTTCCCAACCCATCTCTCCTGTGTTTTTTAGTTCCATCATTGAAATAAAAAAAACTGGGATTGGAAACCCTGAACTTTGTATTTGGATACAATCTGGATAAGACTGTTCACACCCAAGACTATAAATTATTGGCAATTTGCCAGAGTGAGTGAAAAACATTTAAGTAAACTTTCTCACATTTATTTGCCCATGTAATGCCTTAAGCTCTGTCTTAAATAAAAATGAAAGCTCATTTGGATATATTTCATAAAATACCCTTTTAAGTTTTGTGATCTGAAGAGATCTAAAAACAAAAAGCCATGAAAAGAGTTAACAATTTCAGATGGGTTGACAAATTACTAAACAGCCAGTAACAGCCCACAGAAGGTTTCTCTGGATGAAAAAGGAAGGTCTGCAGAAAAGATAGCCTCATATTCCGTCTGAGTCAGTCAAACCATTAAACAACACAGCAACAAAACAAAGTTATGTTATTTTTTTCCCAGTTGATGGTGAGTATCTTTTTTTTCTTTTTTCATTTTTTCAGCTGCTGGTTTGGGATCCTAGTAATCCTAGTAGACCCATCAGATATAAATATATAGTTTGACTAAAGCTGTTTGTTACAGATACTCCATTTCAGAATACCACGCTTAATTCCTTTATTTAAGGGAATTACATAAATGTGTCCCTTGAAAATGAACATTAGTTTCTAGGGTGGGACTCAATATATAAAAAGCAAACAAAATTTAAGTTTTAAAGAAACATATAAAAAGAGTGTACATACTTGAGGAATGAAGACACAGCAAAAAGGCAAGGCCAGGTATAATTTTAAGAATGAGCAGCTTACAATGATGTTTAATTTTTCTGAACATTAAAACATGGGTTTTATTAGTAATAAAGTCTCAGAAGAGGGCATTACCCAGGGAAATTATTGACCATGTGAAGTTAATGGACCTCTCCCTTGCCCTGGGCTATGAAACCTTTTAGCTAGTCATCCATCAATCTTGGAAAATGCCTATACCAGGATCATTAATGTGCAAGGAAGTTGAGAAAAGAGTGATGGAGCAATAAAAAAGATACAAAAAGGATACAAAGTTTACATCTAAGGAGTCATCACTAGGAATTTTTACAGAAATGTTCTATCAAGCTAGTATGAAGACTCCCTGTGCCTGCCTGCCTGTGTCTATTTCTTTTTCTTTCCCTCCCTCCCTCCCCCCCCCACCCCGCCCCCCGGACCTAAACTACTTCAGAAAAATGCGAAGACTATTATTTAGACTAAATCAGTCCTAAAAAATGTTCAGACATTTGGCAGGGCAGGGAAAGAGGAGGTGGCAGTGTAACAGGAAGAGCTGACTCGGACTCCCTTGCATTTGTGTCTTTGACTTTAACCTTTGCTTTCCGTTGCTTTTGTTATTATAATCATACATAATGGCCTGCCTCAGGGAACCCTGTCCCTCTGCTGTTCAGCTCACAGGTAGACAATCTGACCCTGCCCACCTGTGAATGGCTGCAAGAAAGAAGAAACTCACTGAGGCTGGTCATTCCAGGAGATGTTTTGCAAGACTGATGGCCCTTTTACTTTACTTCCTCACTGCCTCCCCCTCTCTGTTCTATAAAAGAAACTGGCATCCAGACCCAGATAAGATGGTTTTTCGGAGACACTTGTCCGCCATCTTCTCGGTCTGCCGGCTTTCCGAACAAAGTTGCATTCCTTGGCTCAACACCTCGTCTCCTATTCTTTGGCCTGTCGTGCGGTGAGCAGAGCAGTAACAAGTAGGAGGGGATGCAACGGTTAGGAGAAGGACTTGGAAGCGAAATGCAGCTCTTGATAAAGGAAGAAGCAGCAAGCTGGGGTGCACACTCTAGCCAGCATGTTATTAAGAGTTGTTTCCCCATCACTATGTTGTTTAGACAGTGTGAGGTGACATAAGGAGCTAAAGGGGCTAATCTTACCTTGCCTACTACATTCTTTAGATCTGTGTTTGTTTTTTTAATAAATGGTTAAATCTTTCATTTTAATAGATCACTTGGGGCTTCCCTGGTGGTGCAGTGGTTGAGAATCCGCTTGCCAATGCAGGGGACATGGGTTCGAGCCCTGTCCCGGGAAGATCCCACATGCCGCGGAGCAACTAAGCCCGTGCGCCACAACTACTGAGTCTGCGCTCTAGAGCCCGCGAGCCACAACTACTGAGCCTGAGTGCCACAACTACTGAAGCCCGCGCACCTAGAGCCCGTGCTCAACAAGAGAAGCCACCGCAATGAGAAGCCCGCGCACCACAACAGTTACCCCCACTCACCGCAACTAGAGAAAGCCAGCACGCAGCAACAAAGACCCAACACAGCCAAAAATAAATAAATGAAATAAATAAATTTATATTAAAAAAAAACCAGACCATTTGGGGGGGCATAAAAATGCATGACACCAGCATTTTCAAATTATTTATTCAGCTCAGCCTGAAAATTCCAAATGGCATTTGAAATACTTCTTAAAGCAATTTGTTATTTCCCATGTTTTACATTTATTGTTTTACGTTGAATGGAAAAAAATTAACCTAATAAGAATTACTGTTATTATATTGCAAAACTGAAATATAGAATGACTGATGGCTAAAATTCGGTTACAGTCTGTGAACAAATCCGTATTGGGAAAAGGCCAAAAAAGGAAAGGCTTGTTTAAAGCAAAAATGACAGTTAAACAGCCAACATTTATTGTCACTTACAATGGGCTTATGACTGCGCTAAGATATATTGAAGGCATATTAAAACATGGTACTTGCCCTCGGGCAGCTCACAATATGTTTTGGTAGGAATGATTAACATCCATAAAATAATGATGACAATATGCTAATGCTGGGAATTGCAATGCTAGGCCAGAGAAACTGAAAGGAGAGGAAGGTCAGTGAAGACAGAGTAGAGGGGGCTTCTGTGACCACCCTTGAAGCTGGGTGGAATTTGAGTCTCTCAAGGAAGAAGGGTATTCCAGCAAAGGGCTAGGATGAACGTACAAACGTGTTATATTTGTGGAGATACCGTGGATACCAGAATGACCAGTGCCAATTGTATGTGTAGAAAAGTAAGAAGAAATAAGGTTAGAAAGGTAAACAGAGGCAAAATGACTCAGCTGAAAAAGCACATGACAGGGCTTAGAAACTGCCAACCTGAAGTCACACCCCTTCTCTGTCAAATACAGGTTGGTTGTGATGTCTTGAAAGTCACTGCCCACTCTGAGTCTGTTTTCCCACCTGTAAAATTTGCTGAGGATTAAATACATTTGCTGAGGATTAAATACAAATATGTGAGCTCATAAATGTTAGCATAACTCTTATGATTATGGAAAACTGGCATTAGCACAGAAGGACCGAGACTCTGTGGTAAGACATTTGTTGAGCAGGAAAGAAGCACAATTACAGTATCCCTTAAGAAAAATTACTCCTGTTAGTGACAAAACAAACTGGCTGGCTGGAGACCAGACTCAGGAAAGCGAGCCGTGAAACTACTAAGAAATGGAATATTGCCTGCCATGTCAGTAAACAAAGGATATCACAGTCGTCAGCGCCTGCAGCCCTCCAATGTGAGCTGGTGAACCCTGAGGGAACTCAGGAAGGAAAGAATACCTGCCATCTAGCAGCCATAAGACTGCAGCTGCTCCCCACGGTGAGCCCTGAGGAAACTCACGAGGTAAAAACACGGGATACTGGCCCCAGACAGCTGAGGTGCATATCAAAGGAATGATTTCAGTGGGCCCAGACTCTTGCATCTTCCCATACATAGAAAAGCACTAAATTCCTTAATTTGGGATATCTGGTTTTCTTTAATTTACAATAAACTTTTGATGTTCCCGACCACCTGCCCTTTGTTGCAAAACTTCTCTATAACCTGGCTCTCCCCTCGCCTCCTCGGAGAAGTTCTCTCGGGGTTACTTGAGATGCTGCCTCCCGGGCTTGAAGTCCTAAAAATTCCTGACGCATAAAACGTAACTCTCAACTTTTAGGTTGTGAATAATCCCAGGCTGACATATCAAATTTTGGATTATGGCAATAGCAAAGGAATGGTGAAGAAGGGTTGGACCCTAAGTTCTGGAGTATGTGTCATCATTTTGGATTTCCTCATCATAGATGTTTTAATAGCGTATGAAATCTACCTTGTACAAAAACTGTATTTAAAAGTAGATGGATAGGTACCCTCTCTGGTGCTATAACTTGATGATATTATTCTATTCTTAAATTGTAGACACTAATAATTCAAATTAAATAAACGCATTTTACTGAGCTTTTATATACAAGACATAACGATAGGCACTAACTTGCACAGAACACAGGGAGGATATATTTTCTAAACTCAGGTTAAGCAGTAAGCACTTAGTTGATGTCAACACACACATACACAAACACAGTGTGTAATCGTATGGACAGCTCCAAAGTCTAGTAGTTAATATGAAAGACAAAATCCTCGATCAGACAGGAAACATTTAATGGTGTGATATAGGGACTTCCCTGGTGGTCCACTGGCTAAGACTCCATGCTCCCAATGCAGGGGGCCCAGGTTCAATCCCTGGTCAGGGAACTAGATCCCACATGCTACAACTAAGAGTTCGCATGCCACAACTAGGAGTTCACATGCTGCAACTGAAGATCCCGCATGCCACGACTGAAGATCTCGTATGCTGCAACTAAGACCCGGCAGCCAAATAAATAATAAATAAGTAACTTTAAAAATGGTGTGATATAATACACATCAGCTATGAATAATTTTTGTTTTGTTAAACAAACAGCTGAAATCATTTCACTAATCATCGATGGTCAACCAGAACATCAATTACCGTTCAGTGAAATTACAGAATGCAGTGATCACCTGCCTTCATGGAAGTTCACAATTGTAAAGAATGTTTCAGGCAACACCCAATTTTATACTGAGTAATGAAGTCCTTTTAGATGTATAAGAACAACTAGCTACATTAGAGAATATTTATGTTCTAATTCCCATTGAGCACTCCCAACTTAGGTCACAAGTGGAAAAGTGCAATGGATACTTATGGTACATTTTAGGGGTTTGAGTCTTAAAAAAACCATCAGATTTGGAATCAAAACACCTGGCTCCACTACTTACTGGCCCTGTGACTGTGGTTGAGAGTTTCATGTTTCCCACAAAGCAAATATTATAATTAAGAGTTCTGGGTCTGCTGCATGAAAACCACCCATACCCATGGAATATTCCTCATTTTTCTTATTCTAAGTGTCTATATATTTACCTCAATTTCATGACAAAGTAGATTCCAGAGATGAATGGGGCAGAAATATAAGCAAAATAACTTCAAGGAGGAATAGAAATGTCTTTTAAGAAATTTTCTTTGGCAAAGGCCACCAGTGACCCACAGTGCTTTTTAGATAAAGCTACCTGGAGCATCTCTGAATAGACATTTCTCTGAAGGCATACAAATAGCCAACAAATATATGAAAAGGTTCTTAATATCACTAATCATTAGGGAAATGCACATCAAAACCACAATGAGGTATCATCTCGTCATAGGATAACTATCATCAAAAAATTTAAGAGACAGCAAGTGTTGGCAAAGGTGTGGAGAAAAGGCAGCCCTTGTGCATTGTTGGTGGGAATGTAAATTGGTGCAGCCAATATGGAGTTTCCTCAAAAAACTAAAAATAGACCTACCACATGATCCAGCAATTCCACTTCTGGGTATATAACCAAAGGAATCAGTATGACCGATATCTTGAAGAGACATCTGCACTCCCATGCTCTTTGCAGCATTATTCACAATAGCCAAGATACGGAAACAACTTAAGCAGATGGATAAAGAAAATGTGGTATATACATACGACGGAGTATTTTTCATCTCTGAGAAAAAAAGGAAATCTTGCCATTTGTGACAACATGGATGAACCTGGAGGACATTATGCTAAATGAAATAAGCCAAATGCAGGAAAACAAATATTGTATGATCTCACTCATATGTGGAATCTAAAAAAAGTCAAACTTACAGAAACGGAGAGTAGAACATTGGCTGCTGGGGGAAATGGGGTGATGTTGGTCAGTGGGTACAAACTCTAAGTTATAAGAATCTAATGTACAGCATGGTGACTATAGTTAATAATACTGTATTGTATACTTGAAATTTGCTAAGAGAGTAGATCATAAGTGTTCTCACCACAAACAAAAAAATGGTAATTATGTGGGGTGATTAATGTGTTAATTAGCTTGATATACATATATCAAATCATCAAGTTGTACACCTCAAATATATACATTTTTTATCGATAAATTATATTTCAGTAAGTTTCTGAAATTTCTGAAACAAAAAAAGAAATTTACCTATGAAGAGAAGCCAGATATGAGGCCTATAGATATTTTAAAGATTAAATCTGATCAATGCTACCCAGGCAGACCATTTCTTTCCAATCCAATTGAAAGAAAAATAGGTAAAAGGAAACCTTCAATTCCTCTGAGAATTAGCAATTATTATAGCAAGAAAAAATTGTAAAATGGAAGGGGATAGAGTATATAAAACTCATGTAAGTTGTTCACAGTAAAGCTGTCTTCTTTAATAACAAGAGATCCTAACCTGATATGCATTTCCTTTTTTAGTCTTTTTAAACATTTCCTTTAATTTTTAGTTGTAATTCTCATTTTACCAGTTCTTACTTTTCCCAGACTAATTGCAACATCACATCTCACTTATATAGTACATAATTCCTACCACTGCCTTTATTTTTTTTTATTTATTTGTTTATTTCTTTTTTTTTGGCTGCGTTGGGTCTTCGTTGCTGCACAAGGGCTTCCTCCAGTTGTGGCGAGTGGGGGCTACTCTTCGTTGCGGTGTGCGGGCTTCTCATTGCGGTGGCTTCTCTTGTTGTGGAGCATGGGCTCTAGGGTGCGTGGGCTTCAGTAGCTGTGGCACTCAGGCTCAGTAGTTGTGGCTCGCGGGCTCTAGAGCGCAGACTCAGCAGTTGTGGCGCATGGGCTTAGTTGCTCCGTGGCACGTGGGATCTTCCCGGACCAGGGCTCGAACCCGTGTCCCTTGCATTGGCAGGCAGATTCTTAACCACTGCACCACCAAGGAAGCCCTACCATTGCCTTTAAATTGCATTTAAAACATGAATGTCCAGCTTTCTCCAATGTGCAAGCAGTTTAGACACAAACACAGACACACAACAACAGTAACAAAAGAACTACCTTTCTATCATAGCAGTTTGACCCTTTGCCATAAATGAATGTAAACGTAAGACTCTGAATAAAACTGTTGCCCTTCTGATAAAGGTTGGCCTACTTGTGAGAAAACACCAAAAAAGTCATATTAGAATAGCTCTGAGTTCAAAATTTATCTCATTAAAGGGAAGACACTATAGGCTGATGCCTTGACTGGATCATTTATAAAGAGTGTGACTGAGTGGGAGAGAGAGAAATCCTGTCATACTTGCCTTCTATATTACACACTGCCATTCCGTCAAGTCAAATCTAATATAAATGAATCACATTAATCAGAAAATGTGAATTTTTACATGACAAGCTAAAGGGGCATGCCATTTCCAATTAGATTAGTGATCTAAAATTAGCTACTGACACAAGCAAGTATACATGGTCAATTTGCCTGCCTGAAACTGAAAATTAAATAAGACATATTGGATAATAGATAGCCCTAGAGGAGACATGCAGCTGTAATTCACTCATGTTGCTCAGCTGATGTCACAAGCCACCAAAGAATATTCAATCTTGTGCTCATTTTGAGATGGATTTCACTCAAGAAAATACTTGGATCAACTGTCCATTGATTTGGTTCTCTGAATGCTAGGGGGTGAGTACAAAAGAGGACATTCTCTACTGTTTCCATAGAGAAGTAAATTGAGATGGCAAAGGAGAATGGCTCACTGGCCGATCAATAGCTCATTATTGATATGCATCAGTACTTTTGAAATTGAGAAACATGTCTTTATACAAACACACTTAAGCTTTCTGTACCTTACTATGTTCAATTTTACACTGTACAGAATATACCCACCTCACCCTTCTCACAGGTTGTTGCCAGTCTTGGTGACAATAATGTACATAAATGGGGTTTGAAGAATTAAAAGTGTTTTCATGCTGTTACTACCATTGCTGTTACTTCAAAACATAACTAAGAGTCATTTTTGCAAAGTTTACTTTCTAAATTGTGTATATTTGCATCTTCTATACATCTGATGAGGCAAGAATGCACAATTAACAAAGTCAGGTAGGGACTTCTCTGGTGGTGCAGTGGGTAAGAATCCATGCTCCCAATGCAGGGGACCCAGGTTCGATCCCTGGTCAGGGAACTAGATCCCGCATGCATGCTGCAACTAAGACCCGGCACAGCGTAAACAAATATTTAAAAAAAAAGTCTACTGGCATTCCTTAAAAAAAAAGTCATGTAAGCAGAATTTCTGTTACTTGTTCTAATGTGAATAATGATTATTTACCAAATTAAGGTTTTATGTCTTGATATCAGGCTCTAGAAGCAAAACGCAAGAGGCAGGAAGTTCTGGAAGAATTTGGCTCATTTTTTAAGACTATTTTTTAGAGCACTTTTAGGTTTACAACAAATGTGGGAGGAAAGTACAGAGATTTCATATATAACTGCTGCCCCCACACACGCATAGGCTCCCCTGTTATCAACATCACTGACCACTAACTACAATGGTACACTTCTTTAAAACAAGGATGAACCAACAATGATGCATAATCACCCACAGTCCAGAGTTTACCTTAGGGTTCACTCTTGGTGTTGTATGTTCTATGAGGTAGATAAAAGTATAATGATACATATATCCATCATTGTATATCATCATTGTATTTTCACTGCTCTAAAAATCCTGTTCTCTGTCTATTCATCTCTCCCCCACCATCTCCCTACTCCTGGCAACTGCTCATCTTTTTATTGCCTCCATAGTTTTGTCTTTTCCAGAAGGTCGTATAGTTGGAATCATACAGTATGAAGCCCTTTTGGATTGGCTTCTTTGACTTAATAATACGGATTTAAGATTCCTCCATGTTTTCTCATGGTTTGATAGCTCATTTCTTTTTAGTGCTGAGTAAGATTCCATTGTCGGGATGTACCACAGTTTATTTATCCAATCACCTACTGAGGAAGATCTTAGTTGCTTCCAAGTTTTGGCAATTATGAATAAAGCAGCTATAAATATCTGTGGGCAGGTTTTCGTGTGGACATAAGTTTTCACCT
Organism: Balaenoptera acutorostrata; assembly: GCF_949987535.1. NCBI lineage: Eukaryota > Metazoa > Chordata > Mammalia > Artiodactyla > Balaenopteridae > Balaenoptera > Balaenoptera acutorostrata. The sequence continues at coordinate 26,747,411 of NC_080085.1, read as the reverse complement.
CCTTTGGGTAAATACCAAGGAGCATGGCTGCTGCATTGTATGGTAAGAGTATATTTAGTTTTGTAAGAATCTGCCAAACTGTCTTCCAAAGTAGCCATACCATTCTGCCTTCCCACCAGGAATTTATGAGAGTTCCTGATGCTCCACATCCGCACCAGCATTTGATTTTGTCAGTGAATACAGCTCATTTTTACAATGGTAGAATAGGCTTCTAGTTAAAAGAAACAAATAATTATAGTTGATAATGCAAGTTCCTTGACCAATTATTTTTTAAGTGGTACACATACTTTCTCTTTCATGTTATCTCACACATACACATACAAATATTTTATAAAAGAAACTGATGTAGCTCAACAAATTTGTCATAAAGTGAATGTATGTCAAATTTATTTTATTTTCCAGTTGACCTCTATATTTTTGAGGGAAACCACTGGATTACAAATGTAATAAAAAAAACATTAAGAATGCAGCAAGTCAGAGGCTTCCCTGGTGGCACAGTGGTTAAGAATCCGCCTGCCAATGCAGGGGACACGGGTTCGAGCCCTGGTCCGGGAAGATCCCACATGCTGCAGAGCAACTAAGCCCGTGCGCCACAATTACTGAGCCTGTGCTCTAGAGCCCGCGAGCCACAACTACTGAAGCCCGGGCACCTAGAGCCCGTGCTCTGAAACAAAGAGAAGCCACCGCAATGAGAAGCCCGCGCACGGCAACAAAGAGTAGCCCCTGCTCACCGCAACTAGAGAAAGCCCGCATGCAGCAATGAAGACCCAATGCAGCCAAAAATAAATAAATAAAATAAATAAATTTATTAACAACAACAAAAAAAGAATGCAGCAAGTTAGAAAATAGGTAACAGATCTGAATTATTTGTTCACAAAAAGGAGATACCCAAGTGGGCAATAAGCGTATGTAAAAATTCTCAACATTATTACTCCTCAGAGAAATGCAAATTAAAACCTCAATGAGATACTATCAAACACCTACCTAAAATTAAGACACTGACAACACCCAGTACTGTCCAAGATGTGGAACAACTGGAACTCTCATACGTTGCTGCCAGGAATGCAAATTGGTACAACCATTTTGGAAAAATGTTTGTCAATATCTATTAAAGCTAGACGTAATGTTGACCCTATGACCTAGCAATTGTACTCTTATACCCAAGAAACTGAGGGCAAAAGTCAGGTATGAGAATGTTTTTAGCAGCTTTGTTCACAGCAGCCTCAAACCAGAAACAACTCAAATGCCCATCAACAGTAAAATGAATAAACAAATTGTGGTATATTCATTCAGTGGAATACTACTCTGCAATAAAAAAGAGTGAACTACTGCTAAACTCAGCGACATGGATTTCTGTCACAGACATAATGATGAGAACAAAAATCCAGACACAAAAGACTAGATTCCGTTTATGTGAGTTTCAATAATGGGCAAACCAAATGTACAGTGATAGAAGTCAGAGTGATTCCCTCTGGGAGTATGGTATGAATGGCAAGGTCATGAGGGAACCCTCCAAGGTATTGGAAACATTCTGTACCTTGATCTGAGTGGTGGTTACCCTAATGTGTGTGTGTGTGTGTGTACAAAAGTTCATGGAGCTGCAAATTTGAGATTTGTGTGCTTTACTGTCTGTATTTCATACCTCAATAAAAATTTTTAAAAGAATGAACAAATCTTTAAAACCACATATTTAAAGAAAAAAAGTTAATTCCTGACAAAGTACAAAACATTAACAAAGAATTGAAATTTCTAGCACTATCATTGAGCAGTACCAAAAAATATCAAAGCAATACTCAAAATGATAAGGTAGTTTTTAAAAACTCTGCCAGTATGACTATTCCATCTTCACACGTACTTTTCCACAAAAAGCTTCATCAATTCAAACAGGCTTGCCAACTGCTTCTGTCGTCCCTGAAGCATTTCAGTTCCCATTCAACATCATTTAAAAAATATCTTCATGCACATTTTATTGATGAGTGTACTGGTTTCTCTCCAACCATATTTTTATGTGTGTATGCCGTATTCAATTATGTAAACCTGGGTGACTACTTGCAGCATCACTGAATGGAAAGAGAGAGCTATGAACAGATCTACAAGGTAGAGAGTTTCTTTTTGTACACCGCAGGCCTGAGGCAATTAGGACATAGTTACCTGAAAAACTAGTTAATGCCCAAATGATCAATAAGGATGATTAATTTATAGATGGTGCTGTTTGCCTCCATATATATTGCTGTATCAACTGATGTCTGAAAAATCAAAATAATGCATACTGAGCTTTCCGAAGTATAGGCTATTCCTTGAGTTCCATAATAAAATAGGCTATGAAGAGAGTAACCATCTGGCTCTGATGGCACTGGGGACCAAATATCAGGACAAAATAAAGGCAAGAATCCTTCCAAATACCGACTGCTTATGGGCAGAGTTTCTTATTTTATTCGGTCCATGCATTCATTATGTTTAGAATTCTGTTAAGAAATTTCTAAGAAAGGGATTCCTGTACTTCACATAACTTATTCTTTTTCATTATGAACATATTAAGGCCCTACTGCCCAGTCTCTAAATGTTTTAAAATTTGATCACACACACAAAATTTTAGATCTAGGGCAACACACCCTGAAAGTAGCAGAGGCTCTTCACGTTGTTGATAACTGGTGTTTGGGAGGTCTGGAATGAGGAGGGATTAGACATGGACCATTGTCTAATGGTGGATACGTTCACTTAGGGAAGGGAGAGAAAGCAGAGGATCATGTTCTAGTGATATGCCATGCAGGAGAATTGCTTTTAATCATAAAAAATTGTAGCTTTTATGCCACTGACCTTCCAAAAGCCCAAGAAGGAGCTAACACATAATCTCACTTCATTATAAGATTAAGAACCTGAGATACAAGGAAAATAAGTATTCACCCAAAATGAACACACAAACTGAGTCCCGGAAAATCCTGAGTTCTTGACCTCTAAGCTCTGCTCATCCGTTACCCTGGGGAGCTCTACCTTTGGTTGCAGGTAGAATTAAGATTTTTAAGTGAATTTGTTTTTTAATATACAGCACAGTCCCATGTTTCACAGTTGAAATGAGTTAAAGGGTCTAAGTAAAATTCTCTCTTCTGTTTCTGTCCCCCAGCCATCCTGCTCACCTTCCCAGAAGCAATTAGTGTTACCAGTTTCTTGGGGATCCTTCCAGAGATATTAATACTTAGGAGAGAAAATACACAAACGCACATACAAAGATTTTCAAATTTTGCACAAATGGTAGCATACCATACACATTACTCTGTACCCTGCTGGTTTGATTTCGTGTAAGTATATCATGGATATCATTCCAGATCAGCAGTAAAGTTTCCATATGTGCTATTTGTATGCCACCAGTATCATCTATTTTTCCACTTTCAGGAGGATCATGTGGTGAATTAAAAGCACATAGAAACTGGGTTTAAAAAGACCATGGCTCCATTACCTACCAACTAGCTTTGAGACGTGGGCAAGGCACCTAACTCTCTGAACCTCGGATTCTTCACTCAACGATGCTCGTAATGCCTTCCTCACAAGATAGTTGTGGTAATTCTAAGAGCTTGAAACTGGGACTCAGACAGCCTGGCTAGCTGAACATTTATATGATCTTGGGCAGTTACTTGATCTCTCTCAGCCTCAGTTTCATTTGTTCCATATGCACTGTCATGGATAACCACAAACAGCAAAGTTCACTGATCTTAAGAGTACGGCCTAAATTATCAAAAAAGAAACACATGCACATATCATCACACAGGTCAAACAATACATTACCAGAAACCCAGAAGCCCACTCTTCATGCTCTCTTAGTTACTATTCCCTCTCCAAAGGCAGCATTATCCTGACTTCTAATATAATATAATCTTGCATGTTTTTGAATTTTATATAAATGGAATTAATAGGTATGTAACTTTTTTTGTCCAGCTTTTCTTGCTCAACGTTTGGTTTGAGATTCACCCATATTGTTGAAATAGTATTAGTTCCTCAATGTCATTGCTGTATAGTATTTTGTTGTAAGAATTTGCCAGAAATTATATATTCATTTTACATAATGAACAAATGCTGATGTGCTTTTACAAAGACAGACTTATAGATCAATGGAACAGGATAGAAAGCCCAGATGCAAACTCACACACCTATAGTCAATTAATCTACAACAAAGGAGGCAAGACTATACGATAGAGAAAAGACAGTCTCTTCAATAAGTGGTGCTGGGAAAACTGGACAGCTACATGTAAAAGAATGAAATTAGAACACTCCCTAACACCAGACACAAAAATAAACTCAAAATGGATTAAAGACCTCAATGTAAGACCAGATACTATAAAACTCTTAGAGAAAAACATAGGCAGAACACTCTATGACATAAATCACAGCAACATCTTTTTGGATCCACCTCCTAGAGAAATGGAAATAAAAACAAAAACAAACAAATGGGACCTAATGAAACTTAAAAGCTTTTGCACAGGAAAGGAAACCATAAACAAGATGAAAAGACAACCCTCAGAATGGGAGAAAATATTTGCAAATGAAGCAACTGACAAAGGATTAATCTCCAAAATATACAAGCAGCTCATGCAGCTCAATATCAAAAAAACAAACAACCCAACCAAAAAATGGGCAGAAGATCTAAACAGACATTTCTCCAAAGAAGACATGCCGATGGCCAAAAAGCACATGAAAAGATACTCAACATCACTAATTATTAGAGGAATGCATATCAAAACTACAATGAGGTATCATTTCACACCAGTTAGAATGGCCATTATCAAAAAGTCTACAAACAATAAATGCTGGAGAGGGTGTGGAGAAAAGGGAACCCTCCTACACTGTTGGTGGGAATGTAAATTGATACAGCCACTGTGGAGAACAGTATGGAGGTTCCTTAAAAAACTAAAAATAGAGTTACCATATGATCCAGCAATCCCACTCCTGGGCATATACCCAGAGAAAACCATACTTCAAAAAGATACATGCACCCCAATGTTCATTGCAGCACTATTTACAATAGCCAGGTCATGGAAGCAACCTAAATGCCCATCAACAGATGAATGGATAAAGAAGATGTGGTATATATATACAATGGAATATTACTCAGCCATAAAAAAGAACGAAATAATGCCATTTGCGGCAACATGGATGGACCTAGAGATGATCATACTAAGCAAAGTAAGTCAGGGAAAGACAAATATCATGATATCACTCATATGTGGAATCTAATTCAAAAAATGATATAAATGAACTCATTTACAAAACAGAAACAGACTCACAGATTTTAAAAACAAATTTATGGTTATCAAAGGGGAAAGGTGCAGGGGAGGGAAAAATTAGGTGTTTGGGATTAACATATACACACTACTATATATAAAAGAGATAATCAACAAGGACCTCCTGTATGGCACAGGGAACTCTACTCAATACTTTGTAATGATCTAAATGGGAAAAGAATCTGAAAAGGAATGGATATATGTATATGTATAACTGAATCACTTTGATGTACACCTGAAACTAACGCAACATTGTAAATCAGCTATACCCCAATGTAAAATAGTTTTTTAAATGTTGATGTGCTTTTGAATTGTTTTCACTTTTTGTCTTTTATTATAATGTTGCTATAAACATTCTAGTATACGTATGCATTTCTGTTCAATTTACACCTAGGAGTGGAATTGCTGGGTCACAGGGTAAGCTTGGGTTTAGAATACTCAGAACTGGTGGTACGAGTTTAAAAGTTTCAATCAGGGTTTATAGTTGCAAGCACCAGAAGCCAATTCTGGCAGATTTAAGAAGAAAGGAATTTACTGAAAGACCATTTAGTAGACCATAAAATCACCAGGAGGATTTGAGTAATAGGCTCAGGAAAAGGCAAGGAGAAAGCAGGGCCACATGGGTTGAAACACAGCCAACATCACACTATGGAACTAGTATCAGGAGAACAATGTTTTAGTCATGCTATATACCATACCCCATAGTTTGCAGAGTCAACATTGAACTCTTGCCCATAATGCTGCATTCCCCTAGCTGTTAGTGCCAGAAAGAAATGCCTCTGTCTCAGCTTCTTTGCATGTCTAGCTACTGATTCAAAATCTGGTGTGTGCACAGCTGATAGGCCAGGCCCAGATCACATGTCCAGGCCACAGCTGCAAGGGAGGCTGGAAAAGTGATGCGTAAAGTAGGCACTTTCCAAACAGCAGAATAGAATAGGGTGCAGATATTGGGCATAAAAACCTGTTTATAAGACTATTTCTTCCTCAGTTAATTATCTTGGAAAAAACACAAACAGGGGCTTCCCTGGTGGCACAGTGGTTAAGAATCCGCCTGCCAATGCAGGGGACACGGGTTCGAGCCCTGGTCTGGGAAGATCCCACATGCTATGGAGCAACTAAGCCCACGCGCCACAACTACTGAAGCCTGCACTCTAGAGCCCGTGCTCTGCCACAAGAGAAGCCACCACAATGAGAAGCCCACGCACCGCAACGAAGAGTAGCCCCCGCTTGCTGCAACTAAAGAAAGCCCGCACGCAACAACAAAGAGCCAACGCAGCCATAAATAAATAAATAAATATATTAATTAAAAAAACAAAAAAACACAAACAGGTCTTGATCTAATTCCATAGGAAATAAAACAACCTAAGTTCAGCTCTTCAAAAATCAGTTTTTTCCTTGACTACATATTTAATAAATATGACCTGAGTAGTAATTCTGAACACAAATCTGAGGTTTCTAAAATAATTTTTAAAGATTTTGTAGCTTCTAGAAAGCAGGAATCCAGTATTAGACTGACTATACCAGAGATTTTTTATAATGAAGAAAAATGCTTTCTTCCCCCATGTTTTATCAGTTTTTGAATATATGCATACATGGCTTTACTCACCATCTCATTAAGGCAGATATTGCCTGGCAGTCACCTAGTTCCGGGCCCAAAACCACTTGGTACAAATTTAGAGCATCTAAGGCCAGTTCTTTGCCCCTATATACTCCTTGTTAACTTCTGAACAATAAGCCTCTTTTATTCTCTCTTATATCTTTACCCTCTTGCCATTGTATGTTTTCTTCTCCTGATTCCTCTAACTACTAGCCCCGTTCAACTGTGGATCCTTTTGAAAACTTCATTCCATTGTTACCAAACTCCTATCCATCTTAAGTTTGGGGGAAAGAAAGCTCTCTCTTTTGCCTTAACTGTAACTAGCACCTTCCTAAGTCCCCTACTTCCTCCCCTTCAGTCCATTTTAGTAGAGGCTGCCAGGTCTCTCATACAGTGAGCCATGAATCCAAGAGGTGAGTTGGCATTTCAACACGTTGTCAATGTTGCTTCTGGACATAGTTTTCCCACCCTCTTGTAAAACAGCATTCTCTTTAGAGATTCACTACAACTTGTATTCTGTCCTCAATCCCTTGTAATTGTGGCCAATCCACTCGCCACCTGGCTATCCATTACCTCACCAGAAAAACCCAACTCACAGTCTTCCTCTCCTAGCATGATTCTAGGACATTTTAACATTCATGGACATATATCATCCAACTTAATGGCCTTGCAATTCCTTTAGCTCCTTATTCAAAAACTCACACCCTGAATCTTGTCAGGGCTTAGCAATTGCTCCACTTGACCACAACTTCCTGCTTCTTATCTTTCTCATCACCTTATGCCCACGTGGTAGCTTCACTCTGTTAAATTTAAAAATTCTCACACATGATGGTTCCACACACGTTTACTGTCTCCAAACTGGGGTGGCTTCCCAGGATAGCTTCCAGTCATTTTACTAGGTCTTGGTCAGCGCTCTTTTCCACTCCCATCAGCAAATGTCCCGAAACTTACCCCAAGTCCTTCTTGCAAACAATTGCCGATTTCACTCCCAGCAGATGACCTTGCCTTTATATCAGTGGAAAACTTGAGGTCATCAGGGAGGTCTCACTGAATTTCTCTGTAAACATATCTCTATTCATTGGTTTTTACTTTCTTTCCTTCACTCTGGAAGTCTGCAATGTTCCTTAGCAGTTCAATGCCAACCCATGCCGGTGGCCCAACTCAATCTGCCTCTGTGTCTGCCCTGTCCTCGCCCTGTCAGGCATCTCTTTCTCAGCCTCTTCAGTGGATCCTCTCCCCAGTCTATAAACACCTGAAGACCTTTTCATTTTAAAAGGCCCTTACACCTGTATCCTATTCAACTCTGATCCAGCTTCTCTCTGTTCGTCCACTTTCAGATCTTTGGAAATCTCAGAAAAACTGGCTTTTGGGGGGCTTTTCACCTCAGTTTTACCCCTTGAGCTCTGAAATCTACTCTTCCCTAAGATACATAATGACCTAATTGCCAAATCTAACATACATTTTCCAGTCTTATGTAATCAGACTTCGCTCTGTCTTTGACACTGCTAAGTGCTTTCTCCTTTCAAAGTAATCGTTTTTTTTTTTCCTGATAATAAAAGCAGTACTTGTTCATTACTGTTTTAGTCTATTCAGGCAGCTATAACAAAATACCACAGTCTGAGTCAACTATAAACAACAAATTCATTTCTTACCATGCTGGAGGCTGAAAGTCTGAGATCAAGGTGCCAGCATGCTCAGGTGAAGGTCCTCTTCCAGGCCGCAGACCTCTCATTGGATCCTCCCCTGGCGGAAGCAGGAGGGAGCTCTCTGAAGCCTCTTTTATAAAGCACTGATCCCATTCATGAGGGCTCCACCCTTGGGACTTAAGCACCTTCCAAATGCCCATCTTCTAATACCATCACTTTTGGAGGTTAGAATTTCAACATATGAATTTTGGAGAGATGAAACATTCAGACCATAGCAATTACAGAATATTTGGAAAACACAGGAAAGTACAAAGAAGAAAAATAATATCCCCTGTAATGGCACTAATTGGTGATAACCACTGTTAACATTTTGAAGTATATACATATACATTGATATAGATATATATATGGGCACAATTCTGTACAGTAGCTTTTACCTGCTTTTTATAAAACATTATATTGGGCATATGTTCCCATATCCTTAAATATTTTTTGAAAATGCTCATAACTGCTACATAGTATTCTATAAAGTGGATGAATTGTCATGTATTAGCCATTCCTCTACTATTAGATATTTTACCCATATTTTAAATCTTTTCTATTATAACTAAAATTACTATATACATCCTAGTACATAAGTCTTGGGAATGAAATAATGAAGGACATTTCTTTGGGATTATTTCATTAGAATAAGTTATTGAAAAAGAATTACTGGGTGAAAGGGTATAAACATTTTTTAGGTTTTGCTGCACAATGCTGAATTGAGTCCCAGGAAAGCTGTAGTGACTCATGTTCTCACTTGCAATGAGTTTGAGTGCTTGTTTTCCTTTTTTGGTCTTAAAACTTTCTACTCTATTTCCATTATAATGTTGTTCGGCTGCACCCCGCAGGCCTACAAGGCCTATACTTGCCCGGCTTCAAGACTGAAGAAAGAGCCCGGAGTGGAGTCAGCAACACAGACATCAGGGGTTTAATGGACGGGGGAGCTGACCTGTCTGAAGGAAGGTCCTGGAGCGACACACCAGCGTCTGTGGTAGACATGGCGGCAGTCTTCTCTCCTCGGCGGAAGGGGAGATTACCAGTTAGAGGGGAATTGACATCAGGTGGGCTCATTAGTTACCAGGGAAACCAGCAGAGGGGCACGCCCCTCACCGCCCCTTTGGTAATAATAATCACCAGCTGGGATCTGGGGCAAGTAGGAAGGTCAGTCCTGTGCTTAAGACATAGGGGAAGCAGGCACTGGTCAGGCAGGGGATGTACAGAGAGCAAGAGAACAGCCATCTGGAGTGGCCTGGCCATAAAATGTCCTCTGTTCTATTTCCTGATAATATCCTCTTCTAGTTTTCCTTGTATTTCTCTGTTTTGTATTTTTTTAATCCCCCTTTTGGGACTCTATCTTCCTGTAAGTACCCCTTAAAGTTGATGTTCCCTACACTTCTATCCTTAGTCCACTATCTTTCTCACTCGTATTCCCTAGGGTTATTTATTCTACTCCAATAGTTTGAACTATAATACATCCACTAGGCAAAATATTCCCAAATAGAAGACACCAGACCTGGCCTCTCTCCTGAATTTTAGACTCATGTATAGAACCATCTGTACTGCATCTCTTTTTTTGTTAGCCGACAAATAACTAACCCAAAACTCAACCTGTCAAAATGATGAGTTGGTAGTACAACCAGCCAAGGAGTCACCCAAACTTGAAACGTAGAAGACATAGTTGCCTTTTCTCTTGGTCAACCCCACCACCACTGCCCCCATCACAAGGAGAGAAGATTCACAGTTTAATTGCCATGTACCTGAGTAGAGAACATACTAAAGATAGAAATATTCTCAAATTTCTTATTCTTTTTCCTGTTTGAGAGAGAAACCTTTGGTGGATTTCATTATTGGTAAAAGTTAGTTAAGGCCAAAAGTGGGGCTCTTTCTGACTTCCAGTCCAGAGTAGTACTCTTTTCCTTGGAAGTTATGTTCTAACCTATGTGTGTAAGCTTTTAAAAAATCAGCAAACCATACAAGGATATTCAAAATATAAAATCATATTCCCTGTAAGCTAGAAGGCATAGTTGACACACCCAGTTGAATGCCATCACTTTGTCTCTTAACAGTCTGGGAGTCACAGATGTTTCATGGCTTACTCAAAGATGCATGGTTAGTTAGTAGCAGATATCACTAAAATCTAATTCTTATAACTCTTGTTCCAGTGTTCATTTCACTACATAAATATTTCTACATGTTCTTAACCCTTGTCCTCTGAGAAACTCTACAAAAAGATGCTCATGCACAAGTAACTGCTGGAAAATCCTGCATATCACACCATTTTTAGAGAATCATAACCAGGGCTGTGGTATGATATTCATGGGCTCTAGACACTTTTGTCTTTGTGGGCTACTTTCTCCATAGAAAACTATTAAAATATATTT